>NC_059103.1:117503609-117809518 GCF_020740685.1 Jaculus jaculus | reverse complement strand
TGTGCCCTGATAAGAAAGGTAATCCCTTTAGCATCCTACAGGCTGTCTTAATGACTTTATTCATCAAATGTAGACAGTGGTTTTTGTGGAAGCTGAAGTGTCTTGTTACTGCCTTGGAGACTCCTGGGGAGGTGGTTCGTGTTGGACCCTTTCCAAGAGTGTTTAGTTACTCACACACTGAAAACATTTTCTTATACGCAGTGCTGGCTGCAGTAAGCCAGAACTCCAGGAAGGCGGTAAGGTTTTCATGAGAGGGAAAGCTCCGTTCATCCTTATCAACATTTCCAAACACCTTCACATGGTGACCTGCATTCTGATGGAGGTGAAAGACACTGTCTGCATTAATAAATTAGATATATTTTCCAGACAAAAGTGTTTAAGTTTCACAACATATGGCTTTCTGTATAGCAAAATGTTACAGATTTTATGGACAGTCAGGTGCTGCTCTGTGTACGTGCAGTGGCTGCTGACCCAACAGATCCGCCCCCCACCCCATGCTTATTCAGTCTGAGTTACAGCCTCAGAGAGTCATCCGCTCCTTGGAACATACCTGATTAAAATTATTTATTGTTCTAAACCTAGAATATCTTTGGTTGAACGTTAGCTGCTGTGGTCTCCCTCTGATTACTTCCTACTTAAGCCATTACTCGATGGTGGGTGGCTTCCATCCTAAATACACTTTCTGCTAACCTCTTTTCTCCTCTTGCAACTCCAGGCAGTTGGTGTGCCAAAACCAAGTTTGGAGGGCTTATAAGCTTTTTGTGATATATAAAGGTTTTCATAGGGATAGGTTTTATCTTTTAATTTGTAAAATGTGATTTACAAAATCAGAGATAACAAAGAAATCTTGCTTTATAAAAACATACCATTTGGAAGGAAGACAGAAGGAGGTGAACTTAGGTTTTAGTTTATTTTTGATTTAAGTTTGTTCTTGACTACTCTGGGATTAAATAATATTCTACATGAAGTTTTCTCCTGTCCTGATAGGAGATAGATGATATATGAACATTATCCTACAGTCACTTGATCTTATTTCTCTTAGTCTTACGTGTAACCTCCTTAGGAAAAGCAGTCAAAACACATGTGTTCTTAAAGGAAGACTGTCGCTATCTATGACATGTAACTACAAGAAGATCACATTCCAGTGGGTTGTGTCATCTTTAAGAAAACCATACTTATCCTCATGAATAAAAGAAAACAGTATTAAGGGACTCCAGACTCATGGGTGAATATTTTGCTTCAGTGAGGAAGGAAGGGAAAATTCTTTCCTAATTGGAACCAAAACTTTTAAAATTGAAGAATTGTGATTTTTAGATACGTTTCTGAAGTGTGAAGCTAAACCATAAGGCTGTGGAAAAGTTGATATATAATTCAAAGTTGATATCTAATTCAAGGCTGAATGGTGACCACTCAAATCGGAGTCACTGGCGTGAAATATACAGAGACCAGTGGAAAGGTGCCATTTTTGATGTGCTTGACAGTGAAGGATTATAATAATTTTATTAAGATCCAGTTATCTTGACATGGCAAGCACCTGGTAACAGACTCAAAAATGCAGAGTACTTGGATTATGCAATGTTTCTACTTAGGGGACAGTGTACGTCTGGAGAAGGGGAGCAGATGCACAGCTGCTCTGAATTACACACAACTTTGAATACATGATAGCCTCTAATGAAGTTTTTACTGTAATAGGCAAGACAGTTTTACAATCCCTGACATTTAAAAATCCATAATACCATGAATTCTTGATTATCCATGCTGAGTGGAAAGGAGAAAGAGAATGAATTACATTAAAACCTTCAAATGTAGCTTTGTAGTATAGTTAGACACACTCAAAGACACCAAGCGACCATGAAGGTCAATGTAAAAGGAAAACCTAAGCAGATAATTCATTCAATTTCCTACACTAAAAAAAATCTATGCATAATAAGGAATTAAGAGGTCTATGTACATTTTATCTGTGCAATGGTCATCTATTTCATACATAATTGTTTGAATTAGTTCTGATAAATATTTGATTAAATGGGAAAATGAACATCAAATCTACTTATAAATATTTTTTTGCTTGGTAGTATGCTGTATTTGGAAGCACCATTGAAAGGAAGCAAGTTCAATCTCTCCTTTTAGTAGAAGCATAAATGGACATCATGATACACTTGCCAGATAATTGTTCAAATATACTGAGCTAATTTCAAAACCAGTTTTTTTTTCCTAGTGACCTGACCTCATAAGCTAAAAGAAAATTTTCACACAAAAATAAGAGGGCTCTGTATGACATTAACAGGGGTTACATAAAATTAGGTACCATGGTCAAGTGAATTTGGAAAGTAAAAGATGCTTTTCTGGATGTGGGTCCTTTCAAGACCTTTAAATGCTGACGTGTCCCCTTTAGAGGAGCATATGTTCCTTCCCCTCCACAGAGCCTTTTAGACAACCATGGTCTTAAGATTTCTAGTATGCAAAATACTGGTTCAGATTCATCCTAACTTAGCAAGAAAGGAGACATGCAAAATTCAGTGAATGTTCAATTTAAAACCAGCTCATTTCTCATTTCCTATTGGCACTTAGACCAGGATATCCACTTACCTTGTCACCTGCTGGACTTAGATCCAATGGCATTGCACCACCTTAGTTTTCTGTTGTAAAACTCTCAATAGAATTGTAGAGTCTCTCTGTCACTGAGTTTTGTTTTCCCCATTTCCTTATGAGTTCACCTTCATAGTTTTCCTTTCTATGATATTTATAGTTTTACAGGAAGCATAATGCTTTAAGACAAAATGCTACTTTATTTGTGGAAATATACTAGATATTGTACACATCATTTTGATAATGTTTTGTTGCCATTCATACCTCGATAAAAGATACACTTACTCAAATCATTTACCAAGTCCTTTATTTAATCTATATTATGTGTTATATTTCATAGATGTAATGAAATCACATCTATAAACAATCCTCATGACAACCGTTAAGCATTTGACATGTATATTTTTGATCTAATCAGAATATTTGTGTTACAATATCAGAGAATTTTTTCTCCAATTTTGAATAGTTTTCCAAGTGGTTAAATTTGTAGATCCTAAGAATCAGTTACTCCCTTGATAATTTTATTTTGACGGTAGTAATGGAAAGTAATCTCTTCTTGAGTTTTCTATGCCAAGTTTCACTTGAGTTAATTTTTATGATTATGTTATGTATGTACCCATAAAATAGGATTGTTTTGTTTCATCTTATTTTTTGAGACAGTGTGTTTTTATACATCCCAACCTGGTGTTAAACTTACTGTGTAGCCTAGGCTGACCTCAAACTTATGATAATTCTCCTATCTCAGCTTCTAAGTGCTGAGATTATAGGCATGCACAACCAGGCTTGGCTGAAAAAGGAATTTTTTAAATGGAAACAGTTTCATAATATTGCTCAAATGAAACAAGTATGCCAGAATAACACCAACTTTGCATGTGGTAAATGATTAAAGTGTGTCAAAGAGTCTTTATCTATGGAAGGGATTTAGTAACATCAAAAATTGCTAGTCTGATCCCATGGTATTAATGGTGGTGTCTTGCCATATTGGTATATCCAACATTATATAATGTATTTTTGTAACAAGCTATTTTTAGGAAAAGGGTATTCACACACACACATACACACACACACACACACACACACACACACATTCCATGGACTAATATAAGTTGTGTGTGTGTGTGTGTGATGATGATGATATAGTTACATGCATATATTTTCTGTCAAAATATCACATATTTTTTGAGACAGGGTCTTCCAGTATAGCCCAAGCTGGTGATGTGGAACCAGGTTGGTTTTAAACTTGCACTCTTCCTGCCACAACCTTCTGATTGCTGAGATAACAATGTACCAATATACCTAGTAGGGTGATATTTTTAAAAGCAAGCTTCTCTATATTTATCTAAAACAGCAACATGTAGACATAGAGTGCAATTATAATCATTCTTTATTCCTTTGGCAATCTACCGTCCTGTAAGGTCCATCTCATAGCCCCCTGAAGCACAGCAAATACACTGCCCAAGTATATCTGGGAACACTGTGAAGGAGAGTGTTTGGACAAAATGGTCCCACTGTATTATTAGATCTATTAGTTATTCTTTATTAAATGATGTACTGTCAAATATTCTTTTATACATTAATTGTAGCCAGTACCTTAGAGATCGAAAGTTTTGTCCAGTCCTCTTATTTTACAGTACAGTAGCTGAAGTATGATGTACCATTATTTACTTTTGCTTCAAAGAGCCTTTTAATTTAATTTACATATGCCATATGAAGACTGAACTGAGTGCAATTACTACACATGAGTAAAGGTTCAGTCAAATGATTTTCAAGCATTAAAAATGTGCTATAATTTTTATCTTATTTTTCTAATGGTAAACCTATGAGGAGATTAAAATTCCAATCTTGACTGAACTACTAATTAATAAAGCCAGCAAATATTTTCATTCATAGGTTATTCTTGCCTACCAAACAGGATAAATCAGATTCCTGTCTGTCTCCCAGCAAAACAGTTAAACTTAGTTGTGAAGATCAGTATAAGGGTTCATAACAAGTAGCACTTTGTATAATGGAGATATTCTTTAAAATTTTTTCTCTCTAGCTTCACATAAAGCCTTGAACTTATCCTAATTTGGTAGTAAACATTTGCTTATAGTATACATAATATCTTAATGAGAGCAAAAAAATTAAAGATGTCGTAGTCCACCTAAGGAGCTAGCTGAGCTGGCAAAGTGCTTGCCTTGCAAGCATGAACACTTGAATTGATTCCCAAAATTTATGTAAAAATGCTGAGCCTGGTAGTACACATTTATAATCCTGGCACTAAGGAGGGAAGATGAGGATCCCTAGAGCTCACCAGCCAGGCAGTTTAACTTAATTGGTGATCACTAGGCCAATGAAAGATCCAGTCTCCAAAATAGTAGCAGGAATTCCTGAGGAATGATATCTGAAGTTGTTCTCTGGCCTCCCCACATACGCACACACACACAGACACACACACGCACACAAAAGCAAATGACAGTTATCTTATTATACAATCCATGCTATGCCAAACCTATATTCAATGAATGACCAACTGTGTCCTAAGCTCAGTGGCTGATCAGAGCAGGTTACAACTTTTTATAGAGGTACCTCAAAGCCAGTTAGTCTTGTGGTACAGTTCTTGGATCACAGCATCTGCACTACTATGAACCATGTTACAAATCCTCCAGACCATACCAGACACTCTGAAACAAACTCTGGGAGTGGAGCTCAGAATTCTGTTTTCTCCAGCCATGTACTTGTGATCATTGTTTAAGAAACACTATCCTAAGAATATGGCCCTATATTTATCTTGCATGATAAAGCCCACTAGAAATCAAGGGTTGGTTTATGTACTGTCTCTGGCTTCCCCTGGTCATTTCAGTAACATCTCTGTGGACAAAGGGTATATTATGTAATGGTGGACATCTTTTCTGGAAAGCATGTGTCTTTATGACAGTTTTTCCCTGAGGGAAGCTTTAAAGTAAGTTAATCAAGATGGATAGCCCATCTCTCATATCTGCAGAGGGTTTGTGACCTAATAATTTCACTAAAAGCAAAGACAAACAAAGCAAAGTCCTCCCAAACAACTTCTTGGAGTGCAAGGAATCTGTATACCTTCCCCTTCACATTCTGAGGACTTGCCACAGTTTGCCATATGGTGTGAACTCGGCAAATATTTCAGTTGTTTATTTGATGTTCAAGAGATGACATAAGAAAAGACAGTAGCAAATCTATCAGTCAGGCAAAGCATATTTAAAGATGAACTGGTCTTAAAAAGATTTCTCATAAGGTATGTTATTATTCTATATATAATGACAACAACACTCTCTCATGGAAAGCCTTTTTAATTTCTCTTTTCAAGCGAACTGAAAGTAAGCACAACAGACCACTTATTTACACCCAAGGATGACTTTTTGTTGACTTTGGGAACTTGAACTTGAAATTTTATTTTCCATGTTTAGTAGGGAGCATTTTTTAATCTAGTAAAGCTTCGATGATTGTTCATCTAACAAATACAACAAACAATCCTCAGGCTATATTGATACCCCAGGTGTGAAGGAATCATAGGGCTTGGAAGACTTGCAGGATGTGAGCTTGCCCTATGTGAAGCTCAGTCTCGGAATGCCACTGGGTGGAGGGTAAGAGCAAACTCATGGTTAATGAACATTTTGCTATTCTAGAAAAACATACACTATCTCATCTTTGGTCATGTTTTACTCTGGACAAAGAGAGTGATTGCTTTGTGATCCCATAAGTCTCAGACATTTGACTGAGACTTTGCAGAAAACATAAAATTCTACAAATTGCATTCTATTTTAGACCCTCTGCCTGAATGTGTCTCCTGCCTCTCTGTCAACAGGGCACATTCAGCCAGTCAGTGCAGTGCCTCCTGTCTCAAACCCTGTCCTAGCCACCCCTGACTATTCTAGCAGCTCAACTTTGTTTGGAGGAAAAAAAAAAAAAAAAAGGAGGGGGTGGGGAACTGTTCTTAGTTACATACTTTCAGTATGACTAAAATATTTTCCCTGCTTCCTGGGGATTTAACTAATCACCAAGATCTCATTGAGTCTATTTGTTTTTAAATCAGACTTTACATAGAAAGCTTTCCATTGCCTCTTCTCATTCTCCTTGAAAACATTGTGTGTGGGCCAACACAAAGGTGAACCTCCCTTCCAGCTCCTGGGACATCACCTCAGCTCATCCTGGAGGAGAGCCTAACTGTTGCATAGCAAGGTGACCCTAAGATCCTAAATTGAAGTCCTCTTTCCAAACTTAGTCCTGGGCTGTGCCTGCACAGGTGCATAATTATCTTTTCAGACAATAAAATAAAATAAAACAATGTTCAATGTTTAGCGAATGAACAAAGTCCTCAGGGAACTCAATAATATATGTAAAGGACCTGGGTTCCCCCTCCAAAATCAACTGCTAACTAGTCAACAAACTTCTTCACTCCTTCACTTTTGCATATCTGCAAGGAGTATGCTGAACTCTATTGGTCTATGCATTAAAATTTTTTTTTTTACTGAGTCCTGAAGGGCAAACCCCCATGCCATGGGTCAGAAACTATAACACAAAGCAGGACCTTGTCATTTTGGAGTTAATGGTATTAGGAAGGAGCAGCAGTACAACATGACCACAGAGGCGGGGTCCTGGCCAAGGGGATGGGTGGTCATGATAAGCTTGCCTCCAGGGACAGTTCCTTTGACTTGTCTTAAAAAATATCTCCTTCTTAGCACAGCAGAGAGCTTGCCTGGCATGTTCAGTGTTCTGTGGGTGATTCCCAGCTTCACAGTCATATGCACATGTGCACACACTCACAGACACACACACAGTTACACACATACACAGTTACACACACACATGTACACACTCATAGACATACACACAAAACCCACCCCTCAGTAGAAGGCACTCTAGAGAGGCACCAGCAGCAGGGAAGTCCCACAGGTGGGAAGGACAGAATGCACTTTTTCCAGAAATTCACATGGATTCCAAACCTCCTTTCAATTCTCAGATATTATAACTTGGAAAATTCAGAACATAAAATGATAATTCCACTGCCAAACCTTAACTAAACAGCCGATCTATTCCCAGCAAGGAAAACTGGGCCTATTCTACTACCAGCAAACAGTATGAAAACAGCACCACCTATCGGCAGTTATATTTTCCCATCATTTTTCCCCCTTTCAGAATGGCCAGAAACAAACCTGGTATAGTTAGGGCTGGGACATTCATTCTAATTTGGCTTCTGTGACAGGGTAGGGTTCCTCCTTTTGCTGTCTGGAATTGTGACTGGTTTTCCAAGTTCTACGGATATTACTCGGTTAAATCAGTTAGAGAGTTATAGCACATTAGATTGGAAACATCCTCTATTCAGCTGTCATCTTCAGATTCAAACTTACCTTTGATACGGGGGCAGGTGGGGGGACCTGCTCTTTCTGCAGCCCCTCACAGATTAGAAAACAATTCTCAGGGAACTTACTGCTAAACTTTATTTGTTTTCTTCCTCCAGGTCAAATGTCCTTATTGATTCAACTCAGAATTTGTTGCAGTTAGGTTCACATTGCTGGTAGAAATCACCCAACCAAGAGCAGCTTGTGGGAAAAAGAAAAGAGGCTTATTTTGCCTTACAGAAGCTCCATGATGGCAGGGGAAAATGATAGCATGATCAGAGGGTAGATACCACCTCCTGGCCAATATCAGGTGGACAACAACAGGCACAGGAGAGTGTGCCCAAAATTGGCATGGGGAAGCTGGTTATAATATCTACAAGCCAGCCCCCAACAATACACTGCCTCCAGGAGGCATTAATTCCCAAATCTCCATCAGCTGGGAACCTAGCATTCAAAACACCTAACGTTATGGGGGGCACCTGAATCAAACCACCACATTCCACCTCTGGGCCCCATAAACTGATAACAATGCACCATTTTAAATACAATGCATTCATCCAACTTTTAAAATCCCCTTAGTTTTTATCAATCCTAATTATGTTAAAACATCCTCATAATCCAAGGTCTGTTAGCTGAGCCATAATACAAAAAAGAAAAAAATCCTCCCTCAAACCATAATGGCACAAAATATATACATTCACACTGCAAAAGCTGGCATTGAGCAGAGCAAATAAATATTCAACCAATACAAGATTTAAAACAACCATCAAACTCTGCAGTTCCAAGTCCAACAACTCTCATCAGTGACAAATCACCAAGTCTGATAATCCTAACCAGCAATAAGTCCTCTGGAGTTCTAATTCTGCCCCTCCAGCTAGGCTACTCACAATCCTGGATAACTTCATCTGTGCTGACTGCTCTCCTTAGCAGCCATCTTGTGGGCCTGGCATCTCCTCTGAGTCTCCACTCAAACCCATGGTGCATCCTCAGGGTTCCATCAAGCCTACATACATGCATCCAGCAAAACTGCTTCACACTGCCGATGGCCATTCCCAAAACACAAGACCATATTGCAAATGCAATGACCTTCTCTTTCCTGCACTTCTTATACTCCACTATACCAGGTAGGGTGCCAATTTGTTGATCTGGGGTAGGGGAAATAAAGCAGACTTTGAAAAAAGGACATTCCTTGAGCACTCAAGCTCCTTCAAAAGCATCTATATTCTAAGCCCCAGTTCAGATAAGATGGCCCAATCTTAAAGGTTGTAATCTCATATAATTGTAGCTAAATGGGCAGAAGTGTCAGTCCAAAGATTTCACTTCTGTGCCATATCCCTTTGTTCACACCAGTACATTTCTATACAAAGCAACCCTGCACAAGTTCTTAGGACAGGGGCATAACAGCAAGCCTCTCACACAAACTGCTTGTAGACCAGTCCAGGCAAAGCTCTTTCTCACATCACAGTCCATACATAGTTCTTACTGCATTCAGGTCTTTCAACTCTGACCAGAATAGTCCATCAAGCTGTACTTACAGCACTGCAAGGTATCTCTTAAGCCAAGGTTTCAAATTTTTCCACATTCCTCTTGAAAATCAGCTGCAAAAGGCCAAAGCCACACAGTCAGGTGTCTAGCAGCAATCCCATTCCTCTGGTACGAACATTATTGTTGCAGTCAGGTTCTCATTGCTCGTAGAAATCACCCAACCAAGAGCACCTTGTGGGTGGAAAAAAGGTTTATTTTGCCTTAAAGACTCAAGGGGAAGCTCCATGATGGCTGAGGAAAATGATGGTATGAGCAGAGGGTGGACATCACCCCCTGGCCAACATCAGGTGGACAACAAGAGCATGAGAGTTTGCCCAATACTGACAAGGGGAAACTGGCTATAACATCCATAAGCCAGCCCCCAACAATACACTGCATCCAGGAGGCATTATTTCACAAATCTCCATCAGCTGGGAACCTAGCATTCACAATACCTAAGTTTATGGGGACACCTGAATCAAACAATCACAGACCCCACATGCCTTGATTGATTTTCTAACTTCTGTTCTCTGTAGCAGAAGTTAACATGAGAGCACCCAGAAGCATGCCTGTTGCTATAGGCACATTTGGATTGGGGCAGCAAACAGTCAATATCATTTAGGACCCAAATACTATTCACAGGCTAAAACTGCATAAGCACATTTTAGTAAGCCAGCAAATCTCTGGTTTATTTGTATATTAGCATTATGTCACACTTTTTTATCAATTAGAAAGACTATGTCAAGTTTTTGATTCATGAAATTCAAAAACCTGTGTGATTCAGAAGAATAGAAAATGTGAATGTTGAAGCATTTTTTATTTACCAGTATTTAAGGTTAGATGTCTCTGTGCATAAGGAAATCTGTGCAGTGTCTCAAGGGAAACAGAGAACCTTAATGCAATGTTCCTGATTGGAAGTACAAGAGAGTAATTATTGGAAGGATGAGCATAGTGGCAGATGCCTACAATCCCAACACTGTAGGATCACCATGACTTCTAGGCCAGTCTGGGCTACATAGTAAGTTATAGGCCAGTGTGGATTATAATGTGAGACCCTGTTTCAAAAATATATATTGGGGGTGGCTGGAAAGATTGCTCAATGGTTAAGATGCTTACCTGAAAAGCCTAAAGACCCACATTGGATTTCCCAGTACCAACATAAAGCCAGATGAACAAAGTGGCAAATGAATCTGGAGTTCATTTGTAGTGGCTGGAGGCTCTGGTGTACCCATATTTACTCATTCATTTGTTCATTCATTCATACCCTCTCTTTCCTAGCAAATAAATATTAAGATAAAATGTTTGGAAAGTTAATATAAGATCTAAAAACTGAAAAAGCTTGAATGCAGTTGAATAGATATTTCATGTATTTCTACTAGCAGGGAGGTACTTACCTCACTTAGTTGTTGCTCTGTACTTATTTGTTCAACTTCATGGCTCTCTCTAGTATATATGTACATGTATATATATAATGTAAGCATGTAATATGTTGCAGTCATGTTTTTATAAAGTCCTTGAGATCCATTGAGGACTGTAAGCTTACAGCATATCAGTTGGAGCATCAATGACCATAAATTACAATTTCAGAGGATGCAGTCACACTAGCTGACATTTAGTGAGTCCTTTCTATGTGTTTGGGTGTTACCTGTGTTATTTCTGTTAATCTTCACAAGAGGTCTACTCAGCACATCCTACATAGACTAGATTGGGTGTTTGAGGGCTGCTATTGGGTGCAGTGGATCTGGGTCCAAGCCACAGGGCTTTGACGGCATGATAATGCACTGGGCTCAAATGAGAGTGATGGCAAAGGCAATGCAGTAGACTCTGAGACTGAATTGAAAAGATGTTGAAGATCTTTTCCACCACCACAGGAGGTGGTAGCCTCCTACCACCAAGGGGTGGAAAGCTAATAAACAGCAGGGCGCAGGTGAGAAGAAGCATGTTTGAAATAAGGAAGCATTCTAAAATAAAATGTTGGGGGAAAGAAGCAAGATTAGTCTGTCAAGTGAGGCAATGGCATTCTATCCCTTGGAGTTCATTTATTCCCTGCTAATTTGTTTGAGTGACAAATCATTTGTTTGCCACATAGTCACAACAGAGTGGCATCCCTTCCTTACATTTTCAGTGTCCATCTGTTATATGAAATTTGGGTAAAAGCACATGCTATGGTAACTGGGTTGAATTAAGGCCAGAGTTCCTATACAACACTGATGCCATGGCTTTGTTATAGAGGTCTGCAAAATATTATCCTGGTGTCATGGATTCTACAAATGCACACAAATGGCAGTTTCCTCCTTTTGCTTCACACAGTGTTAAGAATGAGTCAAATATGTTTCCCATTGCACTTCTCCTTTGCTTGGGGACTCAATGAACTCATTTTAAGTTTCCACGTCTTTATAAAAATGTTTGGTTTTTAGTGAAACGTGTTTTTGATCAAGAACATAATTTCATGATTGCGTGTATGTTTCTGAACCAGTATGTATATGGAACAAGTGCACAGAGGAGCTTCTCAGGCCCAGTGACAGATCCCAGTGTCTGGATTCCTCAGCCCCAACCTCAGCCTAGCAATAACTCATTACTGACCTTGAGAGAAGGAGCAGCCACTGCCTTCACTAATCAGTTCCCTGCTCTTTCTGTCTCTTATTTCTAGATTTAAAGAACTAGAAAGGCAATTGGATGATTCCTTTCATTTTTGTTTAATTATATAGAAGTTTAACTTTTAAATTCATGGAATGTTGAATTTCAGATGGCTGCACAATAGAATTGCTTTTGACATCTTTGAAGGGGTGGCTTATTTTTTTCTTTCACAGCTAGTATAAAATACTGAGTGTGTGTGTGTGTGTGTGTGTGTGTGTGTGTGTGTGTGTGTGTGTGTCTTACCTATACAACCTTGATCTCCATGGTTGCCTGGGATGCCTTTGGGGAACTGCGGCCAGCCTGAAGCAAGAACCCAGGAACCCACATAATCCCTATTGTACTGTTACAGGACATTGATTACAATAGGAATTTACATTTAAGAAACACTAAAGTCTTTATGCACTCTTTTACACATCTCATTTAATTCTGATAACATAGGCAGCAGATATTGTAGCAAAAGGTCAAACTCTGGTGATCACAACAATTTAGGTCTGACCACTCAAGAAGTCAGGGTAATGAATGATATGAGCTATAGGTTTAAGGAGAGGAAGAATGGGACAAAGGGTAAATAATATGCTTAATTAAGCAGTCTTGAGCAAGCTACAGTCCGATTGCTTATTATGTCAGTTCTGGTGCTGTAGTATGCTTCTGGATAAGCCCTTATTGCTTAAAAGGACAGTCTGATTTCCCAAAGGTGGTTACTGGGGTAGGGTGGGGTGCAAGGGCAGCCCCAGTTTCCATCATGGAGTGATTTTTCCCATTTAGGTGATAATCTCATCACAAGGTGATCTTGTCCGCAAGACCACACAATTTATGGATTACAAAGTGACCACAGATTTGACACAATGTCCAAAGATCTTCAGGCTCTTTATGGAGCAGGGATGTAGAACAGGACACTATAAAAGCATATAGTAGAGTTACTTTAGGTACCTTTATATCTGTGCCTCCAGCCTTGAAGGATGAGATAGGCTAGGCAAATTTAGGGCAACTCAACCTGCATCTCCGGTTTTCAGACATGCCTAGGAGGAGGTGCGCCAGAGTCTGATTCAAAGTGAAGGAGACAGACGCAGAAGGACGCAGAGATGCCAGACTTTCTTCCCACTGTTAGTTGCCTTCGGGCCTAAATGAGGAGTCAGTGCTTTTTATCCAAAGCAGTTTCTGAGTGTCTGTTGTTCTATTCTCTCCATGTTATGAATGAAAATGTTAGTTTGTCCAGAGTTATAAAGTTCCTACATGGCTGAGCCAATACTTTAATCAAGTCCTAATCCCAAACCCTCTACTTGTAACCAGAAGACTACAGAAACATGACTCAGATCAGAGGCCACTACAGTTCCTTGCTGAGTTTGTGAGACTGGATATTGGTAGTCTCCAGAGTTCTCACCTCCTCCCAACACACACACCACACTACTGGAATTTCCACTAAGTTTATTAATTGTTGGAACTGTCACATATTTATGGTACTTCAGTAAAGGAAAGAGAAAATTAGTAAAACTATCAATGCTATAACCTTTTTCTGCTTTTTAACTTTTCTCCTGTTAAGCTTTTTTTTTTTTTTTCCTGGTAAGAACCCTTAAAAGCAAGAGGCTGTGAAACTTGCCTTGTATTATTTTTCTTTTTATTTACTTGAAGTGAAATTTATATAGTATGAAATTAACTGCTTTAAAGTGAACAATAAAGTGGCAATTAATACTGTCAGTGGATATACAATCACCATCTCTTAATCTAGTTTTGAAATGCTTCCATCATCCCAAAGTAGAACCTCACAACCATTAGGGAATTTCTTCTCATTCCCAGCTGCTTCTAGCCCGAGATAAAAGCCATTCTACATCTGTCTCTATGGGTTTAACTATTTCAAAGGGTTCATGTAAATGACATTAAATAATAAGTGAGGTGGGTTGTTGTTGTTGTTGTTGTTGTTGTTTTGGTTTTTCAAGATAGGGTCCCACTCTAGCCCAGGCTGGCCTGGAATTCACTATGTGGTCTCAGGGTGGCCTTGAACTCATGGCGATCCTCCTACCTCTGGAATTTAAGGCATGTGCCACCATGCCTGGCTATGAGTCTTTACATGTAACTTTTTCAATTAGCATGATTTTTTCAAGGTTCATCCATGTTATAAAATGTTTTAGTATTCATTCTTTTCATAGCAATAATATTTTATTCTATATATATATACTATAAGCTGTTTATTGATTCATCCATTAAAGGTTATTTGAGCAGCCTCTACCCTTTGGCAATTAAAGATATACTTATTTGATGGACTATCTTCATATTATAAGGAACTCCTAGCTCATATGATAATTCAGTGTATACATTTTTGAAGAAATACCTAAGTATTTTTCCTAGTAGTTGAATCAATTTCTGGCCCCAACAATAATTAAAGGGAGTTCTGTTTCTTCTCACAGACTTTCTTGTTTGAGGTTTTTGTTGTTGTCTGTAATAGCCATGTTAGTAAATATCAGATAGCTCGTCACTGCAGTCTTAATTTTTACTTTCTAAAGAATAATGAGTTTCAGCATGTTTTCATGTGCTTGTCAGCTATATGTACTTCCTTTTTGGAGATATGCTATTTTAAGAACTCTAATATATGAACATAGTGTAATTTGATCATTTTACTTTTTTAATTACCCTCTTTCATCCTCAGCCCTCCCATCTCCAGTTTAGTAAGAACCCTCCTCTTTACAAATAGTCCTTCCTCAGTTTTAATGCCTTATTCCTTTTTAAGATATGTCTATTCAAGTCCTTTGCCCACATTTTATTGGTTGAATAGTAACTATTATTTGGATATTCATTTTTGGATACTAAACTTATCAGATATACTGTTAGCAAATATTTTATATCATTCTGCAGACCCCATTTTCACTTTATTGATAATGTCCATTGGTGCAAAAATGTGTTACATTTTGATAAATTCCAGCTTATGAATTTTCATAGTTATATCTATTTTTTACTTTTATTGTATGCACTTTCGTGTCATATGCAAGAACCAATATTCAAACTCATAAACATAAAGTTTTATCCTTGTGTTTTCTACAAAGATATCAGTCTATCTGTTATATTTAGAATGATAACTTATTTAGAGTAAATTAACAAACATGAATGATAGGGGTCCTGTTTACTTATATTTACTCTTTATTTTCTTTTGTTAGGAACACTTCAAAGCAAGGGATTGCACATTTTCAATCTGACTTCTCTAACCAAGTCTGAAAACATTTTATCAGCCACATTGTATTTCTGTATTGGAGAACTAGTAAACATGAGCCTGAGTTGTCCAGGATGCTCCCATCATACTCAGAGAGAACACCTTCAGATAGATCTTTCTGCCTGGATCCTCAAATTCAATCACAACCACAGTCAACTCCTAGGTCATCTGTCAGTAGATGTGGCCAAACCTTATCAAAATGTCATGTCCTGGCTGTCTAAAGACATCACTCAGCTCTTGAGGAAGGCCAAGGAGAATGAAGAGTTCCTCATAGGATTTAACATGACCTCCAAAGCACAGGAGCTGCCCCAGAGGATGTTACTTTATCCGGAGCCTTATATCTTAGTGTATGCCAATGATGTTGCCATTTCTGAGCCAGAAAGTGTGGTGTCAAGCTTACAAAGACACAGGAATTTCCCCACAGGGACTGTACCAAAACTGGATAGCCACATCAGAGCTGCTCTCTCTGTTGAAAGGAGGAAGAAGCGTTCTGCTGGGATCTTGTTACCTCTGCAGAACAATGAGCTGCCAGGGGCAGAATATCAATACAAGGAGGATGGAGTGTGGGAGGAGAGACAGCCTTACAAGACCCTGCAGACCCAGCCACCTGAGAAGAGTAAGAACAAAAAGAAACAGAGGAAAGGATCTCACCAGAAGAGCCAGACACTCCAGTTTGATGAACAGACCCTGAAGAAGGCAAGAAGAAAGCAATGGATTGAACCTCGAAATTGTGCCAGGAGGTACCTTAAGGTGGACTTTGCTGACATTGGCTGGAGTGAATGGATTATCTCCCCCAAGTCTTTTGATGCTTATTACTGCTCTGGAGCATGTCAGTTCCCCATGCCAAAGGTAGCCATTGTTCTTTGCCCTGTATCTTCTTCCTGTTGCCACAGGAAGCTGAGTTGGATGTGTTTATGGTTGGGCGGGGGGATCTACTGGGATTGATGCCCTGATGTAAAACACTGTTTGGTACATAGGTTCTCATGAGTTGAGTTGCTCCCACAAATCAGAAATAAGATTTGGCTAGGTAAACTGGCCTTATGAAATCTACTAATGCTTATTTCATTTGCTTCCCTGAAAAATGTTAAGAGTGGATAAAAATAGGTCATATTGACCCTGCAAACTTCTTCCAAGACTTACTACACTCTATCAGAAAATATCTTTGTCTATTCCCAAATCAATAGGGACTGAATTTTATTCATTGAGTATAATTTCATAAGTCTCTCTTACCTCCACATGTCCTGCAAAGCAAAGCCAGTGATAGTTCTCCTTGCATGCAGTAGAGATGGTACACTCTATACTAAAGTGTAGTGAAAGCAAAGCCAGCAACAGTTCTTGCACTAGCAATGTACACTATAAACTCTGTAGTTAAGTACAGTCATGCCCGACACTGAGCTTATTGTTTCACTTTCATTATCAGCGAGAAACACTGAATTTCTGCTGGTAGTTAAAAATGATCCAAAGGAAAATATCTGGGAGAAGAATGAAGGTGATTTTTACAAAAATGAATTAATTTTTGCTGTTATTTGCTAATGAAGGAAAAAGGTCTTTTGTCTCAAAGATTGACCAATTGCTGCTTATAGGACTTTATAGTTGCATTTTTTATGTTGTAGTCCTATGATCATTGGGTAACACACACAATAAATATGGGTTACTGCACAAACCTAGGTCAATTTCAGGGCCTGCTCCTTGTACAACTTCTGGGAACTTACTTTCCTAAAGGTTTTAATGATTTTCAGTATTGTAAATTGAAACAAAAAGTAAGTACTATATACATAGGATTATATCAAAAGCCTTATCTTGTCTGAAGATTCATAAAGGCACATGTCATTGATTAAACAAAATATATTAAACTGGGATGATATTTACAAACCAACATATGATAAAATATTACAAATCTGAAATGAAAAACATATATATATACATATATATGTAATATATATGTATGGTGTGGCCTAATTTGTACATTCAGAGGCAAGAATGGATTAGATGGGTCTTGGGGTTGTCCAGATCGTTTCCCTCAGTCTCATAAGCTGTAACTTCTGGAGGGCTTAGAGAAGTTTCCTGTTCCCTTCTAACACCAACACTTAGGCTGCAGCTATTTACGTTAATATAGGTGCTTCATCTGTTTGCTGCTCATCTGCAAACTCTGGAAAACTGGCTTAGTTCCCCCCTCCCTATAGTTCTCTTTAGTTACTCTCAACTTGCTCCTCTCAGCTTCTTTCTTTCTTCTTACACTCACTCTTTATAAGCCTGCCTTAAAAAAAAAAAAAAAAAAAAAAAAACTCTCCTATGGTTCCCTGGGATTTAAAGAATCATCATTTTAAAACTGACTTGAGGGCTGGAGAGATGGCTTAGCAGTTAAGACACTTGCCTAAAAAACATAAGGGCCCAGATTTGATTTCCCAATACCCACATAAGATGTACAGGGTGGAGCCTGTGTCCAGAGTTTAGTTGCAGTGGCTAGAGCATATCTCTCTCTCTCTCTCTCTCTCTCTCTCTCTCTCTCTCTCTCTTTCCCTGTTTATATCTCCAATAAATAAATAAGTATATTTTAAAAAACTGACTTGGGATAAGAATAGCTGATAAATCTAAGGATAGTAGTAAGACTTGGTCATAGCAGGGCCTTTTAAACCTCAATATGCTTGTAAAGTACCTAGCCTTTTGTTCCTAAGTAGTTCTGACCTGTGGATGGAGTAGAAGCTGAGGAGCCACACATCTAACAAGTCCTGGGGAGGGGAGAGACTCTTGCTGCTGTTCCACAAATCTACTTGGAATAGCAACATCTTTTGGCTTGATTATTGACCATGGATAGATTTTGAGACGAATTGTTCAAACTCTCTGCATATTTAGTTTATCTTTGAGATGAGTAAAATCAAGCAGATTAAAATAGTAGACCATAGTCAATAATAAAGACAACAATGCCTGCATAATTAAAAGAGAAGAACAGTGAGATTGCAGAGCTGTTTGTATGGAGTGGGCACTCAGTGAATATTTGCTGTTGATGTGACTAATATCTATTGAGGAGACTGAGGAGGGAATGCTGGAGGCTAAAGAAACTCTCAGGAGGGAAAGGGAGCAAGAAAGTAAATGTCATTCAAGAAAGATTTTATAAACATTTCTAGTCCTTTTTTCAAACATCAGACAAGTGAAAATAGGATTCTCCCTGGGGGTTCAACAGCCTGTGATCTTTTGTAATGAGACTTCTTTGGAGAGTAATGGAGTCAGAACTGTTGCAGCAACTGGACTGGTCATCATGTTTGTCCCAACCTGGAATGGTCTCGAGCAGCCGGGAGGTATAGCAGGGATAAGTATAGAGATTGAGCATCCCATTTGCCAAGTTGAGAGTGGAAGTTTGGCACCACCTGGCGTGGATCTGCTAAGTGTTCCAGGGATTTCCTTCAACCTTGCAGACTTTGTATCTTTCAAGTGGTATCTCAGCAAAGGGATGTGAAACAGGATTGGGATATGAAAGGAAGTGACAGTTAATAAGCATTGCTATTTTCACAGTGCCCAGTGTGAATAGCCAAGATGAAGTATTTGAATAAAAATATGGTCTGATCAACAGGAAAACGAAGGTGACTCCCCACATCAGTGTAGCACATGTGGGGTATCTGAAGTGCCAAAGACCTTTCAGACTTTAGATATAGACTTTGCCTCCGAGAAAAGTTCTCCTAAGCCAGACATCTATGTGGTCCTATTGTTTTTTCTTTTCCTCCTGAGCAAAAGTCTGCTCTATATAGCAGGGCTCTTCATCTGCAAAAGTCGACAACCTGCTTTGTAATTCAGAACAGCTGTGTTCTGCCTTTCCCAAATTCCAGGCTTTGCCCTTTCACTGATTCCAGTTAGATAATTTCTGGGCCATCACACCCATGTGGGTTGTACTGGGAGAGTGTGGAGCAAAACCCAGGTCAGGAATGAAGGCTCTCAACTGATGACACACTCTCTTCTGCTAATGCGTTTATAATCAGATTCAACTTAAGGACATCACACACAGCTTGGCAGTGCAGGCCTGACCACTAAAGATTTCATTCACAGACATAGCCATTTGGATTTTTCTGATTTCTAGTCCTTACAGCCAATCTGTTCTCCCAGAGAGAGAATCTTGGAATTCTGCCACTAGATGAAAAATACCCAGACAGCCACAGCCAAGCCCTGTGCCTCTGCCTCCCTCACCACCTGAACAGAGATGGAAAACAGAAATTCCAAGTGAAAATGATTGAGCCATTATTTCTGACAGAGATCCACAAAAGCCACAAGGATTAGAGGCATGTAGTTATTTCTTCAAGGAACTGTGCAAACACTTAGAATAGCAAAGATGCCAGAATTAGGCAGCAAGTAATTAAAAAAATACTTTAAATCTAAAGTATCTCACAGAAAGAATTTCCCATTGAATGAGATCAAATAAGTAAATGATGAGTCTCCTGAATCTTCCAGTTCTAACCTCCTTAAATCTTGACTTTGCTAAGCAAACATTACCTGAATTGATGTTGAAGACACATTTCACCATCCCTGAAAGGTGACTGATGAGGGAAGGAGTGCAGAGTTGCCCTTATGATTGATGCTTTTGTAGCTCAGAAGAGACAGTCATGAGAACTATGACCCAAACTCAAAAACAAGTGGAAATTAATGGATGACAATACACTTCACACCATAAAATTACAGCATGGATCATGTGTGCATGACATAATGATTTCTATCTAGGGCAGCTTGATCAGAGGTTCCATAGTGAGGAAAAATAGGGTACTCCCTAGTAATCTGAGAACCTCCTGATAAGAAATACTAGCCTGGAATCAAAGGCTGGAGCCTGAATTCTGGTGAGCCCACTGGAGACGACTCATATACTCAGTTTCTGAATTTATCATTTCTGAGTTGGAGCATAAAAAAAAAAAAAAGATAGGAATTTTCCAAGGAAACACCCGTGAATATTTTCCATATCTACACCAAGTTGTTTGCACAAGATTTTTTTCATTTTGGGTGCTTGGAGTTATTTCACAAGAATAGGTAAAATAGAGCATACACGACTTCCTGTATTTCAGCTGCTTGACCAGCATTTCTTTGAGTGTGTAGAGAATACACTGTTCTAGGCACTGAGGAGCAGTGATACTCGGCAGTACTTACTGTCCAAAGGCCCATCTTCTTTTGCTTATGCAGTGTGGGTGTACGTGTTTGGGTGGGCACAGGGGTGCACATGTGTTTGGAGGTCAGAGATCAATGTTGAGTGTCCTGCTCAATTGTGTTCCACAGTATATTTTAAAATAGAGTCTCTCATTGGCTGGACTAGCTGGTCAGCAAGCCCCGGGCATTCTCCTGTCTCCACCTCCCCAGTGCTGGCTGGAATTACAGACATGTGCTACTATGCTTAGTTTTTTGTTGTTGTTGTTGGTGGTGGTGGTGGTTTTTTTCACCTATGTGTTGAGGATTCAAACTCAGGTCCTCATGCTTGTGTGGCCAGTACTTTATTGGCTGAGCCATCTCCTCAGTGCCAAGTCTTCTTAGGTTCTTCCACTTTGCATGAAATTTAAATATAAACATTAACAAAAAGAGAATATTACCAGTGAACCTGATTTTTAAAAATCTCTTGGTCCTCTCTGACAAGTAATTTGAAAGATGCAATCTTCACAGTACCTTTAAATCAGCAGAAAAAAAAAAAAAGTGAATGCAGCAAAGCTCCTTTTGGAAACTACCACTATTAATGAAATAGCAAGCGGTGGCTATTATTTCTGTGGTATACTGCTGAGGACAATTCATGTAAAGTGGATATGTTTTGTGAGTTGCTTGTTTTTTTTATTATATGATTAATTAGCAAAAGAGATATAATTGTGATATTTCATATGTGTTTTACATTCTATTTTAATATATTCTACCCATTATCTTTCTTTATTCTCTCTTCCCTTGATCTCTATCTTGTCTCTAATAATCTCTCCTCTAGAAAGTACACATATTTGTTTGAAAATGCAGAGCACACAATACACAAAGTAGAAATACCCTGCACTGTTTTTTCACTTGTGGGGCGAATATTCTGCTTTGCAACCAATTAAAGCTAATCAACTCCAAGTGAAGTATTCTTTCTAACACATATTTATTTCTAGGAAACAAGAGTAAAACAGCTGTGTATTATTAAGAATTTTTTTTTCGGTTTTTTTTTTGAGGTAGGGTCTCACTCTAGCCTAGGATGACCTGGAATTCACTATGTAATCTCAGTGTGGCCTCAAACTCACCATGATCCTCCTACCTCTGCCTCCCAAGTGCACCACCACACCTGGCTAAAACTTTTTTTTTTTTTTGATGATGTGTGTCCATGTTTACAAAAATATTGGATCACTTTCTCATTGGGATTGAAAGATGGGATGATTTAATCAAGTTTTCTTTCTTGCCCCCAAACTTCCTTTCTTTTTCTTCTCCTTTTTTTCACAGCTTTCTCTATTTCTTGCATATATTTTTAGCTTTTTAATTTATCCCAGGTTTTTCATGTTGGTGTTCTTTAGGAATGTGAAATTAAAATCCCAAATCATGAGGCAGAGGTGTCCCTGGTCCACAGAGACTGTTTCCAAATGCAGAAATTATAAGCCATATTCTTGGTTGAAATCTTAGTCTTCATCTCTGGCAAATTACATTTTCCTCTTTTATTATTTTTGACAATTTCATATTTGTATGCAAAGTATTGTGATCATATTCACCCCCAGTACCTTCTTTCATTCCAATCTACTCCTTTTGCTGACTCCCCATATGCCAGTCCTTCTATTACTTTCTTGTCTCTTCTTGTTGTTTGCTGTGGTGTGGTATGCACCCCTCCAAATGCTTGTCTGCCATTTGAGTGTGGGGGTGCGGTTCTCACCTGTGGTGGCTGGTGTGAAGTGTCAGGTGTCCTACTCCATCACTCTTCTACCTGGTCTTGTTTTGAGCCCCAGTCTCTTTATTGATTCTAGATCTTGCCGGGCTAGGATGACTCTGGGGTCTCTGTTCCTCTACAGGACTGGGATTACAGGTGTTTGTGTCCATGCCCAGCTGTTCATGTGGGATCTGCAGCTTCAAACTCTGGCAGTTTTAGGCTCCATTCAGGCCCTTATGCTTGAATAGAAAGTGTACTCAAGTGCTGAACCACCTCTCTAGAGCATGGGATTTTTTTTTTTTTAATCATGTAGCTCAGGCTGGCCTCACACACCTGATCCTTCTGCCTCTACTTCTCAAGTGCTGGGACTATAGGCATGTGCCACCAAGCTTTTATTTCTTCTGGGGATAGGTTTTTTTTTTTTTTTTTTTTGCTGTGGGGGGTGGGGAAGCCAACATTGTAAATGAATGCTCTGTCTCTGAGCCACAACTGAAGTCCTCTAATTTCTAAATGTGTTTGGAAAACGTGGCATCTCTTCTAACCATTCTGTAAACCCCTGAAATTCTGGGCTCAAAATTGTGACTCTCTTTTCAACACTTTTAGGTAGGACAGGGCTGTCTTGGGGCTTTCTAAACAAAACCACATCCCTTTTGGCATTTTCTCAGGGAAGCAATTGAACCCAGGCATCCTTGTTCAAACTTCTGACACCCATTGCACAATCCCAGACCCACAATTTTTTCCCAGAGGACTTGGTCCACACTTGGAGCACAACTGTACTAAGCTTAAGTCGAAAGCCATGGAACAACAGTGACATCCAGTGGTCAATGATGCGCTCCTTTCAACCCCAGTTTGTGCCTTCAAGCATGAATAATTATATTCGTAGAATAGTCACTGTCCAATTCATCCTCTTGGCAACAATTAAGTAAGTCAATGGCCCGTTGTTCCACTAGTTTTTTTTAATAAAATACACAAAGATCACTGCTTAATTTTCAATGAGTATCTGTTAAACAGTGCATTTAGTAGAATTCCTTAAAAGTTAATAATGGGTCAAAAACATTTTTTTTTGTTGTTGTTCTTGTTGCAATTCTGTTGTTTTTCTTTGCAACTCTGTTTTTGAAAACATTAAGAACATATTAATTCTGAGCCACAGTATCTTTACTGATCCTAGATCTAGAATAATTCTATGGCTAGACCTGAGTTGTTTCAAATTACATAATTCGTGCTAACAGAGCTGAGAGCAGAGAATCACTATGCTGGTTGCTAGTGGTGATTACAGATATGCAATTTAAGCGTTCCAAGTCTTTGCATCACGTAAGCCATGACAGTTTTGTCATATGGATTACAGATAAACTTCAGAAGCATAGAAGTCACTTAAGAGATAAGCCCTGGGAGTTATAGGAAGCCTGGCTAAATGTCCAGCAAAGGCAGGGATTTATGTAACTGTTGAATCGGATTTCTTGCATGACTATTTTTATATGATGGGGACGAAGGAATATAAAGCAGTCTACCTTACATGTGCTCTTATTTCTCTTTCCAGTCTTTGAAGCCATCTAATCATGCCACCATCCAGAGCATAGTGAGAGCTGTGGGGGTCGTGCCTGGGATCCCTGAACCTTGCTGTGTGCCAGAAAAGATGTCCTCACTCAGCATCCTATTCTTTGATGAAAATAAGAATGTAGTGCTTAAAGTATATCCTAACATGACAGTAGAATCCTGTGCTTGCAGATAACCTGGCAAAGAACTCATGCGAATGCTCAATTCAATCATTAGTTTGTTTCTATGGACTTTTTTTTTTTTTGCACTGCCAATGCATTTTTGTCCCAAAAGATGTTTTATAGGCTGAAGAGGATCAATAATAGATTGAAGATTTTCACCAAACAGAACTGTACTGTGTTTTGTTATGAATGTAACTAAAGGCAAGATTTTAGTAAATGTGTATATCTATTTTCTTTAATTTTTTTACTAACACAAGAAAAATTGTAACACCACCTGGTTTTAGAAGTGTTGGAGAACATACTGTTTTATTCTTGTAATGGGTTTTAAAATGAAGTGGAAAACAGCAATAGCCTGCCATGTATCTCAGACATACCTAAGAACTAAAGGGAAGGAGGGTCTTGCCTTATATTCCTGAGCATTCCAGCAACTGCTAAATAAGCCAGACAACTTTGATGTTTATCATCAGTATTTCTTAAGCTTGTTATCCTTGATTTTTCTCCACAAGTTACTATGATAGTTTAGAGAGGGGGAGAGAGAGAGAGAGGGAATGTATGATGTGTGTATGTGCAAAGTGTGCCTGTAATGTTTGTAATGAAGTTTCCGTAAAATGGTTCTATAACCCAATCTATAAAATATTCTTTATAAAAAAATTTCATGTTCTGACAAGCACCCATCACTTAAGCAAAATTTACCAGAAATGAAAGATTGATGCAAGACTGCAGAAAATTGCTACTTGATCCAGCCATTGATTTGGAAAGACAGTTGTTTGCATTTTATTGAGTCCCAGAAAAGGTAATCAGCAACTGGGCTTTTGAATACCCAGACGTGATTCCCTTTCCATACTTCCTTTTCACAAGTAGATTCATTTGTTCTAAGTGGAGTTTTAAAAATGTTTTCAGAAGTCATTCAAATTTTTAGTGTTTTTTTTTTATGTTATCCTTTTGCATTCCTATGAAGTTGTCAATGGATGGTGAGGCTTAAAAACTGGTGGAGTTCTCCATCTAGGGCCAAAGTGTTGACTATCCCTCTTCAGTCACATTCTCATCCAGGTGCTTCTCCACCTAGATAAGGGCACTGACCACAGTTCTGTGGAGTCTAAGACTTTGTCAAAGCTCACTAAAATTATCCACCAGAAAAGGGAAACAAATATAGACACAAATTTTCTTCCCCCCACCCATTTTCATTTGTCCTAAGCACCTCCTCTTATGTTTTTGATTGTGAAAAGTGTTTTGAAAGTTGTTCACTCTCTGTATTCACTTGAGAGGAAGAAGTGGCACAGGCCATGCACAGTTGTTGATGATGTCTCTGAGGTTAGCCCCATCTCAGTTGATGATCCAGAGTAACAGCCATTTCCTAGGCCATGCAGTGACTAAAGACCTGGGCCCGCGAGTGTCTCTGCCTACAGCACTCTAAGGTAGTTCTGTCATCCATTAAGTATTCCCTGAGCATCTGCTTGCTGGAAAGACACTGTGTTCTCCCTAGTAAAATCCAGAGGCTGGCCATTTGAGCTGGACGGGCTGAGAGTCTCGGTTTCTGCAGTGGCCGTCTTCCTCAAAGAAATGATAACTACCGACAGAAGAACACTGCGTGTATCTTCATACAGCAAATGGAGCAGCTTATGCTTCAGCACTGGAGGGTGAGAGTGGCCCTCTGTAGTCCACGTGGTGTTTTATTGGGCGGCTATCACAATATTCATGGAAAGGAGCTCTTTGTCCCTTTTGAAGGACACTCATTTGTGTGAACATGCATCAACTCCAAATGGCACACATCTGGTCTGGCACAAATTACATGCTGACACCTATGTGACTTGGTTTCATCAGGTCTGTTTCTTTTCTGATAAAGTTTCAAAGATTCAAAACAGGATGGGGGGGTTGGTGAAACTATTTTTAACAAATATGAATACAAAAGTGTATCACAGTGAGCACCTGTATCCTGGTCATACTGGTTTTCATCAAAGAGACTTTCTTTTGCTTATATTTAATGAATTCTTATGAGCCCAAACCTCTGCCAGTTCTTACTATTACTTAGCCATTTATATAAACTTGGAGCAAACCCTATTTTTTACCAGTTTAATTCAACAGTTTCCAAACATCCCTTAAGTAATTTTTTTTAAAAATCTGAGTATCAACTAATTAAGGATTTATTTTGACTAGTAATTGATATAATAAAATTTCTACACAATGAAAAATGTTGAATAGAAATCACTGGTAGTTATTTCTGCATGAACTTCTAACCAGCACTTCAATCTCTACTGAAGAAACAGCATGTTATGATATAAATGGAAAAAGTGGCATCTTAAACAATAAATGAAAATTACTTTTCAGTAATGAAGAGAGAAGTAAATAGCATTTTAAAAATTATTTAAAATAGAAAATAAGTGCCTACTTTTAAATAGGTACAAGTGTCCATGTAATTTATACCTAAGATTTTAAGAAATATTTGGATTTTATATGGCATTTCTTAATGTGTTAGGTACAGATTTCCATGTAATTCATGCATAAGATTTTGAGAAGTGTTTGGATATTGTATTGGCATTGAAGAGGAAGAAACATTACATTTTAAATTCCCATTTTAGAATTCACTGAATAACTTTTTCCTCAGAATTTCTGTTAAGGTACTGCTAATATCTATTCAATATTTTAAGTGTGCTTTGTAACCTGTGCAAATAATATGCAATTTACAGGATTTGGTGTTATAGAATTAAACTGGAAGGCTGACTTCCTTGGATCCCAGGATTATATTATTCCATATTATTTGTACACTCACCTAGCTATGAATTAACTGATGAGCATTTATTCAGTAAGATAATGTTTTACCTTAATATTTCTGTATAAAACTTTGCTCATTTAATATTTTCATAGACAATTATGTCTATTATTTTCATCAATCTGACTTATACAAAATTTATATAATTACACTGTTTAGTTAATCTTTTGGCTTCCTCTTGTCTTTATGCTACTAAATAAACAATGACTGGACACCCTGAATCAAGGTTGGATTAGAGAGGAGCTATGCCTACCTGCAATGTAAGGTTGAATAAGCAAGTACATAAGAAACCTTGTGTCTGTCTTCACTGTTATGCTTCCTTCCTCTGAGAATTGTAGTTTAATGTAGATTATAAGACAGAAAATGATGCAATTTTTTTCTAAAAGCTAAGTCTTCCTTTCAACTTTTCACACTAGTTTCTGTAAATGTTTGAGGTGAAAGTTTAATGCTTGTACAGTCAGGGGCAATTTAAATATATATTATATATGTATATGGAAAAACTTTAAAGATGCTTTTAATTTATTTAATGACTGTTGCCTTTCTATATTGATAATGATTTTCTTTCTTACAAGGTGAGAAGAACTTCTTTATTTACTAGTCACTAGATACACAATGAAATTTGGCTCATTAGTCAAGTCCTCATAAAGGGTGTGTCCCAGAGAAACTGTGAAGGACACGTCACTACTGATATTCCAAACTTTGCTGACTTCATATCATTTTCCTCCAGTAATGAGCTCTTATTATGTATTTCAAAAATAAAAATTGCTTAATTGGACATTATCCATTCTTTTCTATTTATTGTTAAAGGTGGTCTTTCTGGAATGTTTTTGATAAAGCTGCCATTGAAAAGAGAAAATAAGCTTAGGCATAGGCACTCTATCACATACTATCAACATAATCAACATTCTTGAACAAAAATACACCCATAAGGGAAATGTCTTTGCCTTACAAATGACAGAATCCTAATTTGTATCTATTCATGTTTTCTTGCCTCTTTAAACACAATTTTTATGTTTCATACTTAGAGATTTGGGTTTTAAATCCTTTCTT
This sequence comes from Jaculus jaculus, assembly GCF_020740685.1. Lineage (NCBI taxonomy): Eukaryota > Metazoa > Chordata > Mammalia > Rodentia > Dipodidae > Jaculus > Jaculus jaculus. The sequence goes on along the minus strand of NC_059103.1, from coordinate 117,781,854 downwards.
AAGTGTCTGAATGACTAGTTTAAAAATAGCTTCATTTCTGGGGCTGGAGGGATGGCTTAGCAGTTGAGGCATTTGCCTACAAAGCCAAAGGACTCAGGTTCAATTCCCCATGACCCAAGTTAGCCAGATGCACAAGGGGGTACCTTGTGTCTGGAGTTCATTTGCAGTGGCTGGAGCCCATTCTCTCAATCTCTCTCTCTCTCTCTCTCTCTCCCTCTTTCTCTGTCAAATAAATAAATAAAAATAACTTGATTTCTGCTGTCATTATAACCACATCTTGTTCATTTTAGGATGATAAGGTCAAACTTACTTAGTCTGATCTTTGAGATGTTGTTTAGGTTGTAGGTTTCAATATAAGGAAAAAATATGGTCTGAGGTTAAGAAATAAAATATGGTTTTGTGCCCTTTTCAGTCTTTCAGTATGCCTCTTTAAACTGTGATGTTCAATTGAAACTCATACCTGTTTGAAACTGTCAGGCATTTTTCAGCCCATCTGAAGCAAGCTCTTTTATATCGCAATGTGTCATTTATTTTACATATAAAATGAGAAAATAAAATTCCATTTCACATGGTTTTTACACAGTTTAATGGATAATACATGCAAGTATTTTTCTTAGCCAGGTGCTTCAAATAGAATATAAAGACTTAATTAATATCAATGGTCATTACTATTAATAATCTGATCCAGCTTTCATGCTTTCCAAGGGCTCTCAGCACTAGTACCATTTGCCCATAAGGAAGCATCACGGACAAAGGACAGATAAATGGGAAGCATTTCTCATTGTTTCCCCTTAATGAGGTAGATCTTCAGATCCCTTTAAGAAAAGGTGAGGGTATAAGAAAAGCGACTTCTCTAACCACTTTTGTAGTATGAGCTGTTTTCTTTCACTTCATTTAACATAAACATTTACTATGATCCCAAACTTTATATGCTGTAATCATTTGGGGATTTGAGGTAGTTCCTGGCTTTCTCTTTTTTTTTCTTTTCCTTTCTTCCTTTGTAGGAATTCCTCTACCATTCTTAATATACATATTTTCCCCAGGTTCATCGGGTGATATGGGAAGAAAATCAATATTTGGTTTGCCTCAACTACAAACCTGCAGTTGTTCAGACCTTTGAACTATAGCCCATGGAGAAAAAAAATGAATTCTATTCTGACAATTGAAGGATTTGATAATACCAAAGTCAGAGTGTGAAATAGGGTATGTCTCCCCAGCCCTCAATTTTGTCAGTAGTTAAAGTTAATGGTGACAACATGGTTTTTATTTAGTCCTCATTTTATTTTATTTTATGTAGACACATATATGTATGCATGAGTGCATGTGAGCTCTCTCTCTCTCTCTCTCTCTCTCTCTCTCTCACACACACACACACACACGCATGTGTTGGGGTAGGGGAGAGAGATGACTCTATCAAAACATCACTGAATCAGGGAAGGATGAAGTTACAATTATGATCCAATCCTTTGTTCAAATAATCATCCAATAGCATTGTCAGACTCTTCACAGAGCCAGCATGCCCTCAAGATACAGTCAAAGTCAGCCCCTACCTCATGGAGCCTCAGTCCAGAAGTGGATACTGCAGGCTAGAGGTAAGGCAGCTATATGCCAGAACCATGAAACAGAGTCTCCAGAAGACCTCAAGAACATATTTTTGTGTTTACAGGACTTAGTCCCTACTCTCTGGAGTTTTTCTATTGCTGTAAACACTGGCATATACATACATGGACATAGATTTCTTAGAGTTTAACATTTGCAATTTCAGTGAATGACCTTATTTGTTAGAAATAGAAGAAATTAATGCCACATATCCACATTTTTGGTAACGGGAACTGTCACATAGACCAAGTCTGAATGGAAGCTGGAACCCACATGCAGTTGCCGACGACATAAATGGGAAATTTTAGAACTGTTGTAATCTTTGGGTGAGTTTATAATGCACAGGTAGGTTCATGCCAGTCTAGGGCATCAGGATGTAATGGGCCCTCTGGGGCTATGTTTTCTCTCTCTCTCTCTCTTTTCTTTTCTTTTTTCTTTTTCTTTTTCTTTCTTTCTTTCTTTCTTTCTTTCTTTCTTTCTTTTTTTTTTTTTCTTTTTTTGATTTTTTGAGGTGGGGTCTCCCTCTGGGCTCAGGCTGACCTGGAATTCACTATGTAGTCTCAGAGTGGCCTTGAACTCTCAGTGATCCTCCTACCTTTGCCTCCCGATTAAAGGGATTAAAGGTGTGCGCCACCATGTCTGGCTGTTTTTTCTCTTTTTAAAAAATTATTTATTTATGGCACAGAGAGGGGGTAAGACAAAGAAAATATGGGCCATTAGAGCATCTTGCTGCTGCAAATGAACTCCCGGCATATGAGCCACTTTGGGATCTGGATTTATGTGAGTATAGGGGAATCAAACCCAGGCCATCAGGCTTTGCAAGCAAGCACCTTTAACCACTGAGGCATCTCCCCAGACTGAGGCATCTTCCCAGCTCTGCTATGCTTTGTACCTTCATGTGAAGCTCACTTTCTATTACTTCCAAAAGATAACGTGCTAACATGTGAGGCTTCAGCCTTACAGGCTGGGAGGAAGTACTTTGAAGCTATAGCTACCTCTAGTGTCTACAGTGGTTCTCATTTCCTCCTGCAGAATTGCAGAAGCATTGTTATGAATTCTCTTCCACTCCAGTGGAATTTAATGAGAATTTGAATTGCAATAGAGAATCCATCACAACATGAGGTATTTCTGTCTTGTAGCAGGAAGACCCCTACTTTGAAATACCTGTCACACTTAGAATTTTTTCTCACGCATGAAAACAAAACAAAAAAAAAATCACTAGTGGGCTGGAGGGATGACTTAGTGGATGGTGTTCACCTGCAAAGCCAAAGGACCCAGAGTTAATTCCCCGAGGACCCATGTAGCCAAATGCACAAGGTAGCACATGTTTCTGGAGTTCATTTGAACTGGCTGAATGCCCTGGCACACCCATTCTCTACCTCTCTCTTTCTCTCTCTTTCAAATAAATAAAAATATAAAATAAATTAAGTTATATACAAGCAGGTATATTGACTTAAATTAAAATGCAATATTTATTTCAATACAAAATATTAACCAATCTTGGGAATTGATATTATTAATTCCCTTGAAATAAAATTTTGGAATAAAATTTGAGGTTGAGAAGACTCAGTCTCTACCATAACTGTCAGACACATATAGAAAATGGTCTACTAGCCTGAGTTAGAACATAAAGAAAAAAAAATAACAATTTTAAAATATAATTTGCATTAGTTTGCTTCCTATCACTATAACAAAATACCTATAATTGTCAACTTACAAAAAAAGTTTATTTGGGCTCATTGCTCTGGGGTTTGCAATCCAAGGTTAAGTGGTGTGGGCCTGTGATGAAACAATACATTGTGGAAGGAGTGCATGGAGTTACAAACCTGCCGTATGAGCAGGTGAGAATGATGTGTGGCCATGCTAGAAGAAGAAGAGACTAGGAGGTTATGTCTTCCATGACTTAAGAACTTCCCACTCATCCCTCCCTCTCCATATCCCCCCATCCCCTTAATAACTCCATAGACTAAGACTAACACATAGACATTTGACAGACACTCATCTAAAGTGCAATGTCAGGAAACATTTACTGATAGAAAGGAATTCCTGGTATATTGAATTTATGGGGAAATGTCAGAGCCAAGCCCTGGAGTTATGCAATTAACATGAACTAATGACTTTATTGTAAAGCTTCTGACTCAAAGAAAGAGAAGCGTCTTCTAAACCAGTGAGCATTTGAAAATGTAACCATGATGTGTACCATGGGAAAGAGGCTCTGAGAGCAGTTTATTCATTAATGGACAGCAGCAGCAGAGGCTGAAGGAAGAGTGGTGCTAGATGATTAGGGCTACAGCCATTTGAGTGACAGCTTAAGCTTTAGTTCTGATCTGGGGTTTATAGGTGGCATCTGTAATGCCACTCAGGGAAAAAAAAAAAACTCAGTGGACAAGAGTTGAAGATCCTGCTGGGCAAGGTGGTGCATGCCTTTAATCCCAGCACTCAGGAGGCAGAGGGCAGAGATAGGAGGATCACCATGAGTTTGAGGCCATCCTGAGACTCCATAGTGAATCCAGGTCAGCCTGGGCTAGAGTGAGACCCTATCTCAAAAAAAAAAAAAAAAAAATCAAGAGTTGAAGATCCTGAACTGTACCCAACTGCACTAATAGCATGGCCACACATCATTTGTAGCTCTTTAAACTAATTAAGGATGAATAAAATTAAAATTTTAGTTCTTCAGTTCAACTTACCACATGCAAGTGTGTAGCATGACTACTGGCTGCCTTTCTTGCATGGCACAGGTAGAAAACATACCCTTCCCCACTGAGAGCTTTGGATAGCACTGATCTAAGGAATAAACAGGAGTGGTAGCACAGTGACTCTTTACAAACTGTGTTGTCTGTTGTGACCTTCATCTAAACAAGGTGGGCTGTGAGAAAGGAAGATCTTTGGCTAACATGCAGCCCCTGTATAAGAAAAAAAAACAACAACAAAAAACTGGTGTCTTCTGGACTGAAAATTGGGAAAAAAAAAAAAACTATTACAAATTTATACTGTTTTGAGATGCTGTGTTAATCACTCTCTGGTGTACAAGCTGACACAAGTCTTCTCTACCAGCACTGGCCGTGTTTCTCCTATCTGCAGGACTTAATATAGATGCTAACATGCAAACACAGCTATGCTACGCCTTCCATCATCATATGACCAAAAGGCTCAGCATGGCTTTCCTTTGATTCTAACAGTTTGCTATGATGCCATGAAATCTTCCTGAAGTTATTCCTAATATGTTCAGTCAGGTCTATATTGGCAAGAAACGGATCCCCCTACCCTTAGGAGCATTTAGATTACGTGTAGATTGCACGCAACTAGGGAGGCTCAGGTAGGAGGCTTGTTGTGAGGTGAGCCTGGGTTATATAGTGAGTATCTGGCCAGTCAGAATTATATAGACATGCCCTGCACCAAAAGAAGAGCAGACAAAAAGAAGCAAAACAAAGAATATGTACAAGTCAATTGTGGTGGTCAACTGAATGCATGTATGTAATCCTAGGAAAATCAGCAGGGCAAAGCCATCCTCAGCCACATAGAGTTTGAGGCCAGAAGGGGATCTATGAGACTGATTGTGAAAACAATAACAATTACATGTGTAGATAGATAGGCAGATCACAAGGGAATAATATTAAATCACTTTGCTCTAGTTTGCATCTACAGTTTTCTTTTTCTTTTTTACAACTCAGTTGCATTGAGAAAGTGAAGACACTTGTTACATCTTGTAAATTGCTTACAAGAAAACCATAATTCTACACAACATTGGCACAATCGCTACATCTCAGTACATATTTTACAAAAAGATGAAGCATTCCCCCTAAGTTTTCATCTGCCTTACTGCTTTTTAGATAGATAGATGTTTATCAAAATAAGTGATAAGCATATAAATAATTTGGTCAAATGATAGCTATTTTCAAGGCTAAAATGGAAAATTGTGAATCCAACCTAGACAAAACTGTCGGCTTTAGATTGCCCAGCTACTTCTCCAGCTGAGGTTGGATGTTTGCCCAAAAGCTGCCATCTTGGAGGGGTAATTTTAGCTTTTAGTAATCAGAAAATATACTTGCTTTCTGAAGGACTTGCATCCCCCTAAAAATATTTTAAAAATTGTTTGATCTTTCCAAGGTACAAAAATCTCAGGCAACTGACTGGAAATACTATTATGTCTGACACTTAGAATGGAATTTACCGATCATAAGATGTGTCTTATCTGTTTCCCATAATGTGTAGAATGCCCTAGGATTCTGTTTTTAATAATCCATCTTCAAGGTATATAAATGAAAATGATGAGTCAGTAATTACTGTTTCCAACTAGTTTTGAGTGAAATTTTAACAACTAAAATAACATTTTTGAGTTGGAATTGTTAGCAATGATAAGCACAAAGGTGATTGTGTAACTATATGTAAATGTACAAAATGTTAAGATTGAGAGTGTAACTGCATATGGATATATAAAGCATTACAGTTGATAATATAATTACTTGTAGATGCATAATATATTAATGATGATATGACTATGTGTAGATAAATTATTATAGATAATATAACTACTTGTAGGTACATAAAATGTTAAAGCTGACAACTGTTCATAAGCTGTGTTTGAGAAACCAGTGAACAAGTAAATTACAGATCCTAAAGAGTCTGAGGAGCTTGAAGTCATCACTTCGAATTTCTCCTGCATATGAGAACATGGTGATGGCTATGCTGTGTGCAATGTTTCTTCTCTTTGAGTATCATCCCATTACCTCTTCCTCATGTGTGGTGTGTGGACACACAGACAGGGCTCTGCACATGTGCACACATGCATACGGTTACAGAAAGTGTTTCCCCAAAAGTATTCCCCACACTCAACAAATCTACATTAGGCTCCCTCCGATTCCTCCGATGCACCTGCATTCTGACTTTTTGGCGAGAAAAGAGAGTGGAAAGTTTTGGAAGCCATCAAACTCCTCTTAAATCAGCCAGGTAAATGAGTTACACATGGCTTTTAGTGTTCACAGGAATCCTGGTAATATGGTGAGGAACAAATTCAATCCTCAGTATTTCATGGAAACGCACCAACAATGCAGAGTTTATTTTAGTATTGTGAACTCTATGGTTATTAAAATACTGAATAGATTTTAGTCTGTTTTGATTAATCTATGCTCAATTCCCAATAATCTAAGTCAAATAAATTTTCTTCTTTTTAACTGTGAATAAGATTATTAATGCTATTCTTTTATTTTGTAGGTGTTACACACATAATAAAATTTAAAAATTATAGATTTATAAGCCCTTAAAGTAATCTTATATATAGAACAATGATATTGAGGATGTTTTACATCTTTTGAGCAGTAGAAAATATTTACTTTGTCACAACACTGAATTTAACTTTTACAGCACTGGAACCTAAGACTTAGACAAGCTAAGCAATTTTTTCAAGGCATAACAAATAACAAAGTTATATTAACCTCAAAATTTTCCAGATTCAAAGCTGACAGCATGGCATAATCATTTTTACATAGACTTATTCTATTAATAATGTTTACTACTTTTAATGACAACTGACATTCATGATATAACATTGTGGGGTATTATGAGAAATGAGGTTTAAAGGCAAGTGAAATTTCTAAGTTTTGGCAAAATCATATGTTCTTTCCATTTCATTATTGTTTCTTTATTGAATTGTCTTATTGTTAGTACTTATTAATCCCACAAGTACTTATTGAGTTTTATGCTGGCCACTCTTTGATGACTCGGGGCACATACATGAAAAAGACCATGTTGAAGCCTGTCTTCAAAGGTCTCAGAGTCTGGGCTGGAGAGATGGCGTAGCGGTTAAGCGCTTGCCTGTGAAGCCTAAGGACCCTGGTTCGAGGCTCGGTTCCCCAGGTCCCACGTTAGCCAGATGCACAAGGGGGCACACACGTCTGGTGTTCGTTTGCAGAGGCTGGAAGCCCTGGCGCGCCCATTCTCTCTCTCCCTCTATCTGTCTTTCTCTCTGTGTCTGTTGCTCTCAAATAAATAAAAATTTAAAAAAAAAAAAAAGGTCTCAGAGTCCAGTAGAATCAAGATGTGACTCAGCAGGCAAACAAGATAATTCTCCAGGATACAAGAGAGCCATGTTGTATCCTACCCACCTCAGAAATTTCCAGGTCATTGTATGGAGAGCAGCACTAAGCAACCTATGTTCTAGACCTAACAGACAGTAGTGATGAGGGTGCTGCCTCAGGCTGTTATCCAACATCCAGGAAGCTAGGCACATTGCCAGGAACCACCCAGAAAGTGAAACAGCCATTTTCTCGCAGCTGAGATAATAGTGCTGAGGCATCTGGTCAGGAATTCACTAAGCACTTATTGAGCAAGTACAATCCATGAGGCACCAGGGCTGTAAATGTCATACCGTGAGGACAACACCATACACATAATACAATGCAATAGACATGTGCTTAGGGCACCGTCAATCTCCCAGCCCTTAGCCCCTTTCTTAAAGTTCAGTGCTGATGGTAAAGCACCATCCATGTAAATGTAATACAACTGATGCTAATTTAACCAACATGACCATCCATCTCAATTTCCCTTTCATTTGTGCCTTGGCATAACTAAAGCAACATGCTTTCACCGTCAAAAGTGATCTCATTTGTTTAACAAAGTATATAGTTAGCCAACTTATGACTAATGGAGGCTAATACCTTCTTTGCTTCAACATACAGAGAATAACTAATTATCACTTCTGTAATACTGGCGGTACTTATGTCTCCCCATCCTTCATAAGTGTTCAATGTAATGATATTATCCTACTTTATAAATAAAAAACAAACGTTATATTATGTAGTTACTGGCTCAAATAAAATCATATTATACTAATAGTGACACTAGTAATCGAACACAAGTCACAGGCTTCATCTAAGCAGCAGGCATATAAGTCTGGCCACAGTAAAGAACTGAAGGACACTGTCTGCAGAACTGAGAGATTGGTATACTGGCTGGCTCAGCCAGTGCAATTAAAACCCAGACTGTAAGAGTAGACAGGAGGTCAATGAATGTCCCTGAGACCATAAAGGTATTCTAGTTCTTACTTTGTTAAGGGGTAGCAATCTTGATTCTTCAACTCTCATGCTTTGAATGTGACCATAACACATGCATGAGACCTCTGGGTTGGTGTTCTGGCCATAACACCCTCCACAAGGGGGTTTTGCATCTTTGCAAATCGTCTTTTCACAATTTTCTAATATAGAACCTTCCTCTAGTGACCAATACCTATGAAAAGAGAAATTTTCACAAGTGAAATGTCATTTTTATGGTCTGAAGAGATACATCTATTTTGTGAGTTTATTTACCTTCATAGTACAATAAACCAAAATAGGAAATTATACTTTCAGATCAACAAACATCCTGGAAGATGCATGAGAGAGTTTCAAGAGCATTTCTTTAGTTGCTCAAGATCTCTCAATTGCAATAAAAATAACTTCAATGGTTATGTCTTAATAAAAGCAACTCATCATAATTGTAGAAAATGCATCCAACAGAGAAACATAAAATAAAAGTGAAAATTACTGAGAGATAATCATCAATGTTTTAATTTATATCTTACTGTCTATTTTTCATACTAATTCGTGTGTATTGTAATATAACTATGGCATGCTGTACATACTCTTTTGTAAGCTATTTTTATTTCATAAAAAGCATTTTTATGTTAAAAATGTAGATCTAAACATTGTTTCCAGTGCAACTCTCTGTGTTTAGCTTCAATGATTTAACCATTCCCACATGGCAAGATAGTTAAGGTCAGTTGGTTTTTGCTGATTATTATTATTTTTTTGCTATTAAAGAAAATAGTAGTGATGATGACTACATAAATACTTCCAGCAATTGTTCATCTAGTTGTGTCTTTTAATTAAGTTCCAAGCAAATCAAATCATTCACATTCTGATATATGTCATCAGACTTTTTCCTGATGGAGCATGGTACATCTTCCCTTCTTCCATGACTTAACAACTATTAGTGTCTATCAATTGTTTAAAATTTGGGGCTGAAGAGATGGCTTAGCACTTAAGGTGTTTGCCTGTAAATCTTAAGGATAAAGGTTCAATACCCCAGTACTCACATTAGCCAGATGCACAAGGTGACACATGCATCTGGGTATTTTTATTTTTATTTTGCAGTGACTGGAGGTCCTGGCATGCCCATTCTCTCTCTATCTCTCTCTCTCCATCTCTCTTGCTTCCCCCCCCTCAAATAAATAAATATAATATTTTAAAATGTTGCTGCTCAATGTTTATTGTCATCACTAGCAACTAGATTTAGCAAATTGGATAACTAAAAAGCTAAAATTTTTAAAAATATTTTATTTATTTATTTATTTGAGCGAGGAAAAGAGAGAGAGAGAGAAAGAGAGAGGGGGCGAATGGGTGCACCAGGGCCTCCAGACACTACAAACAAACTCCAGATACATGAGCCCCATTGTGCATCTTGCTTACGTGGGACCTGGAGAATCAAACCAGGATCCTTTGGCTTGGCAGACAAACACCTTAAACCACTAAGCCATCTCTCCAGCCCATAAACAGCTAAAATTTTAATTAATTAAAAGTTTATTTAGGCAATTGCTAATTAATTTAAATGTATTTTCCATATATTTTTCATTATCTGTTCTTTTAAAAAATATATTTCATTTATTTGAGAGAGTGAAAGAGAGAGAGAGAGAGAGAGAGAGAGTGGGTGTGCCAGGCCCTCCGGCTACTGCAAACAAACTCCAGATGCATGTGCCCCCTTGTGCATCTGGCTTACATGAGTCCTGGAGCGTAGAACCGGTTCCTTTGGCTTTTCAGGCAAATGCCTTAACCACTAAGCAATGTCTCTAGCCCTATATGTTTCTTGTATTGTCAATACAGAATTAGTTTTTTTTCATAAACAAGAATTCTTTATTCATTAACAATATAAACTGCTTACCTCTTGCTCATATTATAATCATTTTTCTCAAGTTTTCAGTTCATAATGAGTTTTCTTTTGCTGACTATACATGTATACATATTTATGCATGCATTTAATGTACACACACAAAACAGAGACATAGATATAGCTATGAATGGTCAGGACATAGATACAGCTCAATCTTCATAGCATCTCTTCATTTCTGCCTCCTAGAAGTCATTATCTAACCCATAATTTTCTATGTGTAAGTCTCGTGTGACAGTTTAGATACTTACATTAAAATTTTATCTCTTCCCTTGAATTTGAAAGCCCTGGAGCCACAGGCAGACCTGGCACAGAACCTGACAGTGTGAGTGAGTGAGTGAGTGAGTGAGTGAAAGAAAGTCTGGTGTCTTGTTCTCTCTGTTCAGGCATGAGACAACTGTCCCACAAGCTGTAACTTCATGAACCTGCCCAAAGTCACAAAGCAAGCATTCACCCAGTACTCTTTCTATTATCCCCTCTAGTCAAATAACAATGAAACACTACACCACAACTCTCCCTAGGGAAGTGGTTTAAGTGAGGAAAAGCAGCCCAACCTGTGATGTTCTCTGGAAAACAGGCTCCTGCCTGACAGAAGGGAGTTATCGGAGCACTTGACATGGAAGGCCTTGGCGCTTGTGCCATTTTGTGGTTTTGTTTCATTTCTTTCAAGTCCTCCAACAACAGCAGCAGTTACCTCTCAAGAACCACTCTAGCTAGTCTCTGATTTGGTCACTTTTTCCAAGTAGCTAGAGCCCAGTTTGTTACTATGACCACTAGAGGGAGTCCAACTATTAGCGGCAGAGACAACCTCCACAGGGATATCACATCCTACCTTCTTCAAGCACCAGTGGCCTCCTGCTTGCTCTCTTTTTCAGAATAAAATATTAAAAACCACATGCAAAGCTACTGTATATGGTACAAACAGAAGTGAAATTTGGCTAAAATACACAGAATACAAAAAATAACCCTGAGTAATAATATTTCTTAAAAATTCAAAATCATTTCACTTCACTAATGTGAAAATGAACTGTTAAGTCTCCAGTAGGAGACTCACCATTAGGCAAGTTACTGTAATTCTTATACAAAGAGAAAATATCATTTTACATATTTATATATGAACATAACTAATTATTAGATTTATATTTATATACCTGAATAATACTTAAGGCAGAGAACTCAACTTCATAATATTTGTTACACTGATAGGAGTTCATTAAGAATAGTTGAGACAGGGCTGGAGAGATGTCTTAACAGTTAAGCACTTGCCTGTGAAGCCTAAGGACCCAGGTTCAAGGCTTGATTCCCCAGGACTGAAGTAAACCAGATGCACTAGGTGGCACATACATCTGGAGTTTGTTTGTAGTGGCTGGAAGCCCTGGTGCATCCATTTTCTCCCTCCCTCTCTCTCTCTCTCTCTCTCTCTCTCTCTCTCTCTCTCTTTCTCTCTCTTTCTCTCTCCCAAATAAATAAATTAAAAAAAATTTTTTAAAGGTCGATAAATTTAAGACAGGCTTAGGAAACTAACCAATCATTTAACAAGTTATTGGGGCTCCATTTTGATCTGAAAAAGAAAATGAGTGGTTGGGTTTAGGTCCTCTGGGATATTTTAATATTTAAAAAATGTATAATGTTGTCTATCTTGTCAGCTTCCTTTATAGCATGTACAGTTTAGGTGGAAAATAATATAATTTGTTTTCCCTCTTGCTTATTCTGCAGGAAACATTACAATGCTCAGACAGCAATATATGGGTCAAGTAAGCTCTTTCATTTTAAAGTGAAAGAATATTTGTAGTCTCATATAAAAAACTGAACCAATAACCCCTGAATTTACTATAAGTGAACATCTTAGAACCTGTGCTACATCATAGCTGTGGTATTTTTTTTTTTTGAAGTGATCAAGTTCTCAAAAGAGATTACCTAAAAAGGCCAAAGCTATACTCTCTGTAGTCCTTTCATGAGTAAATAAAATCTCTTCATTTGTAAGTATTTAGAAATCACAGACAGCCAAGTTTAACCCCAAATGCTGATATTCTATGGGTACAACAGTATTATGGAAAAATATGTTGTGTTTGTGAATTATAAGGTGGAGCTCCTATGAAGTTTCAATTACACTGAATGAAGATGCTTTAAGAATTCAGTTACCACATCTGTAATTCATGTGTACGTTCATCTAGCAAAACTTTGATGAATACTCATTACATGCCAAACATTATTCTAGACTCTAGAGATATAACACTTCATCCTTTTTAAAGTTACATCCTATGGTGGGGGAATAAACTAAGTATATGTATACTCTATTGGGGAACAATAAATTCTAGGGAATATAATAAGTAGAGGAATAGAGGGGCTGGAGAGATGGCTTAGCAATTAAAGCGCTTGCCTGAAAAGCCAAATGACTCAGGTTTGATTCTCCAGTCCCCATGTAAACCAGAGGTACAAGGTGGCACATGCTTCTGGAGTTCATTTGTAGTGCCTAGAGGCCCTGGCTCACCCATCCTCTCCCTCTCACTTTCTCTCTCTCTCTCTCTGCCTTTCTGCCTCTGTTTTTTATCACCCTCTTTCAAAATAAATACATTAAATACTTTTAAAAAGAAGAGGAGTGGAGTAGTAGAACACTTACCGTTGTGGTATGGTATGCAGAATAACAGAGTGTGATGTGGACATTTGAGGAGAAGCCTGAAGAGGCAAGTATTTTCTTTCATTCATAGATGAGATCTTGAAGGAGGAGTATTCTTGTCATGTTTAAGGAAAACCAAGGAGAGCAATGTGGCTAGAATGGAGAGAGTAAGAGGGAGAAAAGTAGGGCACGGAGTCTGACAGCCATCAGAGGTGGATGGAGGAAAGCTGCACTCCTGTGAATGAGTGATTTTAACTTTCACTGAGTGAGATGACAGTCATCGTGGAATTTTGTGGAGAGAGGTGACATATTCTGGCATATATTTAACATGATTGCTTAATCTGCAATATTAAGAACAAACCAGAATGGAGCACAAGAAAGCTGGCTGAGTGACAAATTCCAGTACCTAGGGAAAGCTAATGGTGGTTCACAATAAAGGGTAACAGTACAGGCCTATCCACATCTCAAATCAGTTTTTGTAGACACAGGGTATGAACCCAGGGCTTTGCGCATGCTGGGCAGTCATTGTATTACTCAGCATATCCCCAGCTTAAATCAAATTTATTAATTTAAGTGATTTGGAAGTTGTACATTGCTTTACAAATATAATTATAACATGTTATAGTTCTTAAAGTTTTTGCTCATATAGTTGTGTGTCTATTGATAAATATTTGTTTCAGTTTATTTACTTTTAAATATGTTATTTACCTATTTACTTATGAGAGAGAGAGAGAGAGAGATTGAGAGAGAGAGAGAGAGAGAGAGAATGGGATTGCCAGTCACTGCAAATAAAATCCAGATGCATGCATCAGCTTGTGAATCTGGCTTTACATAGGTCCTTAGGAATCGAACCTGGGCCCTTTGGCTTTGGAGGGATGTGCCTTACATGCTAAGCTATCTCTTCGGTCCTCAATTTATTTATTTTTTGTTTGTTTTTATTTATTTATTTGAAAGCAACAGACAGAGAAAGAAAGGCAGATAGAGAGAGATAGAATGGGCACGCCAGGACCTCCAGACACTGCAAATGAACTCCAGACACATGCGTTCCCAGGGTCTTTAGGCTTCACAGGCAAGTGATTAACCACTAAGCCATCTCTCCAGCCCCCTCAATTTATTTTTAAAATTATAATTCTTTTACAAGAATTCTAATGTATTTAAAGTTAATATTTTTGATGGCTGCTCTATATGATTTCTCTTAATATGTTAAACTTATAAGTTATATAAGTATATATCCAAAGGTTTATAATTAAAGTTTACCTTGTTATGGTGAAAGAATCTTACAAATAGTTGATTCTTTGATTTTCTGATATCATTTTTAGTACTCTATATCTATTTTTATAAATAAGGTTGGTACACCTTTAGTTCTATATTAAACGTGGCAATCTAGGTTACACTAGCTATTGAAATGAACTGGGAAATACTTTATCTTTCTTTACACAAAAACATTTATTTTATAGGATTGCCTGAACCTTAAATATCTGGATTAATTCCCTTGAGATAGGCAGTTACTGCTTCACATTGTAAATTCAGATATTTTTGCCCCCTGTATGAGTTGAGTTTTAGTGATATATATACTATTTCTCTTAAAAATTATCCTTTCCTCTATGTTTATGACTTCTTTTCATAGTTTTATTATATATTTCCAATTCTATTGTTTAAAAAGTGCAGGTCAGCATAATCATGTTTCTTTTGAATAGTACTTGGACTGAACCCCATGGGGATTTTAAACAGATTGTTCATCTTTCTGTTCAGGTTGTCATGAAATTTTATATTGTAAAATCATCTTTAAAACTCAGGTCCAAGTTCCCTAATCACCTGCTCCAGAGGGTGCACTTGTGCAGTGAGTAGTCCAGAGCTCCTGGTTCCTTCCCCACTTCCCAGCTCCCTGCTCCAAGTACCACTACTGATGGCTTAGGGCTGATTTGTCCCTGCATGTGTGCTGCAGAAGCAGGAGTTTTGCCCTGACTTCCTGACTGACAGACCCCTGGGTCAACAAATCTCTGTTACTTTGAGCCAGAGAGTACATGAGCTATTATGGGAGCTGGCTTCTTGCCTCTGGCTCCCCACTTCCTGGCTCCTGATCCCCTTGTTCTCTTGTGTTGAGGAGTGTGTACAAGTAGAGTGAGTAGGCCAGAGCTCCCAGTTCCCCACCTGCCCCAGTTCCCTAGATGCCTTTGATGTACTTACAATCTTCACAGTCTATGCATCTGAGGTTATAACCCCATCCTATACTGATCCAGTTCACATTTAAAACAGAACACTAAGTGAAGATCCTACAAGAACAAACACTTTCTTCCTCCTCAATAAAATCATACTTTTCCCAGATATGAATAGACCACAATGCAAAAAAAAAAAAAAAAAAAAAAAAGTCAGAAAACTGAAAGATCTCCACCAAGGATGCCTAGTCCCACAATGGAAGCCTCCAATGAAATATAGAAAACAACATAAATTGATCACTAAATGAAAACACAACAACCAATGAGACGCTGATTAAAAGAATTGCAGAAATTGCAGAACTGGAAGCAAAGGATCAAAAAACAACATTCACATACATGAAATTGAGCAGAATTGTTCTTCGAGCACTCAGATTTTGTCACTAGGCTTAACTTAATTGAAGAAAATCAGAGAAGCCTCAAAAGAGATATAAATGAATTGAAGTTGAGTCAACAAGTAGAAAATCTCAATAACCAGCTGATTAAGCTGAATAAAGACATGATCAAATGCAGAAATGAATTCCAGGAAGCATCAAGAAAAATCATACCTCAGCCGGAGGTATGATTTAATCCCAGCACTTGGGAGGCAGATGTAGGAGGATTGCCATGAGTTTGAGGCCACCCTGAGACTACATAGTGAATTCCAGGTCAGCCTAGGCTGTAGCAAAACCCTACCTTGACAAACCCAAAAGAAGAAGAAGAGGAAGAGGAGGAGGAGGATGATGAGGAGGAAGAAGAAAAAGAAGAGGAAGAAGAAGAAAAAGAAAGGAAAATCATACCTCAGAAGGAAATTGTACTTCAAAAAAAAAAAAAAAAGAAAGAAAGGAAAGAAATGGACATGAGGCAAAATAACACAACAGAAAACAAAAATCAAATACAGCTTTTAAAAACCTCTAGAACCCCTCACTAACAGAATTACTCATGTGGAAGACAGAAGCTATGAGTTAGAACAAGACTGGAGAAACAGTGCTAAATTCAAAAAAATTATATGTTCAGATTATGAGGTGAATGTGAAATATCCTAAAATAGCCAAACATCCTGACCATGGGTATAATAGAAGAGGTATAAATCCAGGCCAGAGGCATGGAGAACATATTAAAAAAAAAATTATGAAGAAAATGTTCCCACGTGAGGGGAGAGCGGCAGCGAGCAGCAGAGGAGCAGACTGCGAGGTAGAAGAACACGTGGAGCAGCGAGACAACCAGAGCAGCTGCGGCTCCCTCCCCTCCCCCACCGCCTGAACCCAGCTCCAGCAAACAGAGGAGCAGCACGGGACCCGGCCACGCCAACGTGGGCTGACAACAGGACCCAAGCAGGAGCAGAGTTCAGGAGCAACATCAGTGGCTCCAGCACCAGTACCAGAGGCCCCAGCAGCAGCAGACCCAGGAGCGGCAGCAGCGGCAGATCCCGCAGCAGCAGCTTCAGGGGGAGCAGCGGCAGTGGACACAGCAGCAGCAGCATCAGCAGCAGTGGTGGCTTCAGCAGTGGCAGCTACAGCAGCAGCAGAGGCAGCAGCACCGGCTCAGTTTTCCCCGTAGGAAAAGCAAGTGCCCAGCTCCAGAAATCAGAACAGCAGCCCGACGACCCAGGCAGCAACTTGACTGAGACCAAAATCACCCAAGGTAACTGGGATTGCACCAGGGAAGGGTCTCACTTGGTCACAAGCTGACTTGAATCCCTCAACAGACCAGAAATCTAAACCTCTTTGTTGATAGAGGATCTGGTCATTATAATAACTACTCTTGCATACATACTCGGGGCTGTTTTTGATTGAATGTGTACAGTGTTTAGTTAAATTTTAGAATCTACCTGTATTTTATTCCACTCAGGCTGCTTGAATACTCCTATAGCAGGGAAACTCAACCCCTAAGAACATCTTTGTAGATACTCTGAGAGTCTTAAGAGCCACACCTAATACCTTAAGGTCCTGCCCTGAAAATATATTACATCAAATCAATTGATACAGCTAAGAATACACAGCTAGCTAGAAAATCCAAGCATTAACTTAATACAAGATGCAAAAATATATACATTATAACACAAGAAACACTAAAAAGCAAGACGATATAAATCCACCTAAAAGTATTAATGCATCAGAAATGTCCTCCAGTGAGAAAGAGTTAGAGGAAATGCCTGAGAAAGAGTTCAAAAGAATAATTATAAATATGTTCAAAGAGGTCAAAGAACACATGAAAACAATCAAAGAAGAAATCAAAGAGGAAATCAAAGGAATCAAAGAAGAGGCAGGACACCAATTTAATGAAATAAAGAAGGCAATAAAAGACATAAATAGGGAAATAGAAATAATAAAGAAAAACCAGTCAGAATTACTAGCAATGAAGAACACAGTTAATGAAGTAAAAAAACTCTGTAGAAAATCTCACCAGTAGGATGGATGAGGGAGAGGACAGAATATCTAAGCTAGAAGACCAGGTGGCAGACCTAATGCAGTCCAACAATGAGAAAGACAAACTTATAGAAAAGTATGAGTGGGAATTTCAAGATATTCGGGACACTATGAAAAGATCCAATATAAGAATTCAGGGCATAGTAGAAGGAGAAGAACTCCACTCCAGAGGCATAGTAGGCATCTTCAACAAAATCATAGAGGAAAATTTCCCCCAAATTGGGAAAGAGGTGCCAATACAGATACAGGAAGCCTTTAGAACCCCAGCCAGACAAAACCCAGAAAGAAACTCTCCTCGCCATATTATAATCAAACTTCCAAACACACACACCAAAGAAAAAATATTGAAAGCAGTTAGAGAGAAAAATCAAGTTACCTACAAAAGCAAGCCCATCAGGATTACAGCAGATTATTCAACACAAACTTTTAAAGCCAGAAGGGCTTGGAGTGATATATTCCAAGTTCTGAAAGATAACAACTGTCAACCAAGGTTACTTTATCCTGCAAAGTTATCCATTCAAATAGATGGAGAAATAAAGACATTCCATGACAAAAGCAGGTTAAAGGAGTATTTGAAGACAAAACCAGCTCTACAGAAAATACTTGATAGAATCCTCCATGCCGAACAAAAGGAAAAGCACACATATAAGGAACCTAGAAAAAACAAGCTATACTCAAATACCAGTTAACAGAAGAGAGCACAGGTAGAACCAGAAACACACACACACACACACAAAAATGGCAAACATAAATACACACCTTTCAATAATATCTCTTAATATCAACGGTCTCAATGCCCCAACGAAAAGACATAGATTTGCAGACTGGGTTAAAAAGCAGGATCCTACAATTTGTTGTCTCCAAGAAACTCACCTTTCTACAAAGGATAGACATTATCTTAGGGTGAAAGGTTGGAAGACGGTGTTTCAAGCAAATGGGCCTAGAAAACAAGCAGGGGTTGCTATCCTAATATCAGACAGGGTAGACTTTAGCCCGACGTTAGTCAAGAAAGATAAGGAAGGTCACTTTATATTGATTAAGGGCACACTCCAACAGGAGGACATTACAATCCTAAACATATATGCACCTAACATGGGGGCTCCCAAATTCGTCAAACAAACACTATTAGAACTAAGGTCACAGATAACGCCAAACACAGTGGTGGTGGGTGACTTTAACACCCCACTCTCATCAATTGACAGGTCATCCAGGGAAAGAATAAACAGAGAGGCATCTGGACTAAATGAGGTCATAGAAGGAATGGACCTAACAGATATATACAGGACATTTCATCCAAAGGCTGCAGAATATACATTCTTTTCAGCAGCACATGGAACATTCTCTAAAATAGACCATATATTAGGACACAAAGCAAATCTTAACAAATTCAGGAAAATTGAAATAATTCCTTGCATTCTATCTGACCACAATGGAATTAAACTACAAATCAGTAGCAAGAAAAGCTATAGAGCATACACAAAATCATGGAAACTAAACAATACACTACTAAATGATGAGTGGGTCAATGAAGAAATCAAAAAGGAAATCAAAAAATTTATAGAGTCAAATGATAATGAGAACACAACATACCAAAATCTCTGGGACACAATGAAGGCAGTTCTAAGAGGTAAATTTATAGCCTTAAGTGCCTATATTAAGTAATTAGAAAGGTCGCAAGTAAACGACCTAATGCTTCACCTTAAAGCCTTGGAAAAAGAAGAACAAGGTAAACCAAAAATCAGTAGATGGGAAGAAATAATAAAGATTAGGGCAGAAATTAATGAAATAGAAACAAAAAGAACAATCCAAAGAATTAATGAAACAAAGAGTTGGTTCTTTGAAAGGATAAACAAGATTGATAAACCCTTAGCAAATCTGACCAAAAGAAAGAGAGAAGAGACACAAATTAATAAAATCAGAGATGAACAAGGTAACATCACAACAGATTCCAGAGAAATTCAAAAAATCATAGGGACATACTATAAAAGCATATACTCCACAAAGTATGAAAATCTGAAAGAAATGGATGATTTCCTTGATCTATATGACCTACCTAAATTAAATCAAAATGAGATTAATCACTTAAATAGACCTATAACAAACATGGAGATCCGAACAGTTATCAATAATCTCCCAACTAAAAAAAGCCCAGGCCCGGATGGATTCACTGCTGAATTTTACCAGACTTTGAAGGAAGAGCTAACACCATTGCTTCTTAAGCTTTTCCAGGAAATAGAAAAAGAAGGAATTCTACCAAACTCCTTCTATGAGGCCAGCATCACCCTGATACCAAAACCAGGCAAAGATAGAACAAAAAAAGAAAATTACAGACCAATCTCCCTCATGAACATAGATGCAAAAATTCTCAACAAAATATTGGCAAACAGAATACAAGAGTATATCAAAAAGATCATTCACCCTGACCAAGTAGGCTTTATCCCAGAGATGCAGGGATGGTTCAACATACGCAAATCTATAAATGTAATACATTACATAAACGGGTTGAAGGACAAAAATCACATGATCATCTCATTAGATGCAGAGAAAGCATTTGACAAAATCCAACATCCCTTCATGATAAAAGTCCTACAGAGACTGGGAATAGAAGGAACATATCTCAATATAATAAAGGCTATTTATGACAAGCCTACAGCCAACATATTACTAAATGGGGAAAAACTGGAAGATTTTCCACTAAAATCAGGAACAAGACAAGGGTGTCCACTGTCCCCACTTCTATTTAATATAGTTTTGGAAGTCTTGGCCATAGCAATAAGGCAAGAGACACACATAAAAGGGATACAAATTGGAAAGGAAGAAATCAAGTTATCATGATTCTATACATAAAGGACCCTAAAGACTCTACTAGCAAGCTGTTAGAGCTAATCAAAACCTACAGCAATGTAGCAGGATACAAAATAAATACACAGAAATCAGTAGCCTTCATATATGCTAACAACAAACACACAGAGGATGAAATCAGAGAATCACTCCCATTCACAATTGCATCAAAAAAAATAAAATACCTTGGAATAAACCTAACTAAGGAAGTAAAGAATCTATACAATGAGAACTTTAAGACACTCAAGCGAGAAATTGCAGAAGACACTAGAAAGTGGAGAAACATCCCTTGTTCCTGGCTTGGAAGAATCAATATCGTGAAAATGGCAATCTTACCTAAAGCAATCTACACATTTAATGCAATCCCTATCAAAATTCCAAAGGCTTTCTTCATGGAAATAGAAAAAACAATCCAAAAATTCATTTGGAATCATAAAAAACCTCGAATATCTAAAATAATACTGAGCAACAAAAAAGAGGCTGGTGGTATCACCATACCTGATTTTAACCTATACTACAGAGCCATAGTAACAAAAACAGCATGGTACTGGCACAAAAACAGACATGTAGATCAGTGGAACAGAATAGAGGACCCAGATGTAAGCCCAAGTAGCTATAGCCACCTGATATTCGATAAAAATGCCCAAAATACTCATTGGAGAAGAGACAGCCTCTTCAGCAAATGGTGTTTTGAAAACTGGATAAATATCTGCAGAAGGATGAAAATAGATTCTTCTCTCTTGCCATGCACAAGAATTAAGTCCAAATGGATTAAAGACCTTAACATCAGACCGGAAACTTTGAAACTGCTAGAGGAAAAAGTAGGGGAAACCCTTCAACATATTGGTCTTGGCAAAGACTTTCTGAATACAACCCCAATTGCTCAGGCAATGAAACCACAGATTACCCACTGGGACCTCATGAAATTACAAAGATTTTGCACCGCAAAGGACACAGTGAAAAAAGCAAAGAGGTAACCTACAGAATGGGAAAAAATCTTCGCCAGCTATATATCTGATAGAGGATTAATATCTAGGATATACAAAGAACTCAAAAAGTTAAATAATAAGGAATCAAACAAGCCAATCAAAAAATGGGCTATGGAGCTAAATAGAGAGTTCTCAAAGGAAGAAATACGAATGGCATATAAGCATCTAAAAAAATGTTCTACGTCACTAGTCATCAGGGAAATGCAGATTAAAACTACATTGAGATTCCATCTCACTCCTGTCAGATTGGCCACCATCATGAAAACAAATGATCATAAATGTTGGCGGGGATGCGGAAAAAAAGGAACCCTTCTGCACTGCTGGTGGCAATGTAATCTGGTCCAGCCATTGTGGAAAACAGTGTGAAGGTTCCTAAAACAGCTAGAGATTGATCTACCATATGACCCAGCTATAGCACTCCTAGGCATATATCCAAAGGACTCATCTCATTTCCTTAGAAGTACATGCTCAACCATGTTTATTGCTGCTCAATTTATAATAGCTGGGAAATGGAACCAGCCTAGATGTCCCTCAACAGATGAGTGGATAATGAAGATGTGGTACATTTATACAATGGAGTTCTACTCAGCGGTAAAGAAAAATGAAGTTATGAAATTTGCAGAAAAATGGATGGACCTGGAAAGTATTATACTAAGTCAGGTAACCCAAGCCCAGAAAGCCAAGCGCCACATGTTCTCTCTCATATGTGGATTCTAGCTACAGATGACTGGGCTTCTGTGTGAGAATGAAAATACTTAGTAGCAGAGGCCAGTAAGTTGAAAAGGAGACATAAAGGGTGGAGAAAGGAAGGGAGGAGGATACTTAAAAGGTTGATATTGTATATATGTAATTACAATGATTGTAATGGGGAGGCAATATGATGGAGAATGGAATTTCAAATGGGAAAGTGTGGGGGTGGGGAGGGAGGGAATTACCATGGGATACATTTTATAATCATGGAAAATGTTAATAAAAATTAAAAAAAAAAAAAAAAAGAAAATGTTCCCATTCTCACAAACCCATCCAGATAACAAAAAAGCTCACAGAACATCAGCCAGGACCAAAGACGGAACTCTCCAGGGCACATCATCATTACCAAGTCTAACAATGCAAAAAGAGAGAGTGCTACAAGCAACAAAAGAAAAATAAATCAATACATAGAAAGGCAATTCCATCAGAGTTACCTCAGATTTCTCAATGAAACCCTGAAAGCCAGCAGAACCTGGAATATAACACTTCAATGTCTAAAAATCCATGGCTTCCAACCCAAACTAATGTACTCAGCAAAAGTATCTCTCATAATATATGGTTAAGTGAAATCTTTCCATGAAAAAAGGCAGCTCTATGATTATATGAATAAAAGCCAAACCTACAGAGAATACTTTAGGGAATAATCCACACAGAAGAATCAAACAACCAATGTCAAGAGCCTATGAGAAGAAGTACACAATCACAAAAACTAGAGTAGGCTCAAGAAAGTATAAAGCTTGGCAAAGACTTTCTGAATACAACCCCAATTACTCAGGCAATAAAACCACAGATTAATCACTGGGACCTCATGAAATTACAAAGATTTTGCACTGCAAAGGACACAGTGAATAAAGCAAAGAGGTAACCTACAGAATGGGAAAAAATGTTCGCCAGCTATACATCTGATAGAGAGGATCAATATCTAGGATATACAAAGAACTCAAAAAGTTATATAATAAGGAATCAAATAAGCCAATCAAAAAATGGGCTATGGAGCAAAATAGAGCATTCTCAAAAGGAAGAAATACGAATGGCATATAAGCATCTAAAAAAATGTTCTACATCACTAGTCATCAGGGAAATGCAAATTAAAACTACATTGAGATTCCATCTCACTCCTGTCAGATTGGCGACCATCATGAAAACAAATGATCATAAATGTTGGTGGGGATGTGGAAAAAGAGGAACCCTTCTATACTGCTGGTGGGAATGCAATCTGGTCCAGCCATTGTGGAAATTAGTGTGGAGGTTCCTAAAACAGCTAAAGATTGATCTTCCATATGACCCAGCTATAGCACTCCTAGGCATATATCCTAAGGACTCATCTCATTTCCTTAGAAGTATGTGCTCAACCATGTTTACTGCTGCTCAATTTATAATAGCCGGAAAATGGAACCAGCCTAGATGTCCCTCACCTGATTAGTGGATAATGAAGATGTGGTACATTTATACAATGGAGTTCTACTCAGCAGTAAAGAAAAATGAAGTTAAGAAATTTTCATAAAATGGATGGATCCGGAAAGGATTATACTAAGTGAGGTAACCCAGGCCCAGAAAGCCAAGCGCCACATGTTCTCCCTCATATGTGGATCCCAGCTACAGATAATTGGGCTTCTGTGTGAGAAGGAAAATACTTAGTAGCAGAGGCCAGAAAGTTTAAAAGGAGATATAAAGGGAAGAGAAAGGAAGGGAGGAGGGTACTTAATAGGTTGTTATTGTATATATGTAAGTAGAATGTTTGAGATGGGGAGGCAATATGATGGAGAATGGAATTTCAAAGGGGAAAGTGTGGGGGCGGGAGGGTATTACCATGGAATATTTTTTATAATCATGGAAAATGTTAATAAAAATTGTGAAAAGATAAAAAATAAAATTAAATTAACTTTAAAAAAAGAATGTACAAAGCCTGAGAAGGCATCAAACCCCTAAAGCACCCCATCATGGCAGGGATTAATTGAAACATCACAATTATAACCTTATATATTATCAGTCTTAACTCACCCATCAAAAGACACAAGTTAAAAGTGTGGATCAGAAAAATGGACTATTTTGTCTGTTGTCTTCAAGAAACCTACCTCGTCACTAAAGACAGACACCTTCTCGGGGTAAAGGATGGAAAATGATATTCCAAGCAAAAGGAAATAAGAAACAAGCATATGTTGATATATTCATATCTGATAAAACAAACTTCAAAGTAATAAAAATTATTAAAAAAAGGCCACTTTTTACTCAAGAGTGATCCAACATCAGGACCTCACACTCATAAATCTATATGCACCAATACAATACAATGTAGCACAGGAAATTAAGCAATTTCTCAAACAATGGGCTCTCATCAAGCTAAAAACTTTTGTACAGACATACTCCACCCAGAGCCAATAGATTACCCACAGAATGAGTGAAAGTTTTCACCAGCTATATCAGTGACAGAGGCCTAATATCTAGAATCTACAAAGAACTAAAAAAACTAAACAATAAAAAAATCAAACAGCCCACTGAAAAATGGGGCAGAGAACAGTTTGAGATGTCATGCCCAAAGGCATTGCCTCTGTGCAGTAACTTCTCCCACAATGCATAACCCACAACCCCACAGGGAATGCCAGCAACCCTACTGATGAGGGCCCCCTGTGGAATGGGACATGGAGGAAGGAAAAGATTGTACCAACACATGATGTACCCATGCAAAGTATGTTCTTAAAAAAATCTCACACTTAAATTGTCCCCTGCTCAGGCCTGCAGTAGAGTTTGTATGCTCTTTTCCTGTGTATTAAAAAAAAAAACTTCAGAGATATGTTGAAACCAAAATTATTGAGTTATTGTTTATTGAATAGTTGTGTAGGGACTGTAATGTTATTGGTTCTAATTTTATTATATTGTGTGCTTTTTCCCCCTAGCTTTTACACATTATGTCTCTCCGATGATTTTAAAGTCCCTTTATACAGGTTTGAATTTTACCTATAACTAATTATTTCTTGTGTGAGATACTTTTAAGCAAAATGCAGCTAGGCAGAATAATTTTCACTTATTTATTCATATGAGAGAAAGAGGGAAAATGGGCATGCCAGAGCCTCTAGCCACTGCAAACAAGCTCTAAATGCATGTGCCCCCTTCTGCATCTGGTTTATATGGGTACTGGAGAGTCAAATCAAGATCCTTTGGCTTTGTAGGCAAATGTCTTAACAGCTAAGCTATCTCTCCAGCCC
Organism: Jaculus jaculus; assembly: GCF_020740685.1. NCBI lineage: Eukaryota > Metazoa > Chordata > Mammalia > Rodentia > Dipodidae > Jaculus > Jaculus jaculus. Next base: position 117,756,319 of record NC_059103.1, on the reverse strand, counting down.
TAATTTTCACTTAAGTTTGTGTTTTGATGGAAAAAAACCGACAATTATAATTGATAGAAACCTGAGGTGGAGGCAAGGAGAAGACTTCTTAACAGTCTTTCCTGTTATCCATTAAAGAGATGACCTTAGCATGAACTCAGAGAGTGATGGTATAGAGGTACAGAGGAAGAATGAAGCTCTAGGCTGACATGTGATGGACTAGAACCCCAAGGGGGGGGGCTCTTTAGGAGGCCTATAGTTCTAGAGCTCAGCAAAATGTCTTGCCTTGAGGTTGGGACTATTAAGAATGAAGTGGAAGCTGAGTATGGTGGGACGCTCCTTTAATCACAGCACTCAGGAGGCAGAGGTAGGAGGATCACTGTGAGTGTGAAGCCACCCTGAAACTACATAGTGATTTCCACATCAGCCTAGACTAGAGCAAGACCCTACCTCAAAAAACAAAAACAAGCAACCCAAACTAAAGAATAAACTGGACAGTTGGAGTTTCTTTTAAGGGCCAAAAAACTGAGAAAAGTGGAGAAGTTCATGAAGCCATTGTGAAGAATGGACAGACAAATACAAAAAGAATGCCCCTGTCCTGAGGAGAGTCTTGAGTTGAACTCGTTCAAATCACAGCTAATTTTGGAGTTTGTGTCATCAATAATTTGCACATGTGTCTGTTTGCCTCTGCTGTACTATTCTAAGAGAAGCGTACATACCTTTATGTTCTAAGTCTAGAAGTTAGTTAATGGTGGTCTCAAGAAAATTAAAGTGATAAATGTTCAATGGTCAAAGACTGAGTTTAAATGAATGTGAAACTAGGAAAGTGCTAATAAATTGGCTATTCAAAAAGGTAAGGGATAAATTATACAAGTAGTACAAGATAAGTTTTTCTTTGAAATCAGACTTAAAAATCAGCAGCACAATAGATATTCACTCCACTTGGGTTATATAACAGTCTAAGCGCAACACACACATGACTAAATCTTTCCATAACCCATTAGTTTCTCTTCCTGTTCATTACTTCAGGGAATGGTGCATGTTACTCCTCGTATCCAAGTCAGAAGCCTGGATTTTCCTTTTTTGTAGTCCCTTATATTTAATCAATATTCCAGTTCCTCAATTTATATAATACTTTCAGATTCTTTCCATTTTAATTCCATCTTTGTATTCATCTGTTTATGAAACCACAAAGATAATGAACCCTAATAGCCTTGAAGAGATGGAAATAATCTTCACACTCATGAATGACTTCTAGTCCTAACCCAGTCCCCTCAGTGAGTCTGTCCTGTGTTTATAGTTGTATAGTTTCATGGGTAGTTGGGCTGCATAGGTTGAGGTTGAGCTTGGTAGTTTTCTGGATCTCTGTTGAGGAAGTGGGAACAGGAGCAGGAATGGGGAAGATTAGGAATTTTTTTTAGAAACATTTAGCAATAAGTATGAAAATTGTTGCATTGAAAGCTGAAAAGATGAATGCCAAGACTGTGATGAACAGTAGCAATGGAGGTAAACTTTAATGTGGTATTAAAAAAAAGAGAAAGAAATCAAATTAGGTGACAGGAAAAGGTGTGAGTAATGTAACATAAACCAATATGTAGCTGGCATATTATAACATACTGTTCTAAATGGGTGAATTCCCTGTAAAAAGTCATATCTGCATACTTACTATAAACTGTTTGTTGGGTTGGAGAGATGGCTTAGCAGTTAAGCGCTTGCCTGTGAAGCTTAAAGACCCTGGTTCAAGGCTCGATTCCCCAGGACCCACATTAGCCAGATACACAAGGGGGTACATGCACTTGGAGTTTGTTTGCAGTGGCTACAGGCCCTGGCGTGCCCATCCTCTCTCTCTCTCTCTCTCTCTCTCTCTCTCTCTCTCTCTCTCTCCCTGTTTTCCACTCTCAAGTAAATATATATAAATAAAAAAATATTTAAAATGTTTGTCATTCCTCTAGTTTATTAGAAAACATATTTCCCCTATTAATAGCAGAACATTACCTTGAGCAATGCTTTATCTTTCCTATGTATCAGTATTGTCAAAATGACTTATATGAATGTTTTACTATGTCATTTTAGAGGGTTACTAAAGTAAAGGCAGGTTGAAACATTATGTGAATCTGTAGGAAAATGGCAAGAGTAGAAACCTTTAGACATTAAAATCAGTCTTCCTTATTTTCTTACCTGTATACCATGGATGCAAGCCATGAAAGCAAGAATATCATCAAATTGCCCTCTAATATTAATGTTTATGCCCATAGACAACTGGTGCTGAGGGCAGATGGTGATGACCACTGTGGACACTCAGAACTCATCAAAGTGCTAAAAAATGGAAGTTGAGTCTTCAGCACTATTTGAGACATTTCTGTCATACTGTTCGAGGCTCATGAAGCATTGTGGCTATGAATGCTCCAACAATTCCTACAGCCTCTAATTTGCCTTGCACACCCTGCCCCCAATGCAAGAAGGGGTTCCATTGGGCCAAGGATTGAAAATCCAAGTTCAGCCTTAGGGTGAGCCTTTAAACTCCCCCAGGGGCTATCTCCAGCAATGTACACACTGGACCATGCCCCTGATTCCGGGACTAATGGCAAAAATGACACTGGGGCCATCCACACTGTCTCTCTCTAGGAAATAATTTGGCTGATAAAGTGGCTTCTATGCCTCAGTGTAATACTAATTAGAAAGAAGGAAGTCCCTCCTTCATGGCAGTTAGTCCCTGGTCCGCCTTTATTTGGTATGGGTGGACAGTCAACATCCTGGGAAATGGCCAACTGGCACCCCTGGACTGATCCTGACAGTAACCATGGGGAGGTGCGCCCTCTGGAGGTGTCCGGCCTAATGGCCAACCTCCTAGGTCAGGATACTTGGAGAAGCTGAGGCTTATATCACCACTGAAACTATAGGAAACAATCCTAGAGGGCTCCGCCCTAATCATCTTTGGCAGATTGATGTCACACACTATTCTCCACTTGGAAAGCTTAAATATATTTTTCATTTAGTCGATACCTTTTCTCTTGCCTGCTGGGCATCAGCACATGCTGGGGAAAAATATAAATATGCTATTAGCCATATGCTTCAATGTTTTGCCACCCTTGGACTACCTGACCAAGTTAAGACAGATAATGGCCCCTGCTTTGAAAGCAAGGCTTTTGTAAATTTTCTCCAGAACTGGAGAATCTCATACTCCTCAGGCATCCCATATAACCCCTGTGGTCAAGCAATCATTGAAAGATACAATCAGACTCTCAAGTCTCAATTACAAAAACAAAATGGGGAATCCTTACCCCCACACATCCAACTAAAAAAGGCATTATTTGCCCTAAATATTTTAAATTTTTCTAAAGAAGATAAATAATTATCCCCTTTTCAAAAACATTGGTCCTCATCCATTACCTACAGTTCTATCTGGGTAAGATGGAGGGACCCATTGACTGAGGCCTAGAGAGGACCAGACCTGCTCCTTACAGCAGGGAGAGGGTTTGGATGTGTCTTCCCTCAAGATAAAAAAAGACCCATTTGGGTACCAGTGAGAGACCTAAAGTATTTGTCCCAACAAGGGGACACTGACAATCATTTCTCCAGGGAGTGTCCCAACCCTGAGGACTGTTTTTAAAATGGTCTTCATCCTGCTAAACCAAACAACTCCCTCCCTTGCAGAGGATTGTTGGCTTTCCCTCTGATCTGGGTCTCCCTGGCAGCTTGCAGTAATCACCAGTGATACAACTACACTTGCCCATATGATCCTAAAAAATTGCTCAGCCACCTTCCCCATCCCCATCCAGCTTTTCCCAGTGTTTCCTTCTGGAACTTGCTTTTGGGCCCCACCTTTCCCTAATAATTCCAGTATAGGTGTGGGATACATTCATCCTTCTTTCTGTGCTTTTAACACAACTCAGCCCCAGTGCTCAATGCTGCCCATCTTCTGGAATGGTTTACACTTGTGGAGGCAGGATGGCCTATGACTTTTTGCCTACCAATTGGACGGGCCTTTGTGTCCCAGCCACCTTGATTCCAGATGTGGATATCATTCCTGGAGATGAAGTCTTCCCTATACCTTCTTTTGATCAGAGGGAGACCTAAGAGAGCTGTACAAATGATACCTTTACTCATTGGGTTGGGAATAACCACAGGCTTGGCCACTGGGATAGCCGGGATAGGTATGGCAGTCCATCTCCACAGAAAGCTCTCTCTCCAGTTGATCAGGGACATAAAAGCCATGTCCAACACTATCCTTGATCTCCAACAACAGCCAGAATCCCTGGCTGAGGTAGTACTACAAAACAGGAAGGGACTAGACCTATTAACAGATGAAAAAGGAGACATATGCTTGTTTTTACAGGAAATATGCTGTTTCTATGCCAATAGATCAGGAATCGTTCAGGATGAGATCAAAAGGCTTCAAGAGGACCTGGAGAGGAGATGGTGGGACCTCAGACAACCCACTGTGGACAGGCTTACATGGCTTCTTGCCCTACCTCCTCCCTCTACTTGGGCCCCTTTTCCTTATCCTCACTGTCGGGCCTTCTGTAATGAACAAAATTGCACAATTCATTCACCAATGGCTAGTGGCAATAAAACTTCATCAGGTCAAAATACATTATCATAGGCTCGCTACTCAGGAGTCAAGTTCCTCATATGACTGGCTATCCTCATATGAGTGTCCCTCCTCCACCCTCCATCTGACCAATGATGAGTAAGATCTCAGACAGGCTGAGACAACCTAAGACAGGTCATGGAGTGGATTCTCAACAAGCTGGATACATGGTACCCAGTGACAGGTAACATCTTCAGAGGGGAACAACCTCAGAAAGGGGCCATGTTTTCCACCGTGCTTACAAAAACAAAAGGGGGAGATGTTGGGCCTTGAGAGGCCTGGATGCAAGCCCTAGTGGAACTTCCTGAGCGTAACTAAAGTTTAGCAACCTGTCTCTGGCCAGCTACGACTCAGCAGGGTGCCAAATGGCTTCTGGTCTGCAACACTTTTTTCTGCAAAAAACGTTAGAGTTCCCGCATATGCTTAGAACCAATCATTTCAAAAGTCGCGATATGCTACTGTCTTTTACACCTCATCCTTTCCTGAGATCCCTGCTTTTGTTCTCAACGCTATATAAACACCTGCCTGTTACAATAAAGTGAGATCCTGCTTCAGTCTCCCGACTCTGTGGTTTTTCTCTGATGCCTAGGAGAGGTACTGAGTTGTCGACACTCATCATCCCGCTCAGCCCTGGGAAGAGACCGGCGGGACTGGCTCTCCCACAGCCCTACCTGCCTGTGAGCCCGGCTTTTGCAGAAAGAATGTTAGAGCCAAAGAATGTAAGAGCCAGAGAATGGGGAGAAGTGCTGTGGAAAACTCTTCTGAACACAAGATGGCCATTGCATTCATGGCCTCACATTACATGCACGTGACCTGCAGAGTATTGGTTGAACCATCAATGTTTCCTCATGGATGATGCAGGAAGGCAAAACAATGACATCAAAATAGAAGAGGAACTAGCTAGAAAGAAGAGATTCTATGGAAGCAGAAAGGGGAAAGAAAGACAAAGAAAGCAAAAATACCAACAAGCCTTCTATGGAAAACGCAAAATAATTTTCATTGCCCAAACCTGCTTGGGACAAACAGAATTGAATTTGAGTTGGATCTGTGTGTACATATATTTTATAAGGGAGGATATTACAGATTTCTGTGAAAGACGTGTTATAACTAGCAACTGAAGAAAAACATCATATTTTAATAATAGAGCTGGTATCTCCTAAGTATTTTGAATAGTAATATCTTATATTTATATGATTGCAAATATTTTCTCCTGATCTGTGCTCTCATTTTGCTTCACTGATAATTTACTTGATATGTAAGAAGACTTTTAGTTTACTATTACCTCCCTTGAACACAATGTGTAAGAATTTTGAGGCTTCAGGTCTTATGATTAAGTCTTTAATACATTTTTTATTTATTCTTTGTGTTTGGGGTAAAGTATGATTTCAGTGTTGTTCTTGTTTTTTGTTTTTTTCTAATTTGCATGTAACTAAGTTTTCCACACAACTTGTTGAAAAGACTATCCTTCCCATTGTGCATTCTTGCCATCATTGTTAAATACCAGTTGCCCCTTTAAACATGTGCTTATTCAGAGTTCTCTATAGTGTTCCATTTGGTCCACATGTCTATTTTTAGGTGAGTACTCTAATACTTCACTTAATTGTAGCTTTTCATATATTTTAAATCAGGAAGGATGTTGCTTCTGTCCTTTCTTCTCTCAAGATTTCTTTGAATATTTGTATGTTTTGCAGCTCAATATGAAGTATAGAATTATGTATTCTAATTCTGAAAAAATATCACTGGGCATGTTTGCATGTGTATGTGTGATGTGAATGCATGTGTGTGTGTGTTCATATATGTGTGGGTGTGCATGTCCATATGTGCACATGCATATGGAAGGCAGAAGCTGACGTCAGACATCTTCTCAATTGTTCTCTACCATATTTATTAAAAAATGATGTCTCATTTTAGCCCAGAGCTTGCCAATTTAGCTAGTCTATCTAGCCCAACTTGCCCTGGGGTGCTCCTTCCTTTGCCTTCAATGTGGTGAAACTAAAGGTGAACCATCACACTCATCTGGTATTTACATGGGTTCTGGCAGTGCAAATTTAGGTCCTCATACTTGCACAACAATCTCTTTACCTTCTGAGCAATCCTTTTGTTGCAGTCCGGTTCACATTGCTGGTAGAAATCACCCAACCAAGAGCAGCTTCTGGGAAAAAGATATTTATTTTGGCTTACAGGCTCAAGGGGAAGCTTCATGATGGCAGGGAAAAACGATGGCATGAGCAGAGGGTGGACATCACCCCCTGGCCAACGTAAGGTGGACCACAGCAACAGGAGGGTGTGCCAAACACTGGCATGGGGAAACTGGCTATAAAGCCCTTAAGCCCGCCCTCAACAATACACTCCCTGCAGGAGGCATTAATTCCCAAATATCCATCGGTTGGGAACCTAGCATTCAGAACACCTAAGTTTATGGGGGACACCTGAATCAAACCACCACACCTTTCAACCTCAGTCACTGGTATTTTGACAGGCACTATATGAAATCTCTTGACAGGTTGGGATAGTATGGAAATTTTACCAATATAAAGCCTTCTAATTCATGAATATGGAATATCTTTCCATTCATTTATATCACTTAATGTCTTTCATTAATGTTTTATATTTTCAGTCTCCAAGTCTTTTACCTTGTTAGATGTTTATTCCTAAATATTTTATTATTGCAAAGTTACTGGAAATGTAATTGTCTAATTTTATTTTTTAATAGTTTGCCTTTATATATTAATATCTTAACTTTGAAATTTTACTGAACTTTTTTATAACTAGCTCTTTTGTGTTTATTGTCTTGATGTATCTAGGGTTTTCTAACTAAAGTCATCTGTAAGTGCTATAAGTCAAACAATTTTACTATTTTCTTTTTAGTTGGTTGCTTCTTATTTATTTTTCTTTTCTAGTTGCTCTGACTCAGACTTCTCATACTATGCTGAATAGAAATTAGCGTAGGTGAGCAGTTTTACCTTGTTTGTAGTCATAAGAAGACTCTTCTTTCTGTTTTCTATTATTGAGAACAATGTGAACTACATGTTTGGCATATCTGCCTTCTATGTCTAGTTATTTCCTTTTCCTTTGTGTTGCAGTGGTGAGACTTGCATTTTGCCAAATGCTTTTTCTGGATCTGCTCTGATGTTCTCATGGTGTTATCCTTAACTTCTTTAGCATGGCATTTCACATGACTAATTTGCACAGGTTGAACTATTCTTGCATCTCAGAGATAAATTCTATTTTATCATAGTGTATGGTATTTTCACATGCTGTTGGATTTGGTTTGCTGAGATTTGTTAAGGATTTTTGAATCTGAGTTCATCAAGGATAGTGGCATAGGTTGTATTTTATGTTTGGCTTTGGTAGTGCTAGACTCATGACTTTGAATATATTCCATTAATATTTTGAACAAGTTTGAAAAAGATTGATGATAACTATTATTTTAAATGTCTGGTAGAATAGCTAGTAGACTACATGAGTTTGGTTTTGCTTATTGAAAGGTTTTGGTTATTGGTTCAATGTCTTTTTCATTATTGTTCAATTTAGATTTCCTATCCCTTCATGATTCAGTCTTGTTAAATCTAGAAATGTATCCACATCTTCCATGCTATCAGTTTGTTGATATATAATTCTAGGAATTTATCCATGTAAGTCCAGCTTGTTGAGATGTAATTCTAGGAACTTATCTATTTTTTCCATGCTATCACTTTGCTGGTCCATGATTGTTCACAACAGTTTCTCTCTCTCTCTCTCTCTCTCTCTCTCTCTCTCTCTCTCTCTCTCTCTTCTGATCCTTTGTATTTCTGTCATGTAAGTTACAATGTCTGTTCTTTCATTTCTGATTTTACTTATTTTACTCATATATTTGAGAGAAGATAAAACTAGTAAGCCACTGAAAAAACACAAGCAAAGTACATGAATGGATACTTTATACCAAAGGAAAGAGTGGAATCAGCACCAGGTTAGTGAAAAGATGCTTAACCTCATTGATCCCCAGGGTGATGGAAATAAAAACCAGGATGAGACACATTGAAATCTGGTTAGGTTTCCCATTACTAACAACATAAAATAGAATGAGAAGTGTTGATGTGAAACATGTAGAATTGTGAATCCTTGTACCCCATGAATAGGAATGTACAATGGTACAATTATTCTGGAAAGTTGAAGAAACTTCTCAAAAATTAAAAATAAAACTACCATATGATCTATCAGTCCTGCTTTTAGTTATAATTACAAAGAAGTAAGACCAGGAGATAACAAATATGTCTGCATTCCCGTGTTTATTGAGGTACTTGTTCAGACTAACAAAGATAGGGAATTAGCCCTCATGTCCATTGATGAGTGGATGAAGAAATGTCAACTGAGAAGTTCATGAATTATTCTGTTTCATAAAAGAAGAAAAATTTACAAGAGATGACATGATGGATGCACCTGAAATACATTCTTCTACATGGAATAATTCACTCACAGAAAAACAAAGTCTACATAATTTCACTGATAAGGCATTGTCTAAAGTAGTCAAAGTCATGGAAACAACAAATAGACTGATGTTTGTCTAGGGAAACAGGAAAATGGATAGTTGCTGTTCAGGGGATAGAGTTTCATTTGTGCCAGGTAAATTCTATATATCTGATTTGCAATATTGAACTTATATTTAGAAATTATCATATGCTTAAACATTTAAGAGTACTAGACTTATATTACATGATCTTACTACCACCACATCCAAAAGAAAAAAAATAAATAAAAGAAAGGGAGGAAAGACGGGAAGAGGAACAAGTCCTGCTTGTTTCTAAAGTGTTTATTGCAGATTTTTGAGTTAATATATAAAAATACAATGAACAGAGTAGCAAAACTAACCTATACTTCTACCACTTAAAGGTAAGCATTGATTTTTGGAGGTGTATTTTTTTGGTTTAACTCTCTTTGTATATTAACACATTTAAAATGTCTGTGAAAAGCTTAAAATTTTAACTTTGTTTTCTTTCTCATAGCATTAAACAATAATTATTTTCGCATTATATCTGGGATTTATACATAATATAAAAAATGTGCTGGGTTGGAGAGATGGCTTAGCAGTTAAGTTGCCTGCCTGCAAAGCCTAAGAACTCAGGATGTTCGAATCTCCAGGTCCCACATATCCAGATACACAGTGACACACATGCACAATGTCACACCTGCACACAAGAGGGTGCACATGTCTGGAGTTCATTTGTGGGGGGTGAAGGCCCTGGCATGCCCATTCTCTCTCTCATGCGCACTCTCAAAATAAATAATAAAAACATGTGCCAACCAAGGCCAAGTCATTAATACAAAAAACAAAGTAACAAAACCATGGAAAATAAATATAACCAAAAAATTATCTGTTGTATTTGATTTCAGTTGCTGGATGGACATCATATTAAATACTTAAACATATCTGGTAAATGAATGCTTAATTTTAATGTAAAATAATTAAAAATAGCTCACAGGACAATTAAAGAAAATAGCTGGGATATGCTATTCTGGTTTGTTCCAATGAAAACTTAAGGTAACAGAAGTTGATTTTGACCTGAGGAGAGAAAAAAGCTAGGCTTCAGTCATATCCATGCTGGTCACACTCCACTATCTAAGGAAAACCACTACAGCTTTGGGCAACTCCCTGATACAATGTCTATTGGACAATATTTCTTTTTTGCCATAGCTGTCACATTTATCAGTACATGAAAGGTCAGGCTTTTTCAGTCATTTGACCCAAAAGCAAACAGTTCAAAAAATGAAGATTTACAGTTTTTTTCCCACATCCCATCAGTGATCACAGTAACAGAAATGTTGTTATACCTTCTAAGCTTCATCAGATCTACACCTATAGGTCCTTTAAAACACTGTTTCAAGAAAGTTTTGCAGTGTCCTGTTTTTCTCCTTTGTTGAGTTTTCTCATTCATGCATTTGATGTTATAAACATTGATTGCATAAAGATGAGACAAATATTTGAAGAGAAAAAGTACATCACAAAGCCATGAGCGTACTACTTGTCAAGTCAGGATTGAAAAAGCAAATCTCTTCTCTTCTTAGTTCCCAGTATCCAAAGTCCCTGCTTGAAAATTAGCTGAAACCACCCAATATAAACTGTATTAGAAAATAAAAAGGTGTTTTACACACATATGCATGCATATATATGTGTGGGTATTCATACACACATATATCATACAGACATATATATTATACTTTTATATTATAAAATTATTATATGAATTATATAGTAATATAAGTTAGTAATATAGTAAAAAATGTTTATATATATAAATACATATATTTTTATATGTTTATATATATAAATATATATACATATAAATATATATGTAATATATATAAATGTATATATACATACATACATATATATATGTATATATATATTTTTTTTTTTTCTTAGAACATTTTAAACACTAAGAATCATCCTTGCCTTCCTCTCGCTCACATCCCTACATGGTCTACATCTCCCCATCATGTCTTACGAATATCTATTGGATGCTCTGATCTGGGCATGACCACATATTCCCACTGAATAAAGTAACTTGACTACCTGCTGTTGTTTTTATTCCCTGTACAATTTCATTTCATCAAAGCAAAGCCATTAGATTAATCACTCAGATTTTGCTAAATCAAGAGGTGTGCTTCTCCAACTTTGGCCATGATCATCAGCCATGTAGCGACAAAGTGCACTTGCTGACTTAGACAAATCTTCTATCTTGATAAGAAATATAACTCACAAAGCTGCTAAATGAGAACCTGAGCAGTTTTGTCTCAGAAGAACTACAAAGTTCAAGGAACAACTGTTATCATACTTCATAGTTAATCAGAACCACCTGGTCATCAATAAAGCCCACTGGGACCCAGGCTTCTGGAAGTGAGATGGAGCTTGGGTCTTGATATGTATACTGACATTCCCATAAGAATTTGATACTCACAAAACTTGAGTAACATTACCTAGGAGGAACTGTTTAAAGTGCTGATTGAATTTTAAGTGGGGTAAGTATTTTTAAGCAATATTTTATTTATTTATTTGAGAGGAGGGGGGAGAATAAATGAATGAATATGGATATACCAGGGACTCTAGCCACTGAAAATAAACTCAGAGGCATGCACTATCATATGCATCTGGCTTATGTGGATAGTGGAGAATTGAACCTGGGTCCTTAATGCTTCTCAGGCAAGTGCATAGCTGCTAAACAATGTCTCCACACCTGGGGGAAGATTTTTAATTCCTCATCTCCAGGATCTTCTTCACTAACTAGGCAATAGAAGCTCAAAGGGATTAAGCTACAGATCCTATCTTTTGTCCATACACAAATTTTATGTCCATTTAACTAGCCCTCATTTACTAAATCATTTCTTGACATTCTCCGGCAATTAGAATATCTGCTTTATTTTAGAGGAGCATGTTGTCTGTGCCTGAGTATCAGCTCCTAGAATGACCTGGTACTTTACAATATTCATTGAGAGCATCAAACCATCAATTCACTAATTATTTAATAGATATGCATTTGGCAGGAAGAATTTGCTCTCAGGAGTTACTCTGGGATGAGAGAGAAGGTAGAGAAACAGCCTGGGTAGTCAGGCAGATGTAGAACTAAACACTTGTTACAAAAAAAAAAAAAAAAGAACAGCAACAAAAATCCCTAAAGAAGTAAATCCCCACTGCTACCAATGGAAAGGATTCAATTTACATCTTTCCACATGGAAATACATCAGAGTGGAGCAAAGTAGCCTTAAAGTCTATAAAAATTTATTTGACTCAAAGATTCAAATAAATAATGGAGCTTCATGCTGTAGAGGCCTGGGAGAGGTTATGCCTTTGAACTGATCTGATGAGGTGAAATCTGTAGATGTTCAACAGTTGTTAGTTTGTTGATCTGGCATCTAGCCTCCTCTAGGATTCAAACTTTCTTTTGGAGCAGGTTTCCTTCTTTAATACAAAACATATGGTCAGTGCATTAAAAAAATAGAAAAAAAGATACCAGTATTTATGGTCAAATAAGCAGCTGAAGATTATCACTGCTACTGTCATCATTTAACACAGTATATAGCATAATATGCATACATATATTAGGACTATGGTTTTTGTTCACCTTTTGTATCCTTAGCATAAGGAAAAGTTTCGGAACATAAGCACCCTTGTAGTGTTTGTTGGGTGAATCAACTCAGACATTAAAACAATTAAATCAATTACGGCAATAGAGAAATCAAGTTTCATTCCCTATAAATTCAAATTAAATAAAGTCCATTGGAATAATTATATATCATATATTTTACTAGTTTCAAGAGTGAGCTACTTTCTTCCCTGGCAATTTAGCTAATCCAGAAATATATGTCCCAGAATTTCTTTCTCAAGATGGTTCTGACGTAGGCCTTTCCACAAGAGAATTTTGCATAAGAATTTTGGTCTGAAAGGCCAACTTGGGAAGCAGCCATACTTGCACTCTGGAAGTAGGAGGCTGGAGCAGGTCAATGATGCACACTGCTGGGGTTTCAGGGCTCACTGCAGTAGAGCCCACCAGGCAGATCAATGGCTTCTCCAGCTCCTGGCTGATTTCTCCTTCCATGTCTTTAAATCCTAAGCCAATGCGAAGGGTGTGAGCCCTTTGGCACAGTTCAACTGCTACGAATAAAGTTTGGCCACCAACAACAGATGCAGATTCTGGTGTGTCCTTTGGGATTTTGGTCAGTCACCACAGATTCTAGTTATTCCTCAAGGATTTGACGTGACTCTTTTGGGCCCACTTTGCTCTTGCTTTTTCCACTTCGGTCATATTTCCTTCTCAATTTAGTAAGAAAGAAGCAGAATGAATTTCTAATCCAATGTGGAAAGGTCCATCCCATCCACATTGTTATAGCATACTTGTTGGAAGCAGAATGACTCACTAATCTAGTCTGGAGAGCTTTAGCACATCACTTTTGTTATAGCATGCTAGTTAGAAGGAATGATGTTCATGAAGGTGCACTACTTATTTTTGTTTTGCTGACTTTACTTGTGTTTCAGGTTCATTTGAGACAAGGTCTTATATAGCTTGGGCTTGTCTTAAACTCTTTGTAGCTGAGGATGACCCTGAAATTTAGATCCTCCACCCTCTACCTCTAGAGTGATGAAATTACAAGTATGTGTCACTATTCCCAACAAAAGGAGAGGATTACAAAAGGCAGGCATATCATTAAAGGGACTCTTAATGGTGTCTTTGAAGCTGCCTGTCATAACCTTTGAAACAGACCATTGAGGCATCTCAAGTTGCCCCTGTCCTTCAAATAATAGAACTTCAAGGAAAAAAAAAATACTTCTAGAAAATTTTAAGCTAATTCCTTAACTCCGTCACAGATTTTTGATCACAGGTTTTTGACCATGGTTTACATATGATAGAGTGGGTTGTGAGTTCATAGGCATTTGTACCAAATGACTGAAGTACAATTGTGAGTAGTGCTATCCCAGAGCAGAGAATGGAACCATGAATCAGGCCAAATTTTAGAATTACTGTAGACGTGTCTGCTTCATACCTCCACTTTCCCCATCTCCTAATGCAAATAATCTGTTAAAATTACCCTTAGTTCATTTCTCTATTCAATGCTGTGTCATGGCCAATGACTTAATTCACTTATTTCATAGCTTTTCAGGCCTGAAAGTGTATACTCAAGGCATTACACCCAGGGGGATCCATCCACACCTGAATTGGATTTAGATGACAAGATCTTGGATACTGAGCCTGAGCCTGATGATAGTTTTAGAGAGGCTTGTGGGAGGACTGAATTTGTTCTGCATATGGGAATAGCAGGATATGCAGCCAGAAAGTGGATTCTGGCAGTTTTAAAACCTGCATACAAAGTTTTTAAAATTCTCTTCATTATGATGTTACATCTAAGTTCCCTTCTCTCACATCTGGGTGAGTTTATGTTTCCATCAATAGGATATGGCAGAAAAGATGTTATGTGACTTCCAACAGTTACCCACACAGAAGAATGCAGCTTCTGCCTCACTGGCTAAGACACTCATGAATCCCAGTGCAGCCATGAAGGTATCTGGCCAGTTTAAGGATGTCATGTGTAAGGAACCCAGGCTTAGGAGAACATACATGCAGGAAGTGGGTTTACAGTGCTAGTCTTTGAGTAATCCCTGCTCAAGCACCAAATATGTGAGTGAATATGGCTTTGGGACATTCCAGCTCCCAGTCATTGACCTTGTGAGGCAGAGACAAAAACTGTCTATATCCCTTATCTCCATTCCTAACCCATAGATTCTAAGAGAGTAACAATATGATTATTCCATAACCCACAATAACCATGGGAATAACCTGCAACCCCAATGAGGAGGGAGGGCCCCTTCAGAAAAGGGGCAGGGATGAGGGAAAGTGATGTTTCTATGGTACTATTATACTATGGTAAGTATGCCCATAACTAATAATTAAAAAAAAAGATTGGTCTCACTGACTGTTCTAAGTTTTGGGTTAATTAATAAGTCACAACAACTAGAAATAAATGATATAAAAACATCAAAACTAAACTGTGACTAAAATACATATCTGAGGCCCATATGTAGCCCTGAGAGCAGTCAAAAATCAGTGTGCTTATAATAACTTTAGAACCCTCTATGAATGAAACAATGAATGTGTAAATGCTCCTAACATGATGGCGTGGTATAGAGTTATTATCATGCCATAAGATAAATATGTATATATTTCCAGATGATTATTAGCACTAACCTACTAATGATAATATTCAGGTCCAATGCTTCAAAACTTTAAATGTGCATTTCCACATTACAGATCAATAAAATTATGGTTTATTTTTCAAGGTTATGTAAATCTTGGTATAACTGGAATTCAAACTGAAATGTTGCTTTTTACTATAGACATCTTATTTTTTCTTACTACATTCTCTTTCCTGAAGACATTTTGTTTTTTAGGAAAAGATTAAGAAACTATAATCATGAAAATTTTGTCCCACAGGGAAAATATGAAGAATGAAAATGTTTATATCCTAAACAATGAAGAGTTTAAAATGATTTAATGGGATATGTTTTCACAGACAGAACTGTGTGTGTGTGTGTGTGTGTGTGTGTGTGCATACAGGCACAAGTGTCTGTGTATTTAATTCATAAAAATGTAAATTTAGAATAGTTTAATAGAGCACATCATTTGAGAGGAGATTAACCCTTCTTATATACTGAAGTTTAATCAACCATCTTTACTTTATGACTGCAGGGAGAGAGAAAGGACAGAGACAGGATTTAATTGGAACAATTCTGCATACAGACACCATTTACACATATGTTCAGGACTAAACAGTTATTAAGGCCCCTTTGATCTGAACAAAGAAAGTAACTACAGCTCTCACCTCTACATTATGGATGTTTTCAAAGATACCAGGCAAAGGACTGTCTACATTCAACATTTACTCTCCAAACCATCTTTTACAGTACCTTATTTTTTCACTGTACCTTTATTCTACAAGTAAGAAAGCTTATATTCAAAAATTAAATCATTTCCCCAAGGTCATTGAACTAAGAAATAGTTGACATGATTTGATGTCTCTCTCTTACTTCTTCATCTTTATAAAGTAAATACAATAAAATCATATGAGGAAATTACATGTGATAGACCAGTCACAGGGAAAGTAACCTGTAGTATGCTAGGTTGAGTTTTATCTCTATATATGTAGGATTTTTTAAAATTACAAACATGAGTCTTCTTTGAGAATATCATTTCTAATATAACTGTAAATTTGTACTACCCATCTAGTACCTGCATTTTTCCTGTATGAGTTGGCATTTTTAAAATATATACATGGAACAAACATAGTACATACAAACCAAATGCAAATAAAAAATATTTTTAAATTTTTTAGAAATTCTTTAAGCAGATATATCAATCCTATTAAAAATGGTTCTTCTATGTACAGTACATAATCTTTAAAAATACTACTCCAAGAAACAAAAGCTCTTTGGTTCAGCAAAAGGACGCTAAATGTGGAAATGTAATTTGTTAAGGAGGTTCTTTCTGGGGCTGGGCTTAGCTTCGATGGCTTAAGTCTTCAGGAAACACATAGTTGACTTTCTCTGAATGATGAAAACATGTGTGGGGTGGCTAGAGGTTGCTTTCCACATAGAACATTATGATATAAAAATATAATGAGAAGCTTGAATAATCCAGGAATTCGAATGCCATTTTTACTCTAATATATTAAAAAGATAGAGAGAAATCTCTGCTTTTCCTCCAGTTGCAAAGGACAGTAGGAGAGTGATCATGCTCAATCAATACAAACATTCATTAGGAGGGCTACTAGGTCTCCATTGTTTTTGAAAGTATTCTATTCATTTATTGGCAAGATTGCCAAGAGGTGTCAAAAAGAGGCAGATACTGGGTTATTCTTTTGTTTTTAAAATCCTACTACTTCTCCAGTAGTTTGTGTTAAAATTATAAATATGTGCATGACTCAAATATCCTTAAACATAGCATTAACTCCACAGTGAATCAGTGCATTAACATTTGTTGATGATTTTCTCATTAATAATTTAACAGTGGTCATTCTATACTTTTGGGTTTTATTAATAGTAGTAATAACTGAATGAGCCAAATATCTCAGTTTCAAAGAGCCAGCAACCTTACTTCTTAGAATTCACTCTGCTTTGCCTTTAATGGGAAGAAGACTACTCTATTTTATTCCATGTTTCCCACTTTAGTAGTAACTATATTTTAGGAAATAAGGCTAAACCTTTCAAAGGCTCATCATTTAGCCACATATTATAAACTACCTTAAACAAAATTTTTTAAATAGTTCTGAGGTATTACAGCAAATCACAGGAAAAAAAAACCATAGAAATAGTTTTTACTTTAACTTTTTCTATATTCTCCAAAATAATATAATTATCTGGTGGGATTAATTGATTAATTTACGTTATGAAGTGGTATCACTAACAAAATTAAAATTTGCCCTACCAAACTGGTATCAGAAAGATTTTAGTTTACTTTTAGGTTGAAAGGAATAAAGTTCATGGACTTCTTTCGACTACCATGATTTCTGTAGACCATCCTTTGAAGGTGTCATCATGCAGAGATGGAGTTGTGGAGTTCTTAAGAAATCTTCCAAAATTTATTTGTATTCTTCCTTCTGTTATATTACTCGGTGGCTCCTAAGCACGATCCTTGTGAAGTTGTGTTGGGATTCAACGCAGAAGAGTGAGATTGGGGAGGACAAATGGATTTCAGAGAAAGCTGTCACACTTACACAATGGCTATGATCATGGGAAGTAGAAGGAGACAACCTGAGACTTGCACAGTGTCCAAGTGTGACACTGTCTTTCTGAACCACATCCAGACTACTTCCTCTCAACATGGAGGCATGGCTTTCTTCAGCCTAAGGGTCTTCCAAAAGATCTCACAGTTCTCTGAAGAGAGATAATCAATGTTGGATTATTGGTCCTCACAGTTCTTGTTTATGGTGTTTGGGCAGGAATCACTTTTTCTTCCATCAGAAGTCTTTATCCCAGCCTGACATCTCATCGGGAGGTACTCCCTTTTCAGGAGGATATTTGTCAAAGTAGCTGTGGTCTATAGGTCCACTGAGCTAATACAGAAAGGATTGAAACAAAAGTGAGGATCATTTTGACTGAGCATTGTGTATATACAAGGAATGCTTTTTATATCCTAACACTGACTTCACCCTGTAACCTGTTGTATTATATGTGACCTTTTATCAGTATCGAGTCAAAGTTTTGGCCTCCTGTGGTCTCCTTGTTAGAAGCTAGGGATTGGATCACTGGATTAATGTCACCTGGAAGTACCCAGAATGAGGAATCATAGTTCAACAAAAGGGTAACAAATAATATATATTTTTCTCAAATAAGTCACATGGTACCTATTTAAATAATCAGATGAAAATTTATTTCAAAATGCTAATCATGATAGATCATCATATGTTGGGCTTTGGAATAAAATTCACATGATTTAGTCACTGCCTGTGGCTACTGGTAACCATATTGGATAGCACAGATCTAGAGAAAGCAGAATAGCAGTGGACTTAGGGAGTGATGAATTAAGAATTATGTAGGTCAATATTCTATGAACTTTTACAAGTGTTTGCAAAAACCATGAGTTCTAAGCCTTCTATTATATACTTGTAAGTTGACATTTGAATTTTTCAAAAAAGTTTAAATAAATGGTTAAGGAGAATGCAATTTGTAATATGATACATTTATGTAAAATAAAATATTACTGTTCATCCTTTGAAATATGTACCATGTAATATAAATACCATGGACAGGAATTTGATAACTGTCAGCCATTTACAAAAATGGACAGTAATACTAATTACTTGCTTTACACCCTTTATTT
This sequence comes from Jaculus jaculus, assembly GCF_020740685.1. Lineage (NCBI taxonomy): Eukaryota > Metazoa > Chordata > Mammalia > Rodentia > Dipodidae > Jaculus > Jaculus jaculus. The sequence continues at coordinate 117,737,407 of NC_059103.1, read as the reverse complement.
TCATTCTATTTTCCCTGTATAATTCATCTTAAGACAAATAGTTTCATGTTTGACAATCTTTCTTAGTCATTCTTTAAAGAAACTTATATTTTAGTTTATTTTTTTCAATTTTTGGCAATAAAATTATTAGATTCAGTTCAAACTATATTTTAATAGGATGTAGTGTCAGATGACATAAATGTATCACAGCTTTCTAATGGTAATTATTTTTTTCTTATGACAATTATTAAATAAGATATATTTCATCTGTCCACTTGGCTAAAATTAACTACTTTGGGATGTACATGACATTGTCATGTAATTAGTGCCTAAGAAGTAACCTAGTGCCCATCAAATAGGCAATAAAATTTAAGTACTTAAATCAAAACTGCTAAAAACAAAAACAAAGCTTTCACTTAACAAAAAATCTTTACAAAAAAGTGCCTAAATTTTCACATGTATGAGTACAAACTCATTAGTCCTAATATGTGTTCATTAAACAAAAGTCAAGAGAGTAACATGGTGAATGCCTTACCTCTCTTCGTAAAGGTGAGGGAAGGTTCCGTGCTTTCAGTCCCTCCCAGTTAAAACCATTTAACCACCTAATTAATGAGAAAAATAGGGAGGATATTATTTATCAAATAAATCATTGGCAAAGGTACATGTCACCCTACCGTGTGGTTTCCCCTCCTCCAATAGTGCAGCAGCTACCTGTGGTTGCAGCTAAACAGGCAACTGTGATGGCTGACTGTTCTCATGTAAAATGAACGCCCACGGACTGAAAGGGGCACGAGTGCTGCCCAGAAATATCATCCTGTCACTCTTGGATTCATAATCCATACTTCATGCTCTCTCTTCAAACGTTCAGAAATTTCTCCCCATCCTTCTACTACTTTTGCTTCTTAACTAAAGCCAAACAAAACAAAATACACAAAACAAGGCTGGGCATGGTGGTTCATGCAAAAAACCCACAAAAATATAAATAAACAATAGAACCCTTCCACAATCTCTCACTAGCATACCTCCCCATATCCCCCCACCCCTGTGTTACCTTCTCTCCTGAACCATGAGTTTGTTTCTAGCTAAGGTCAGTTTCTGTACTGCATACTTGATCCCCTTGCTTCTGATCTACTCCTTCATTCAAGCAAAATAATTTCTATTAGTATGGAAACAACTTAATTCTCATAATGGCAAAATACTATCCTTTGTCCCCAGTTACCTCCAACTCAGTCCATTTCTCTCCTTCTCTTTGGCAGACAAAAATCCTTCACTCTCTCTACCCATTTTCTCCTGACTACATTATAGTCAGTGTGATGGTTAGCATCTGTTGTCAACTTGATGTGGTTAGGAATCCACAGACATTCCTCTTGGTTGGGTCCCTGAGGTTGCTTCCTGGAAGGACTGACTGAAACAGGAAGTCCTTTCCACAGAGTGGAAACGAGAGCCTGCTTCCCAGTGGCCTACCTATTCTGCTTGTTGGTGAGTACCTTCACTTTCATGTGTATCTGTCCTGTGATGGTATCCATTGAAACCAAGCATCCTCAACCTTCCAGCATAGTCTGAAAACCAGCAGCTCTCTAGAAATCTCCAGCTTCAGTGCAGGATTGGGACTACTGAGGCATCCAGCCATGTGGACTGAGCAGCTACTGGGTTTCTTAATACACAAACCTGCAGGCTGCTATTGTTGGACTGTCACAAACTAATCCATTAAATTCCCTTTTTAGTGGAATTCATTCTAATAGTTCTGTTCTTCTAGGGCACTTTGACTAATACAGTCAGGTTTTGTTTATTCTTTTTGACTTACCACAATTTTCAGTTTTCTTTAGTAGCGTTAGAACCCTACTTCTTGAAACTCTTTCTTCCCTTAGTTTCCAGAACAAACCATAGCTTAGGCTTTCTTTCTGGCTTCTGGATGCTTCCCTCATCTTCCACTGTCATTTCATGATGAAGTTGTTATGCTCCATGGCTCAGCCTTTGTGTGCTTTTTTCCAGCTGCTCAGGTTTCCTATATTCCCATTCAGTTTCATGGCTTTAAATAATATTTGTATGCTGACAGGTCCCAGATTTCTATTTTCAAATAAGACTTCCCCATTGGTTAACAAGCAACCATCCATGACCACTGCTCATCATCTCCATACTGGATGTCGAATGGTTATCCAGAATGGTTCAGGTCTAAAGTAAAGCTCCAAATTTTCTCCCTCAAACTGGCCTCAGCCTAGTTGCTCAAACCAGTCATTGGAGACACTGTTTATTTAATACTGTATCTTAGTTCATAGACAAATATAGTTACCATTAGCTTCAGTTAACTTATATATTTAGAATCTTACCAACTCTCAACATTTAATCTATCAGAATGGGGAAAGCTTGGCTTTTGTCTCAAAGACAAAACAAATGATTAGATTCATGTTACATTACATCATACCGTTGTTTAAAATTGCCCAATGTTGTCCGTATCACTCAATGAGAAAGGCATTATTTGCCATATCTTTACAGAAGTCTCTAAGGTCTGACAATATCTCCATTTCTACCATCACCTTCTCACTAAATTACACTGTCCTTATTTTCTATTTTTCTTTTCCTGGCCCATTTTGTCTCATCTTCATTCTTTCCACAAGCTAGGGATGCTCTCTTGTTAAGTCCTCTGCACTCAATGCTGGGTTGTTCCTCATCTGGATTTTCATATGACTTACCCATTCAGTGCCTTCATGTCTTTCCTCAAAGGTCATCATCTCTACAAGGTCTTCTCTGGCATCTAGTCTAAACCTGCAACCTCTCTCACCTTCCCCTCTACACACCCTTGCAACCAGTGTTCTGTGCCATGCCCTGCCCTAAGTATTAGCAGCACACAAGAATTGTTGAATAGCTGAACAATACTGCAGCAGAATGCATGTACACGGAGCCCCGATACCAGTGTCTTATAGCACCACGCTGTAATGGTAGTGATGTGGTTCTAAAAACTTCCAACCAGACCCAAAGTCAGAAATCCCAAAGCCACATGCTTCCCATCTCCCTTTCTGTCTCTTCTCACCCCAGATATAGTTTTGGTTTAGCCCTTGACTGGAATGCCCAATCCAAGTCTCAGTTTAGCAGTTGAAAAGGAATTTAAACCAAAGTGGATGGCTCTACTGCATTGCATTTCAGATGCCATTCTGGTAAAAGCTTCTGGTATGTTAGGTAAAAAGCAGGAATAAGACAATAGCTGCAGCTGTTGTGTTTCCCTCCTCTGTCCCTGCTGGGAAACCACAGGCTCCTTCACTTGATCCCCCCGACAGCTCTTCCACTGACTTGGGATCCCTTTCCAGGCATTTCTAGGTACACAGTGCTGTGGGTTCTTTCTTGCCACCAAATAAAAGAACAATGACTTTCAGCATCTTTACCATGCTCTCTATCCAGAAGGAACTCTATGAAACTGTACAAAGCAGTGCATGCACCTGGAGTTCATTCGCAGTGGGAAGTGACCCTGGCATGCCCATTCCCATGCTCTCTCTCCTTGTAAAGAAATAAATAAAAATACTAAGAGAAATACTCATTGTCATTATTCTGTTGAAGAAAAGAGCCTGTGCATGTCAGAGAGAGCATGCTCCCCTTTGATGTACAGCGAGACCAAGTGGCCCTTCTCTTCATACTTGGTGTTTTGACGCTAGCCACATTTTAGGTATAGCAAATGCTAGCATGCAGTTGTTTGTGGAAAACACTTAACACAGAAAAATTGGCATGAGCAACACTGCCAGACTGTTTTTGAAAAATGTGTAGTAGCTATTCTTGAAAGTAAAAGTAATGTTAAAATACATGAAACAAATGATTCCTCTTCCCAGCAAGCAACACCTAGTACCAAAACCCATTTGTCTTTTAAAACAGTTGTTGGAAGAAATGAGTGTGTTCTAGCTTATAACAATGTAGAGAACAGCTCTATGATTATTTTTAGGACAGATGAATTAATAGAGTGGTTAATTTGGACAAATTCACATAACAGAGGCTATGTTTACGTATATTGTTTTAAAATTTTGTTTTGCCTTTTTTTTTTTTTTTTTTTTTTGTTTGTGGCAGGGTCACGCTGTAGCCCAGGCTGACCTGGAAGTCACTATGTAGTCTCAGGTTGGCCTCAAACTCAGTAGCGATCTTCCTACCTCTGCCTTCTCAGTACTGAAACTGAAGGTTTGTGCCACCAGGCCTGGCAGTTGGGTATATTGTTTTTAAATACATGGATACATAGGATAGTTCTCTAGGATAATAATTAATGAAATTTACTTTACATAAGAGTGGGCAAGTTGAAGGATAGACTTTAAGAAACATATTTCAAAAAAAATAATAATATATGAAAGTAGTAAGAAGGCCTTGGAGACTTGGAGAAGGTTTAATACCCCTATTTGGAGAGGCAGAGAGAGATCTTGCTTTGAAGAGGTTACCCACTAGCTTGATAGCTTAAAAAAAAAAAAAAGGAATTAAAAAAAAAAATAAGATGAAATCCTCCTGTGTTTGATTTCAGAAATCAGGGTGTAAATCTTCTATATCATGTTTGTCAAGCTTTCCCCTCCACTCTGACTACATGGCAAAGGCAATTCTGCCTATTACAAAGACAAGGCAAATTAACCCCATCCAGAGAAGGACATTCAAAGCCTGTAGCTACACTGAGAAGGTCCATGTGTCCTGTCACAACTTGACAGTTACTTTTAAATGAGCCTCAGGTAAAGGAGAAGAAAAAGATGGAGCTTGAGTCTGTTAACAGTTATACCACTTCTGTTTTCCACTACCCCCAAGCAAAACATGAAGGCTACTTAATGAGGGGGGGGGGGCAGCAGATTGGAAGAATCACTGTAATTGGTGGGATGCTTTTTTCCTTGATGTGAATGGTGCATTTATGTCATTTTATACTGAGGAGAAAAAAAAACTATGGTGACAGCATGATATGTAGGAAGAAAATAAATTGGATTTAAGACAAATAATGAGCTTTTGCAGTTGAAAGCAATCCGAAGGATGGTAAAGAAGATTAAAATATTACAAGCATTGTGATGTCTGCACAATTTGCTGGTAGGTCTGTCTTATCTCCCCCTCTATCCTTTTGTCCTTCATCTGGTAGTAGAACCTTGAGGAAGTTCCTGAATACATAGAGCAGGCATGGCAGCATTCCTGCAGATATTTATTTACTCATTTTGAGGCTGTACTACTACTATTGAGGAAAATGAAGAGTGTTTCTAATTGGCACCATATCGCATCCTTTACTTTTATACTGTGGTTGTGCCCTTAATGTCCACAGAGGTGTAATCAGCGATAGTGCAAGTGCCTAGCATCCTCGAGAGCCTGAGCTCCAGCCCTATCTTTAGTACGCAAGCATGCCCATGTGCACGCGCACACACATACATACCTGTAGAGTAATAAAATATTGAGAAGTGTTTTATTTCTGAAAGTGAACACATCAGCATATTTTAAGGCTTGCAATAAGAAATTCTCAAATTTATTTTCATGACCATCAATGTATTCTTATATGTGATGTTTCCTATATCTAAATTATAAGCAAAGTGAGAACATCTTGTAAACTACAGAACTTGCCAGGCACTGACTTAAAAAGCAAAAATATTAAAGTTCCATATATGAATATTTAATCAAATTAGAAAGGATGCCTTAAGGAGGTTATCAAGGGTTCTAAAAGCAACTTTTAGAAATTCACAGAACTGGAAAAGGGCATGAGGATAACTTGTATAAAGTCAGGATAAATTAACATTTCTCTAAGAAAATAAATTGAAACATATAGTTTTAGAATTTGGAGAAATATTCAAATAAACATACTTTAAATAATATGTAATAAAAGTAAAACTGAAGTAAAGTACAGATGACTTATGAAATCAATCACTGATACAAATCCACCTAACATGCAAAATCAAAGAAGAGGTTTACATTTTAATTGCTTTATTTGCACATATGTTGTTGTGTGTATGTATGGGAATGCCAGAGTCTTTTGTCTTTGCAAACTCCAAAATCATGTATCACTTTGCATCTGTCTTTACATACATGCTAGAGAATAGAACCTGGGCCAGCAGACTTTACAAGCAAGTGCCTTTAGCTGCTGAGCCAGCCCCTCAAAAAAGATTTAATACACTTAAATTACCAAACATTAACAGCACAGTCCACACTGTCTATGCTCCTTATCCTATGTCTCACTGGGAATTGTGGCTCACTGCCACAACCTAGCATTATAAGAGTGTATTTTACTACTTAACACTAGCCCCAAGAGAGCATAAACATTCAGTATATGATCTCTGTAGGTAGCTAGTTAGATGCCAGCATATTTGTAGAACATTGAAACTGGACTCCTCCCTCATAATCAACGGCCTGAAAAGCAAACGACAGGAACTGCAGGACTCTGATTACTGGGCAGAGGAATGGAACCTGAGTCATAGCTCTGGCTCTAGAAGATATGACTAGGAACTCATTACTGGATGACTATCCCAACCTGGTTCCAGGAGCTGTAAGCTTTATAAGACTACTATCTCACAAGAGACTTTACATACCATTGTCTCCTCCCATAAGAAATTAACCATTAATCACCTGGACAGGAAGCCATGATTCAAGAAATTTGTTTATTCCAGAGACTTTCTCTAAGTCTACCTAAAAATGCAGGTTGACACAATAGTCTCTTTGATCATTGAACATTTTCACTCTTTGGTGTTACCCTATTTTACTTTGCAATAAATCCTTCCTATGTTCTACACTAACTTCTGTTTCTTCTGAATTTTTTTTTTAATTTTCAGATATTTTAAAAACTCTTTATTGACACCTTGCATAAATATAGGCAATATACCATAATCATAATCCCCTTCTGTCACCCCTCCAATGAATGTCTTCTTCTTTCTAATTAGTCTCCCTTCTATTTTTGTGTCATTTTTTTTCCTTCTATTATGAAAATATTTTGCATTCTTTCAACAGAGATCAGAGGAGTGAGCAGCCACCAAAAGGAGAACCCCATAACAGGTTCTACTGAATACCTTATTTTCAAAAAGGCCCAAGTCATAAGTCAGGGCTGCATAATGGATTTTGCTGGCTCATTCTCTTCTATATTGAGAACAGTGTTTAGATCATACTTTATTCATAAATTCAATGCTAAAAGTATGATTTCATTCATATACAGAATAAGCCGATAATTACAAATAATGACAAACACTGGTAAATAAAAAGCTAACTTTCTATGACTTAAAGATGTGATTGTGTGGCTGTTAAAAATAACTTCACCCAGCTGGGTGTGGTGGCACACGCCTTTAATGCCAGCCCTGGGAGGCAGAGGTAGGAGGATCGCTGAGTTCAAGGCCACCCTGAGATTCCATAGTGAATTCCAGGTCAACCTGGGCTAGAGTGAGACCCTACCTCGAAAAACCAAAAAAATAAAAAAAAAAAAAAACTTCACCCATTCTTGATATAAATTTCCAACTTTAAAGAAATCACATTGAGATGGATTTTGCTGACTACATCTGGAAAAATATAAGGAAAAACAAAAAGATGAAACTGAAAGCCAGTAAAGAGATCTTTGAGGTCTACTGCTGGAACCTGTCAAGATTACCACAGTATTCTTTGCATTTCCATAATATTGTCCAGGTAAACAAAGTAACCTAATACCTGTGCTTCTTAATATCATTGATTCCATTCTTCAGATTTCCAAGCCTTTCTGTTGGATTTTGCCTGAAATGATAATTTTTAAAAGGCAGTTTATAATAATGATACTTACAATTTTAGGTAAATGCATAGTATTTATTAATTCACTTGCTCAATAACACTCGTAGTCCAGACATCTGAGTAAAGAGAGATGATAAAGTCATTTCCCCTCCATGGATGAGCCACAGTTGAATGGCTGGATACACTTTCAATTGCTTTCAAGTGAGCTGTGCATGAATGCTGAATCAGCTCTTTTGCCAGCAGAAAATCCAGGCAAAGCCTCAGAGAACCATTTACATCTAAGCAGGAGTCTCAGAAGCAGGCAGGCATTCCTACTGACAGACACAGGTAAGTTTTATGTTCTATATTTACTAACTTTTAACATTTTTTTTACATGTTCAAGTGTAAAGGGAGGGAAATAGCACAATGGGGTTAAATCAAAATAACAAATTCTGGAAGTCTCCAATTTTTTTCCAAATAAATTATTTTCAGTTGTATGTAGAAATCTGGGCCAGAGAAAAGGGCTGGAGAGACTGCTCAGTGGTCAAAGGCACTTGCTTGTAAAGCCTAGTGGCTCAGGTTCAATCCCCCAGTACCTACAGAAAGCCAAATGCACAAGGTAGCACATGCATCCGGAGTTCATTTTCAGTGGCAGAAGACCTTGGTGTGCTAATACTCACTTTCCTTTGTCTGCCTTCTCTCTCTCTTTCTCTTCTCTCTAGCTTTCATCCTTTCTCTCTTTCTCTTTCTTGTTTTCATCTCATAAATAAATAAAAGATCAGATAAGTGGAGGAACAGGGGCGGAAGACAGAGGACATGTACACTTACATCCTTAAAAATCACCAGTAATTTTCCCACAAAATGATGATATTGTCAATTATTTTGTTTTATCCTAAGGTTTGTGGTTCTCTTTTTGTCCTATATCAGCTAGATATGGCTTCCAAAGGTAATTTATAAAACAGAGACCTCTTAACCTATAAGCACATATGGTAATTCTATGCTATGAAGTGAACTCAGACTCCTAACTTAGTTTGTAAACAGGAAAAAAAAAAATCACTTTCTTGCTGGGCGTGATGGCACACGCCTTTAATCCCAGCTGTGGGAGGCAGAGGTAGGGGGATTGCCATGAGTTCACCCTGTGACTATGTAGTGAATTCCAAGTCAGCCTTGGTCAGAGTGAGACCCTACCTCAAAAAAAAAAAGGCACTTTCTTTACATAGTATTTGGGAATATGGAAATGTATACTTAATTTTAAAACAAATACACTCCAAGAGATGGAAGCTTTCACATCTTCTTCAACAAAAGGATTTAGGATTGCCATTCTCACCTGCAAAGCCTCCGAATCAAATCCTCAGGTCGCCTTGTTATTTTTCTGGGAAAATCCATTTTTTCAATCCCTTTGAGAATCAAATTGTAGGTCATCATTTGGTCTATCCCAGAGAAGGGTGGGCTAGAGAAAATTCAAAAAGTATACACTAAACCAGGATCTCAGACACTCTTAAAATCAACTTTCTCCTTTCCCTTTTCCTACTTCTCTACCTCCATTCATTCTATCCCCCTCTCTCATTAGTGATAATCACTAAAAGGAAAAAGAAGGGGAGAGTGAGAGAGGAAGAGGTTAACTTTCTTTCTTTGATTTTCCTTTCTTTGTCCTCCCTCCCTTACCCTTCTCTCCTTCTCTCTCTCTTTTTCTCTCCTCACTCACTTATTCTCTCTCTCTAATAGTGAGTAGGAAAAGCCTATTTCCTGAGTTGACAATAGAAGTATGAGTGAAAAGAGAGAAATGATGAGGCTCTAGAGTGTCTGTGGGCAGGCTGTTCTGAGACAGGAAGTACAAAGGCCTGCGTCAGGAGTGGGTGAACGTGGGCAGTGTGGATGATATTGTGAGTAAGCCTCAGAGGTGTATAAATGGTGACGGAGCATCTTATGTATCTAACGCGAGGGAAAAGATCAGGGAATACATTCTGAGTCACTGATCTCATCTGCCACAGCAAGAATCAGCCATTTATAACACAGGAGGAATAAACTATGATATGGGGGTGAGCCTAGCTGCTGGCGGTACTGTTAAAGGTGGTAAAGTAGATTCTGGGTCTATTTAAACTATGAGATAGACTATTTGTGTCCTCCTCCCCAACACATACTTGAAACCTTAATCCCAAAGTGATGGTACATGGAGATGGGGCTTATGCAGTAATTAGGTCATGAGGGTGGGGCCCTCAGTGAATTCCATTACTGTCCTTCTAAGAAGAAGCCATAATGCTGTTTGGCCATCTTTCTGTTATGTAAGGATCTCATAAGAAGTCAGAAGTCTAACGTTCAAAAAAGAGTCTAAACCAGTACTCAGAACTGTGCTGATTCTCTGTGCTGGGGCTTCCAACCTTCCAAATGGAAAATAAATAAATAAATAAATGACTGGTTTTTAAACCATTCAGTACAGTATTTTGTTACAAAGCGTAAGTAAAGACAAATGGGTTTGGACTGACTACAGTGTAAGAAAGAAAATTAGCATTCAAGAATAACATTAACATGCTTTGGCCTGAATGTTTGCAGTGTGGAGCTATCATCACTAAACAGAGAGGAAAAATGAGGCAGAGCTAGATGCAGAGTTTGAATCTGGAACATTCCCCCAAAAGCCACATGTTAAAGGCTCAGTCACCAGCCTATGGCATCAGCGGAAGGTGGTAGAACCTTGAGAGGGTGAGATCTACTGGAAGGAAGTTAGATCATGGAGGTGTGACCTCAGTTGAGATATTGGAATGATCATCTCTTCCTATTTTCTTTGCATTCAGTCCCCTGTGAAGGGAACAGAACTTGTTTGGTACCTGCTTCTCTCATAATGGATTGTGCTACTCCATTCCCAAATCAACAAGGCCACAGAACTAAACTGAAGCCTCTGAAATCAGGAGCCAAAATAATTTTTTCTTGTACACAAATAATCTTGGGCTTTTTGTCAAAGCAATGGAAACTGACTCACATGAAGGAGCACAAAACAGATGAGAGTGAAGATAATCACAGTTATGTTTTCATCATCCATGTGAAACTGCTAAACAGGCAGTTGAATTTATGAGCCTGGCATTGAGGAAAGAACTTGGCTTGGGGTTATCACACTGCATTTATGGCCATGGGACTGGATGACAGTACCCAAGGAGCAGAAAAAAGGTCAAGGACTGAAGTTGCTAAAATATCAAGAAGGTAGAAAGAATCTAGCAATGTAGACTGAGGGATTCACTGGTGTAGGAGAAAGAGGGAGCTCCTACAAACTACCAGAAGAAAAAGGAAAGTTTGAATAAAAAGTGACTAAGTTTTGACCAGTGAGTTTGGAAAACATTTTCTTTCACGTACCATTTTCCTTTCTAAAACACTTGCATGTCATGCCCATTATATCATTTAAGATATGAAGATGAAATATGGTATAAACTACTCTTATATCTCAACCATGCTTGAGACATTTTAATACTGAGAGTTTCTGTCCTCAGTAATAAACTTGAAACAAATGCAATGTACCAACTTTTCAATATCCTACTTTGTACTTATAAAGAAAATGAGGTGAAGAACAAAAATATTGCTATGATAACTTCAGTACATATGCACAGACATAAATACATTGGCATATATAGTAACAACTATTGTTTTTGTTTTATTCCTTAATTGTTTTAAATTTTCATTTACCTTTGATACACTAAAGCTCAGGAAATTTAAAATTAACTTTTCTACAGCCCTACCCTAGAAACATTTGCCAAAATAATTTCCCAACTTCTTTATGATAGCTCAAGGCCACCTTTACAATGGGAAATTGTGGGACTTTCTCCCTCTCTGTTTCCTCAATTTATTTCACTACTCCTTGCGACAATTTCTTCCAGTTGATGAAAACTGAGGTGCATATTTTCAAGTACTGACAGGAATCATTATGTATTGCTCAGAAATGTAGTAGAAGTTTCTAAGATGAGGAAACAATATTTTGAAATAGAATTCCTTGTTCTCAAACCTTAAACAACTTTTTCTCTAAATAAACATCTGGAAATTTTCTATTTGTTCCTTCAGAATCTTAAACAATATTTATATACAAGTATAAAAGATAAATACAAATTACAGACAAAATATAGATCTTTCACATATGTTTGTCCAACATATAAGGGCAAAGATGTATTATACACAACAGGCAGAAACTCTCTAACGTTAAACTTTTTACGTAACAGTGTAAGAAGAGCTAGGATCATAGCTCAGTCAGTAGCAGAATGCATGAAGCCCGGTTTTGATCCCTATTAATGTTAAAAAAAAAAAGTCAAGAAAATTCTATAATGCTATCTTTTTGTAAGACTTCCTTGAGACCCATATCCCCTTCAATTCTCCAGTGTTTCAAATAAGAAGAGGAAATACTATTACAGCCCAAAATATTCATTCTTTTGCTAATCCTCATTCTGGATTATCAAAATCTTCATATATTCTGTTACCTATAATAATGGGTCTGGACATTTCAGGTAAACTGTAGCAATTCAATGTCCCTTGCCTTCAGTTTCATGAATCCCTTTTCCATGTTATAAACTTATAGTCTATGTGTTTGAAATCATGTAATGGAGGAGAGGCAACATATTTAAAAATATTTGCACAATGTTAAACATTCATTTGCATATTTTTTATCATTTCTGAGTCAATTTGTGCACTGTTTTAAGAAGAAGTTCAAAGGATCACACTTACTTGCCAGTGAGGAGCTCATACACCAAAATTCCCAAGGACCAAAAATCCACACTGAAGTCATGGCCTTTGTTGAGGATGACCTCGGGAGCTACATACTCTGGAGTACCACAGAACGTCCATGTTTTCTGTCCAGAACCAATTTTCTTAGCAAATCCAAAGTCCACCTGGAGTAGATTGACAAAGAAAATTGCAGACATCATGAAACTTCTTATTTCCTTTTAAGGTTTTCTGATAACTTACTAAATTTTCTATACACCAATCTTTCCTTTAACATATGCCATCTCATATATCTCTTCACAGAGGTATATCTAGTTGCTTAAGAAAAAGAGACAGCCACATACCCATAGACTCATAACCCTAGAAAATAATTCAAATTTGGTGTTATGCTCCCAGTAAGCAGGAATGAAACATATTTTAGTTCACTTGTTTATTCACTAGGAAGAGAGTAAAGGAAAGTGCTAGAAACATGTGCCTGCAAAGTTCCACCAGGGAAAGAAAAAATAAAAAATTGAGAGTTTCGGGAAAGGAGCTATTGATGAGAAAGGAGACTTAAAACTACATGGTTAAGAACCATTACGTACAATGTCTGCCTGCACTCCATTTTGATAGCTCAAAGTAAAATCTTCCCAGTTTTGGCTGGGCTTTATAAACTTCTGGTCCCGATCAGAGATGTACGTAATCAATAATATCTGCATAAACTAATTTATTCTGAAAATATGGATTCAGCATCCACTAGGCCAGGCTTTTTCCTGTGCCTATTGGTACAGAGTGGACTGTAGAAATGCCAAATACTGGTAAATCTTATGCATATGTGGTTAAGATGATGTCCTGTTATAACTTCAGAAAGATTAGTGACATAGGACTAGAAAGATATTATTGAGGGGTGACATCTGATGTCCCTGTGACTGGGAAAGAGGAACTCCCCCAGGGTAAAGGACCAATGCTCCCTTCCTCTGTCTTTTCAGAAAGACCCTCTCACTTCTCAGAACCTCTACTCAGTGAACTGTGTACACAGATGGGCAGGAAAGAAGCCTAGAGCTGCAGTAGCTTGGAATCCATCTAGGCAGTATGTATGACCTATGAGATAAACCACCTGGCTTCCTTACAGAGAGATCCATAGCATGCACTTTTCATTAATGACACAGACAGAACAAAACTACTTTCCAGGTAAACAGGCACACGAGTTGTTGCTGGGCTTTAACATGCACATTGTCATAGCTTCATGTGCACTATCTAAATAATATGGAAATAATCAGCTAAAAAATAAATTGGGCTGGAGAGATGGCCTAGCATCTCAGGCACTTGCCTGCAAAGCCTAAGGACCCTGGTGTGATTCCTCAGAACCTATGTGAGCCAGATGCACAAGGTGGTACATGCATCTAGAGTTCATTTGCAATGGCTAGAGGCCCTGACACACCCATTCGCTGTGTGTGTATCTACATAAATAACTAAAATAAATAAATAAATACATTAATTAATTAGCCAAACTAAGTAGGAGTCAGAGATTACAAAATGCCAGCCCCATTTATTTGTATAAATGCTAATAGTTAAGTTTTTTATTTTTTCTTAAATAGATCTCATAAATTTTCCCTTTACTGCTACTTTTGAAAACTTATCATGCAACAACAGTGTCCTAACTCAAAAAAGAAATCTAACTAACCTAATGCAAAGTAGGCTTTTACTATTTTCCTCCATCTATGAAGCAAGACCTATAAAGAGTATCCTGAGAGCTGTCTGGGACTACTATAAAATTACCATCGGTAACCAGCTGAGATGCACACATCTACATATCCCTCAGAGAAAGAACCAGTAAAGAAAATCCAACCTAATTTTATAAACACTGAAATTTAAAAGATAAGAAAGCAATTCCTGTAGCTGCTTTGCATATACACATATGTGGTAATGTTAGTTGGGTTTTAACAGTCTCTAAACACATTTTTAATTTCATTTATCTTTTCTTTTAGAATGACTAGAGGCTTGGTAGCTATTTTGGAGAGATATTCTAGTTCTAAATGTGGTATATTTTAAGTTGCTGATTTTGCTCTTATAATATTTGCATATTAGCCCAAAGAGATGGATATAATTATATTAAAATTTCAAGATTTATGAAAATATTTCATTTTCTTTATCTGCTTTGATCATATTAACTGTTCTCTAATTGACTTGGTCAGAGAAAACTGACATAATACAGAAGACCCCAGATTTTCTTGTCACTTTCTGTGCATTTACTACAAAAATCAAGCTATTCGTGTCTCATAGCACTAGGAGTACCACCACATGCCTTTATTCTCTCCTCTAGGCAACAGAAAAGTAAGCTCCTACCTTTCCTTCCTTTTGTTCATTCATTCGTTTGTTCCCTATTTGTTGAACACATGATATCCCAATCACCTAGACACAGACCAAACTCCTGTTCTCAGAGCTTGGCATTGAAAAGAGGAGAAAAATAGCAATCATAGAAAAATAAGATCATAATGATAACATGATGTCACATACTAACATATGCTCTGAAGGAACGTATGGCAGAGTTAAGTACAAATAGTAAGATGAGCTGCCTTTGAAATAAGGTGACCAGAAAACGGTATTCTGGGGAGGTGGCATATTACCAGATGTGGTTGAAATCTGAGTGAAGTAAGAATGAGCTCTGCAGATATCTGAGCAAGAGGACTCTTCCAGGACGAAGTTCCTGACATGAGGACATAGGTGATGAGCTCAAGGCTGCAAGGAAGGTGAGTGTAGCTGGGCTATGTAGGCGAGAGGCAGGAAGAGAGGACAGATCCTACAAGGGTCTCTGAGCCACAAAAAGAACTTTGTATTTTTCATGTAAGAAGTCATTCTAGGGCTGGAGAGATGGCGTAGCGGTTAAGCGCTTGCCTGTGAAGCCTAAGGACCCCGGTTCGAGGCTCGGTTCCCCAGGTCCCACGTTAGCCAGATGCACAGGGGGCGCACGCGTCTGGAGTTCGTTTGCAGAGGCTGGAAGCCCTGGCGCGCCCATTCTCTCTCTCTCCCTCTACCTGTCTTTCTCTCTGTGTCTGTTGCTCTCAAATAAATAAATAAAATTTAAAAAAAAAAAAAAAGAAGAAGTCATTCTAGGCTTAAGAGAAAGGGGTATGATGGCATGGCCTGAATTTTATCCTCAAAGGATCAAGGAGAGAAGAAACTAGACACACACATGCCCCTTTATTTTCTCATATTCTTTGAGAAAAAAAAAACTAGGTTTTCAAAAAGGACTTCTGGAGAAGCTGCACAAAGGTTTTTATTTGTCTGTGTTAAGTTCCTATTATTAAAGATGCCTTACATTAAGTGGAAAGCTATAACACATTAAGTTTTCAATGGCTGTAATAGACAGGAAGGTTTTCAGATCTGTCAAACCTGCTACTACAACTGCATCATTCAGACACAAAATAGTTAGCACAGGGCATCCTGGAGCTGGGATTCTGTAAGTACCGGCCTTTTCCCAGAAGGTTCTCTCTGAGTCAGTAAATTTGTCAGATATCCGTTCTCCCAGTCATATAAAAATGCACCAAAAATGACCAGTCTCATTTATCCAAATGATTCATGGAGACATAACATTCCAAAAAAAAAAATCTTTGTGGCATTTTTAGGGCACCTTCATTGCCCAAGTCTAGACAAGGGTAAAATGGAATCTGCCTGTCCTGTCTGCCAACTTCCAATGTTGATTTACTGTCCTTCCGATGCTAATGCCCATCTTCTAAACAGTCAACAACGGGTGAGTGAGGTTAAGGTCATGATGGACAAGCCTTTCATAAACAGCCCTCTCATCATAGGGACTTGGGAATTTCCCTGAAATACTCAGACTATGTAGGAGAAGGTGGCCAAGAAAATGGGAAGATTTTTCATGCACAAAGCCAGGCTAGAAAAATCTTCTGAGGTTCTCTCATTCCACCTTGAATAGATCCTTCCTCTCACCTGTGACCTTCTCTACACTATTTGACCTCCACCATCACACCCTTCCTGGGGGCAAATTCAGATTGAGTAAGAGAACCTATCTCCTAGAGAAGATCTTGCATTTATTCATTTTGTCCCTTAGTGTATTTGGAATAGATAATTTGTATATGTGTGTGTTTGTTTGTGTATGTATGTGTGTGTACATACATGTTCCTGTGTGTGCACACATATTCATGTGTATGTAGGCACACATATCACAGCACACAGATAGAGGTCAGAGGACAACTTTTGGGTAGGTCCTCACCTGCCTTTCCGCCTTGGTTGAGGCAGGGTTGCTCTTTCTGGATTGTCTACGACCTTCTGAGAAATCCCCATTTCTGATTCTGATTTCACCACCACCATGCTGGGATCACAGAGGCCCACCATGGCTTCCAGCATTTTACACTGGGATCTGGGTTGCAAACTCTGGTACTCAGGCTCCAGTGGCAAGCACTCTATCCATCTCTCTAGGCCTGCAATGTTTGGATAAGACAATAGTGATGTTTAGGCACATCATGTGTACCTGTATGAGGTGTGATGAGCTAGACTTTAAAGAGAAACTTCTCGTTGTAGGTAAGTCAAGGACGCAGAGGGGCTTAAGAGAGCAGTAGCAGCATATGTTTGGTATATTGATTGGAAGGGCTTAAATATTGGTTAAGTACATCAACTAATGATATAGCAATGAAGATGATAAGAGCCAATGTTTATTTTTATTAAGTTAGGAAATTCTTGATACATATAAAATAATGTGATGTAAATAGTATCATAAGGCACGAGAATGAGAATATGCTTGTCTCCTAGCAGTTCAATAACTAGTGGGGAACCAAGACAAAAGGCTTGCACTACCTTCCTGTGTTTTCTTGCCCATGTCCAAGTGATCCCCAATCTCTGAAGCACCCACTTATCACTTGTCTGCATCTATTTCCAAATATTGAACATGTTAATAGATCTTAGTCTTAAAGTTTTAGATCAATTTTATCATACCTATTTTTGTGGAGAAATACAGCGTGTGTTTAAGAAATCCTGTGAGTGTGCATGAGTGTGGGGAGGTGCACAGAAGGCAGAGGTCAATATCAAGTGTCTTCCTCAATCACTCTCCACCTTATTTTTGAGATCTGTTAGTAATATAGATCCCATTCTCTATCTCCTGAGCTACAAGTATGTACTCAGTCATAACTACCCAAGGAACAGAGAGAGGTTACTTAGTTCTGCCCAGAAGAAAGTATAAACCATAAGGCCTGTGAATTTAGAACTTTTAAAATATATTTGTATTCATTTTATTAAGGATTTCAATAAACTATTAAACATTTATTACACTTGTCCCTAAATTTATTATACTTTCATGTTTTTATACATGGTATTTATATGCTTAGCTATTGTTTCTGATATCTTTAAACATATTGTTATACAATACAAAGACTACATCCTGCCAGGTGTGGCGGCACACACCTTTAATCCCAGCACTTGGGAGGCAGAAGTAGGAGGATGGCTGTGAGTTGAAGGCTACCCTGAGACTACATAGTAAATTCCAGGTCAGCCTGAGCTACAGTGAGACCCTACCAAGAAAAAAACAACAACAAAAACAAAAATTACATCCTGAAACTACACTAGAAATTTTCCATTTAACTATAATATTTGTTGTTACAGTTTGGGTTTCTATACAATTAATCATTCCTTTGAAAATTTGGTTGGTCTTGTATCAATGTTATTTGCTTATTTCTTTTGGCAGTTTCCTAAGGAAGGAATATAGATGAATGATCTTTAAACCTTCCTTCTAATATGAATATTCAACGCTTTTAGCTTTCTTTATAAGTACTGCTTTGGGCCATATTCCACAAATTTGGCAAGTTGTATTTTTATTTAGCTCAACTATTTTAAAATGTATGTTGTTTAGCTTAATCTATATGTGGTTGGGGATTTTCTACTTACCTTTCATTTATATGTCAATACATGATATACTCCAAGTTTCTTGCATCTGTGTGGTTTAGTATGACGTTCCTTTGTAGAAATTCTCAATTGTTATTGTTCAGATACTGCCATTGTTCTGTTAGCTCCTCTCCAGATCTCTTTCCATTATGCTTAAATTCATGATTTTGTGACTATTCCACAGCCTTTGGGTACCCTACTTTCATTTGTTTTTGGAGTCTTTCTTCTCTGTAATCTTCAGGTTCTGAAATTTCTACTGGCACATCCTCAAACTCTTTCTGCATTTGTATCCAGGTTTCCAAGAAGGTCATTAAAGGCAGTTTGTCAGTTTACCCCTTGGGATTTACATCTCTCTGCTTACATTGCCCACGTGACATTGTGTACTGTCTACTTTATCCCTTACAGTCTTTTGCACATTATTCATAACTATTTTAATTTCCTGTCTAATAATCCTAACATCCCTATCATGTCTGATTCTGATGCTTTCTCTGTCTCTTCAAATTATCTGTTGCCTTTCTTAGCCTTTTGAGCCAGACATGAGATACTGAGCTAACATAATTTCCATGAATATGCCATTAGCAATATGATAATAATGTACATGAAGAAGAGTAGCATTCTACACTCCTGAAATTGAGGCTCCTTCAGTGACCCTGGCTTCTGGACTACAAATGCTGCTAAAGCTTCTCAGTATCTTCTGCCCCATTCAGTGGGACAGCATTGGACAATGGCCTGGAGTTGTGTATTCCTCTTGTTGGGCTTTGACAATACCACAATGAGTCAGGCACTAGCTACCCAGTTCCTCCTGAGAGCAGTCATTTTTAAGAACAAAATATTCTTTTACAGGTCAAAATGATTCTTACTTTTTACCCCCTGTAGAAAGACAGGACATTTTTTTTTATGTGACATTTGCTGTGAAAATCTAGTCAAGGTCTAAGAGGAAGCAGAACAAAAGTATAGATTCCTGTGGAGAATTCCAATTATGAACTTATGTTCATGTAAACAGTGACCCACTGTGTTGCTGTGTGTGTTGGGGCAAGTATGCATGTGGCATGGCATGGCATGCATGTGTCAAGAGACAATCTCAGGTGTTAGTCATTACCTTCTACCTTTTTTGAGGCAGTAATACTGTTTGAGGCAGTAATATTGTTTGAGGCAGTAATATTCTGCTATCATTTATGCATAGTTTCATGAATGAGATGGAATGTTAATTTGCCTTTCTCAAGAGAGTCCCTTAGAAAATTAAGTTTACATTAGCCTCATAAAAATAAAATCACAATTATCCTTTACTATTTGGGGGAAGAACTTATGTAATATTAATGTTCAAGTCCTTGAAGTTAGTGATTTTCCAGTGATACAATATACCTCTAGACTTAAAGTCCTTCTTTGATTAGTTTGGTTATATATTTGTACATCTTTTGTATGTCATCTATTATTTCACATGTAGTAGAAACTTAACCAAGTTCCTCCCAAGCCATGTAAAACCTTCTTTAACTATAATGAGGTTTATTCACATGATAATATGTAGGTCCACTTTTTTTTCCCTTTGGAACAGTATTTATGCAAATTTGTTAATTTTTTCAATTTGCAAATAACTTTACATAGATCCTTTTTAATGTTATGTTAATTTATGTTCTTTCCATTTTTTATTTCTTCCTGTGGTTTGTTTTTTTTAATCATTTTAGCCTTTAAGTTGGATGTCCACTGCATTCATATGTATTATTTTATTTATTTCTTAGTCAAAAATTTAAGACCATAAAAAAACCATCTTAGCTGTTACTTTAGTCCAACCTAATGTGTTGCTATGTAATATATTCTCTATTGCACAACCAATATGTGTTGCCATGTAACATATTCTCTTTTGCATAATCTTTTTTGTTCATTCATTTATTTATTTATTTGAGAGTGACAGAGAGAGAAAGAGGCAGAGAGAGAGAGAGAGAGAGAGAGAGAGAGAGAGAGAGAGAGAATGGGTGCACCAGGGCTTCCAGCCACTGCAAACAAACTCCAGACACTGCACCCCTTTATGCATCTGGCAAACATGGGTCCTGGAGAATTGAGCCTCAAACCAGGGTCCTTAGGCTTCACAGGCAAGCGCTTAACCGCTAAGCCATCTCTCCAGCCCTCTATTGCATAATCTATATGCGTTGATATGTAATATATTCTCTATTGCACAACTGTCTTTTAGCAGTCAGCGTTTTTTTTTATTTCACTGACTGTTACTTGCACAGTATCTTTAAAATCAACCAACATGAGTTGATTTCCACTTTAAAGTTCATTAAGATAACTGAACAAACTTAGGTCCTTATGTTGAGAGTTAAAGGGGAGTTACCTCGCTGGCCTTTTTGTTGTTGCCTGTGTTTTTGGCTTGGAGACAGTATATCAGTATATAACCCCAGCTGTCTTGGAATGCACCATGTAGAATGGTTTGGCCTAAATATTTTGGCAGTTCTTCTGCCTGATTCTTAACTGCTGTGATTAAAAGTGGACCCTGCCCTAACTGGCTGTTTTCCTTTATTCACACATGCTAAACACTGTGCTAAGTCTAGCAGTAAAGCTCCTGGCATAGTTGCTGTCACAAAGCCACATAAGCCAAATATCTAAGTAAAGTTAAATTTCTACATTATCTCATCTTGTGCAATGCCACCTAGGTAGACTCTCAATTGGAGCTGAGGTATATTATTCAAAGTTAATTCCACAGTCACAAAGAACAATTACTGATGTGTGACAGCTGAGGTTTATTGCTTTACAACCACATCTTCTCCAGAGCAACCTCAAGAAAGCTGGTTAGTACATAAACTCTACTTTGGCTAAGAGCAGTGAGTTTTTTTTTAACACTTTAAATAAATTTCGGTATTGTTTTGCTTGACTCATTTATTTTTACCAGTAAAGGGTATCTTAACTTCTATTGTTTTCATCAGCTCTACTTGACCTTGAAAGTGAAGGAAGATATGAGGACTTAATAAGATAGGTAGGGGAAAGGTAGTGTGAGAATATTCATGGTGCTCTGGTTCTTTATTCCTTAATCCATACTCAGTGTGTTTCCTGAAGACATGTTAGGTCCAGGTGAGGTCTGGCAGGAACAGACTGTCCACCTCAATCTTGACTGGGGAGGACAAGTAGAATGCAGTCTTTATCCCTCACAAACTCTGTAACCACCAGCAATAGGCATACTCCCACAAGCCACAACAGACACGCTTCCAAATCCTAAATCTTTCTTTTGTTTAGGTCTTTTCCCCCAGGTATTTTCTGTTTTAAGTTTCTGATGGAAAAACTATATTTTTATTACTTGTCTTCATTAGATATCTAACTTCTTGTAGATATTACAAGGAATTGATGGGGGATGAAAATGTGACTTAACAAATTTATAGATAGACTAAGGTTACTCTTACAGGGAATCTTTCATATTAAAAGTCTTTGTGTCCAAGGCTGGACAACCAACAGTGCCCTTCACCCAGATGACACCCTTCTGGGATAACACCATGACATGATCTTCTCTCTCCAATTTCACTTCTCTCAGTAGTCCTCAGTCACTGGAGTTCTGCTGGGCTTCCATTCAAGCCCAATCCCTATTCTTTCCTTTGCTAAAACTTGCTTAATGACCCAGTTTCTGCTCAAGTTTGTTTATATGTATCTTCCACCTATTGGGAACAATATTCCACAAGATTATTAGATCAGGTTTATTAATTGCTCTCCACATCTTCTAAAGGTTTAGTGATTTATAAATCAAATGTTCTATCAGTTTCTGAGAATGGTATGTTAAAAATGTTTATACCTGAAAACACCCCCTGATTCTATTTGTTACTGACACATCTTGTCAGGCAAATAAAAGAATGAGGTTTTTATATCAGCTTAATTAAATGGGCATGTTGCCATCACATGGTAACTGCTTTTTACTTCTAGAATACTTCTTCCCTGATATTAGTACAAAGAAACCTGCGTGGCTTGTTTTTTGGCTTTGTTTTGATTTTTTGAGGTAGGGTCTCATACTAGTCCAGGCTGACCTGGAATTCACTCTGTAGTCTCAGAGTGGCCTTGAACTCACAGCACTCGTCCTACCTACTCGTCCTCCCAAGTGCTGTGATTAAAGGCTGCACTACCACGCCCAGCAAAACAAAATCTGCATTTTAATCAAGTTGCTAATTCCTAGACATAGCTTTTTCTATTCTTAATTCCAAGTATTCTGTACCTCAAATTTAAGTCTGTCTCTTGTAAACATTATATACCTGAATATTTTATTTTATAAATTTATTTGGCAATAACTTTTTAATAAAGTGCATTTTTATGTGCTTGCTTTTTCTCTGATTTTTTTTTTTAATTTGTGCTTTTTCTTTGCCTTTCCTGGGTTTCCTATTTCTTCTTTGCTGCTTTCTTTGAAAAATGACATTTTATCCTCTTATTTTAATTTCAATTACTCCTACACTATGTTTATATACTGCAGCTGCTCAGTTTTTTGCATTTTATAATTTTAATGTGATGTGCTACAAAATGACTATTAATTTATGCCATAAATTTTATTTTAATAAATATTTTATTTATTTGTTCTTGAGAAAGAGAGAAAGGGGCAGGGATGGGGGAATGCCAAGGTCTGTAACAACTGCAAATGATCATCAAAAATTGAACGTGGGTCCTTAGGCTTCATAGACAAGCACTTTAACTGCTAAGCAATCTCTCCAGCCCCAATACCGTAAATTTTAAAAGAGCTGACATGCTTACTATTTCCCTACGGCCATGCTTCTGATATACCACTTTCTTCATGAGTGATCATTTTCTCCTCCCATAATCATAAACTTCACACATAAGAGTAAACCCCTCTCAACTTTGTTTCAAAATGTCTTCATTTCACCATTCCTGAAAGATGATGTCTCTGAGATTATAATTAAACTTTGACAGTTATTTCCTCTCAGAATTTTAAGAAGTTATCTTACTGTATTCTAGCTTCTTCTGTTGGTAAGGTGATAACTAGAAGCCTCCCCACTTTCCCTTTATTCCTTTCAGTTTATATTACCTGTCCTTTCTGTTAAGATTTCCTCTTTGTTTGTTTCATTATCATAGCTAAAGCCCAAAGAAGAATCCTGATGAATACCTTGCCCTGGAGTTTGGAGTTTCCCCTCCCACAGTCAGTCAAGAGTTAGGCCTTTCTGACTGATAGGATACACTGCGGTGCTGATACAAAACTTGAAGCAGGTCTTACAAGGTGGGTAGCTCTTCCTTAGATAGTTGGATAACTCACTCCAGTACAACCAAGCTGCCATGCCATGTAGACATTCTATCAGTCCTGTGAAGGAGCTCAGGCTTTCAACAAATAGCAGCAACAATTTGCCAGCCATATATGTAAGTCAGATTGGATTCCTTCCACACCCTAGTGAAAGTGCAAGCTTCCTGGTGACTGCACCAGCTTCTACCTAGAGCTTCATGAGAGACCTTGAGTCCCAAAAGCCTACCCAAGCCATGTCCAAATTCCCAACCCAAACAGGCGATGAAATCATACAGCCTGTAAATTGTTAGGTTTTTGAGTGGCTTGTTATAAACAAAATAAGAGCTCAAACAAGAAAAATTTGTCCTAGTTTGGATTTTTTGGAGGGTTCCTTTAACTCACATTTTCTGGAAAATTCCTAGCAATTATTTCTTTAAATATTGTTTTACCTTCATTCATTATATTATTTTTGTCTAAGACTAACTTTTCTCTCATATCTATTCTCCAAGTTTCTTCAGTCTTGTTTTTAATTTTCAATTTTTATGCCTTAGTGTTACATTCTATGCAATGACTTAGATTTTCTTTCAATTCTATGACCTCTCCTGTTGCATCAATCATTTGTCTAACATTCTAATCACATTTTCTACACCCACAGACCTATCACCATATAAAACAGACTTGGGAAATTCCCTCATGTATAGTCACTTTTACTTCCGGAGACAATTATGTTGATTTCACCCTCTATTCTAGAACATTAATCATAAAAGTCATTATTTGTATATGTTGTCATCTGTTCAAAGAAGTTTTAAAATCTATGGTTATGTCCTATTTTATTTCTGTTCTATGCAGACAGTAGCATTCTGTTTTTTGGGTATAATATTGTTTGTAAATGTGTGCAAATGAGGGTAAATATATAGCTGCTTCTGACTTGGGGACTATTAGGAACAATCTCATTATACACATTCATGCCCGATAATTTTTGATGTTAGGATTTCAGTATTCTCAGATAAATATCAAAGGGAAATTTCTTGTCCTAGAATAGGTGTGTTTGACTATGAGAAACCAACCTTCAAAGAGGTTTATAATTTTCTCCTCACGTTGGAAATACATAAGAATATGTTTACCAATGCTTAGTAAGATTATCAATCTTTTCAATTATAGTGTTTGTTGTGGGTGTGAATGGTATTTTTGTGGTTTATTTTGCATTTCCTTGCCAACCAGTGTTATATAATTAAGTGACCATTCCTATATCTTCTTTCTTAGTTTTTTTTTTTTTAATTCTGACCATTGTCTTTTAATTCTTGACCATCTTAAAAAAAAAATAATAGTTGCTTGTCTTTTGTAAAAAAGAGGTGTAGGGCTAGAGATATGGCTTAGCAGTTAAGCACTTGCCTGTGAAGCCTAAGGGCCCCAGTTCGAGGCTCGATTCCCCAGGCCCCACATTAGCCAGATGCACAAGGGGACACATGTGTCTGAAGTTCATTTGCAGTGCCTAGTGACCCTGGCATGCCCACTCTCTCTCTATCTGCCTCTTTCTATCTCTGTCTGTCACTCAAAAATAAATAAATAAAAATGAACCAAAAAAAAAAGGTTTTAATGAAAAAAGGGGTGTAGGCATTCCCTACAGATTCTATATACAAGCCCTTTGTTATGTGAATACATCATATTAATTTTCTCCCAGTTTAGGTCATAACTGCTCACTTACTGAACTTTGTATTTTTAAATACTGATAAACTCCAATTAATCCAATTAATTAATTAATCTGTTTCTCTTTTTAAATTAATATTATTTTTTTCTAATAAATCTCTGCCTATCCCAGGTTAGGAGAATACAACATCATGTTCACTTCTAAATGATCTATAGGTCTACAGTAACTAATGTAGTGTGAGGTACAAGTCAGGGTTTTTTTCTTGATGTTTGTTTTTTACATGTGGCCCTGGTCTAGTTATTTATCAATGTCTTTCAAAAAGACTTGCTTTTCCTCTTTGCCTAACTGGTTTGGAATTTAATGTCACAGTTCTTTAATCACTGCAATGTTACAGTAAGTCTTGACATCAGATAGTATAAATTCTTTACTCTTATTCTTTTACAAAGTGGTTATGGACTCTTCTAAACATTCTGTGCTCTCATGAAAATTTAAAAAAAATTTTTTTTTGTTCACTTTTTATTTATTTATTTGAGAACAACAGACACAGAGAGAAAGACAGATAGAGGGAGAGAGAGAGAATGGGCGAGCCAGGGCTTCCAGCCACTGCAAACGAACTCCAGATGCGTGCGCCCCCTTGTGCATCTGGCTAACGTGGGACCTGGGGAACCGAGCCTTGAACCGGGGTCCATAGGCTTCATAGGCGAGCGCTTAACCGCTAAGCCATCTCTCCAGCCCTCTCATGAAAATTTTAGAAAAGAGTGCTCTATGTATAAAAACTGGAATGCTTCCATTTTTATTGCAATGATATTAAATCTGTAATTCAGTTTGGAAAGAATAACTATCTTATTAAATATTGTTTTATATAATTCCTGAACATAGTATATGCTTCCATTTAGTTATCATTGATATTTTATTTTACAATGAAAATAGTTTATGTATTTTTACAAATTTATTTTATAATTTCCTCACAATATTATCTTAATATTTTATTTCTTTCATAAATTTTTTTTGAAATGTCAAGTGCAGCACATACACATTGACCATCTTTTTTTAAATTTATTTATTTATTTTTTTTTATGTTTTTATTTGAGAGCGACAGACACAGAAAGAAAGACAGATAGAGGGAGAGAGAGAATGGCGCGTCAGGGCTTCCAGCCTCTGCAAATGAACTCCAGACGCGTGCGCCCCCTTGTGCATCTGGCTAACGTGGGACCTGGGGAACTGAGCCTCGAACCGGGGTCCTTAGGCTTCACAGGCAAGCGCTTAACCGCTAAGCCATCTCTCCAGCCTCAGTCTTTCATAAAGTTTTATAATACATAAAAAGAAAAGTTTTACTTACATATTGATTGTGTATCAATATTGTCAAACTTACTTATTCTAGCACTTCTTAGGTCAATTCTTCAAACTTGTTTTTACATAAAAATACATGTCTTCAAACAAAGACAGGAAAAGTATCTTTTATCTAATCCTTGAACTTTTGTTTCCCTTTCTTGCTTTATTTTATGTGCTGAAACCTTTTACAATGTTAAATCAGAGTTTTAGGGTCAGATTGATATTCATGCCTTGTTCACAATGGAATGGAGAATGCTCAATATTGCTCATTAGCAAATGGTTCCCCCTAATGCTTTATAAATTCTGAACAACTGTGACTTTTGCTGTTGTATAGAAGATTCCTATGAGTTGAAATGTTCTCTCCTAAAGAGAGGAAGGAGGATGTGGGGTTTCAGGAAGTCAAGTCTGGGAGACCTAAATTTTTTTTTGTTGTTGTTGTTTTTGTTTTTGTTTTTGTTTTTCAAGGTAGGGTTTCACTCTAGCCCAGGCTGACCTGGAATTCACTATGTAGTCTCAGGCTGGCCTTGAACTCACGGTGATCCTCCTACCTCTTCCTCCCAAGTGCTGCAATTAAAGGTGTGTGCCACCATGCCCAGCTGGACCTGAAATTTTTGAAAGGTCACACCACCACTCCTTGAGATTATAGGAAATATTAAGGGCAGACTTTGACCAACACTAATTGTAAATTGAAACATTCCCTTCTCCAGGGGAGGAATAAAACTCAGGAGACTCAGCATGTTAAGTCTAGGAAAAGGCTGCAAGAGCTGGCCCTAAGGCAACACAAAGGGAAAACTACTGCTTGGGGAGTTGACTGAGCTTCCTGCCGTTCAGGTAGTGTGGTAGGGTCACTATACTTGAGCTGCCTGCAAGATGCGCACTGAGCTCCAGTGAGTGACGCGACTTCTCTGGGAGATGGGGTGAGCTTTTCTGTGATGCAGCTGCCTTTGAGACTCCACCCTCTGTCAGCAACCTTCTCTGTAATAACCCAAATAAACTCACTGGTTCACCAAAAGTGGTTTTGGTGTAATCCTACTTTGGTCTGTTGCCTATACCCCATCTAGGGTGAATAGATTTATGTTCATGTGTTCATTTCTCCCCAGGGAAAAAGTTTCCTGCAACACCTGCCTAGCATGGTGCACTTTTGTGGGGACTTGATCTATAATTTGTTCCTCTCCAGTATCTTCACACATGGTCCTTCATATAATTAACCTCATCAAGAGGGTAGTCCATTGCAAGCTACTTCATCATTAACAACTTCCATTGCATACTTAGTTCTTACATTCTTAGGCAGAGAGAGAGAGAAGGAGAGAGAGGGAATAGGTGCTCCTGGGCCTCCAGCCACTGCAAACGAACTCCAAATGTGTGTGCCCCCTTCTGCATCTGGCTAACGTGGGTCCTGGGGAATCGAGCCTGGAACTGGGGTCCTTAGGTTTCACAGGCAAGTGTTTAACCACTAAGCCATCTCTCCAGCCCAGTTCTTGCATTCTTACAGATACTTTTGTTGTTGTTTGCTTGTTTTTCTGAGGTGGAGTCTCACTCTAGCCCAGCCTGAGCTGGATTTCACTGTATAGTCTGAGGTTGGTCTCGAACTCATAGCAATCCGTTTTATCTCTGCTTCCCAAGTGCCAGGACTAAAGGTATGTGCCAACATGTCTGGCCTAAGAGATACTTCTTTTAGGTGTTTCTGCAAATTTGTTAGATCTTTTTTGAGAACCTCCATTCCTTACTTTAAAATTTATTCTATTTATTTATTGATGAGAGAAAGAGGCAGATAATGGGTATGCCAGGGCCTAACTACTGCAAACAAGCTCCAGATTACAAGTGTCACCTTGTGGATCCAGCTTGATGTCAGTATTGGGGAATCGAACCTGGATCCTTTGGCTTTATTGGCAAGCACTTTTCCTGCTAAGCAATCTCTCCAGCACCTGTTCCTTACATTTTATGTCTCTCATGTTTAAAAGGCACTAAGTGCATTTACTGTAAACTATCTTATTTTTGCGATATATGAGGCACCAACATGTCTGCTTCTCTTCTTTTCATCTGGCAACTAATGCACATGGTAGGGTTTATATTTTACTTTCCTCATACATTATTAATACTTTTAAATATGATTTCTTATTCCATGAAACTTTATCCCTAGAAGTTTTTTGTGTCTTGAGTTAAGGGCATATTCTTTCAAGAGCATACACAGTGATCCTTAGGAACTCAGGCATTCACCAACATGGGTTCATTTTCATTTAAATTCTTGTTTGTATTTCTCTGACCTTGAAGACTGGGTATCGAACTTCCATAAGACTAACCTGAGGCCAATAATTCTTAGAGATTTGTTTTTGTTCCTCTATCAAGAGCCAATAAAAAGAAAACCACATCTTTGCATGTAGACTGTCTTTATAAAGTTGATATTTGGATCTCGTTTACTTTTTCCTGTGAGTTTAGTCTGTGTGCCTCCCAATTCTACACAGGGCTTACTTTCCCACATTACCCATAGCCAGGTGCTGTCTCCTCTTCCCTGGTTGACAGAGCCACTCAAATCAAACCCCTGGACCACTGAGAATTGCTGACACACAAGACAATGGCATCGGTGTCTGTGCTTGGAATTGAACCGAGGTCCTTGTGCATGTCAGGTAACTGCGTTATGCCTGCATCCTTCCAATGTTATCTTGTAGCCATCTAGTACCGCTCAAACTCATTCCAACCCCACAGAAATTCCCATACTGTCTCACCAACTCCCCCATGCCTTTGTAATTCTCTTTTTCATGTCTAATCTCATCCAACATTTTATAGTGAACATATTTCAAAATATAAGTAGGATAAATAATGATGATTAATAGGATGTCCACTGACCTTTATTTCTATAAATACTATATATAATATCTGATTATTTTTTAAAAAGAATGAAAAGAAAGAGATGAATTTAATAGATAGTCTTCATCCCTCATGGTAGTTTCTTTTTTTCCCTCTAGAATATTCCAAAAGGTTTCCATAAAGAGCCATAGGAGGCATAGCCATTGAGGGTACTGTGAATAAGAGGAATGATTGAAGCCTTGTGTTGGTACCTCACCAGTTCTCAAAGCTGTCTTTCATGGATAAAATAAAGATTCAATGGATCAAAATGTTTCTTGGAAGTTATCCAGGTTTTACATGAAAGGACTTTTATTTTACCCCACAGTAAAAGAGAGACCTCTTAGCAATTAGATACAACAAATTTAATCACTTAAGCTGAATTTCATAATTATAACATGTTGATGTTATCATTATTAAATTATTAACTAAATAAGTGTTAATGTTTGAGTAGATAAATTTGAAGGTTTGGCACAGACTCTTTTATTTATATAACTTATCCATAAACAAAATTACATATGTCCCCACATGAAAGTTCTGAGGTGAGTAACTTATTGTCTTTGTTAATGTTAAGCTCAGAGATGATTTAATGTCTCGGGGAAACTGTCAAAATTAACTCAGGAAAAGAGCTTTGGTTCCCATCCTGAGAGTTTCCCTTCTGAGGCCCAAAGTATCTTGATTTCACCTCAGTTTCTCCCCCAGTTCTATTGCAGTTTCTCAATGAACAAAGGATATGTGACTGTAACCTTTTCATCTTTCATGTGATATGTAAGGTGTTTCTTATTAGGCATTAATGGATCACAGACATGGAAAGCAAGGAAGCTCTTTCCTCACAGAGCTTCCCAGGCCTCTTGTGTCTCTCAGCCTGAACTACCTATAAGAACAACTGGAAAGATGTCAAAACAACTCCAAATGGTTATTTCCTCCCTATTTTAACAGTATATATCTTAGGAAAGAAATCATATTTTCTTCTTTATTTGTTTCTTACAGCTAGTACCTATATGTAGTATGAATCAAAACCTAGTTAAAATTATTAGCAATTCTAACAAAATCCAATTTTGAAAGCATTCTACTATGTGAATTTTCAGTAGAATTCACAAGTAGGGTTGGAATACTAAATTCCTGGTGGAAAAGGGTATATCTATGCGGTCACTTTCAGGATTTACTATGCCATTTTTCAAAGGAACCCCCTCCAGAGTAAATAATAATATCTGTAGCAAAGTTAAAAACAAAATTACAAGCTTTGTTTTGAAAATATCTTATATGATATTATCAGTAAGAGAACTTATCTTACCAACTTGAGGTAGCCCTCGGCATCTAGAATTAAGTTTTCTGGCTTCAGGTCTCTGTAGATAATCCCTAGCCGGTGCAGGTAATCAAATGCTTCTGTCACACAAGCCACACAGAATTTAGAGGTTGGTTCATCAAAGCTGCCCCTGCAATGACATTGTGCTTCTTTTTAATACACTTCAATGTACCTATGATGTGTTTTAGACATCAATTACTATATTGGTCAATTTAAGTAATAACCATGTGTTGTAAACAGCAATATTAAAAAAGATTTTATACTGCCAATAGATTAGACTGCTGATCATAAAGGACTTGGCAAGGGCACAATGTAACTTCAAACTACTTCACTAAAAATTAAAATAGCTACATGGAGGCAATTATTTCTAGTAACTACATAGGAGAATATAAGATGGAAAACAATGTCTTTTAGATATCTGTACTATATCCTAGAGAAAAGCAATTGTTTTAGTAAAGAGCTTGACCTAGACTTCTGTAGTTTATTGCATGACTGAATTTGGCTCAAGCATTCATTTTCATTTGCTGTTTGTATAGCACAGACCAAAAAGCCAGGAAGGAGGGGACCTTAATACTGTCCTATTTGGTGCCCCTTGATCTTTCAATAGAATTGCTCTGGGTCAGCATGGTGTATCATCTTACACAGTGATAAAAAAAAAAAATAACTGAATTGCTCCATTTTACAACAGAAGGTGTGACTTTGGAGTGAGAGAACTGTTTCTGAATTCTGTTTTCTTTTTTCATCATATTCTTACATACATGCTCTAAGCCACAGGGGCCATACCTCAGAGATGGCTTTATTTGGACTAAACAGGATCATTCTTAGAATAAGCGCTTTGCCTAAAATGTAACTCCCTTTATTAAAAAGAAATATAGTTTTTTCTAAACAAAATTTCCTATTGAAGCAAATATGTAGGAGTCTAATGCTCTTGCATGTACTGTGAAAGACTCCTCAATCTGTGATTCTCTCAACTCTCATCCATCCATGACTATGTACCTAATGCAATTTATTTTCTACTCAGATGCTCTATGGTCTTTTCCTTCCTATCTCAATCATTCTCCATCATGTGTGTGCTGAGAAGCACTTACACAAATTATTTACCATTCTCTACTACAGATGGAATGAGTCCTAACCTCATTAGGCATTAGGACCCAGTATTTTTGTTTGTAAATGTTCCCTATGTAATTATAACACACACTATAGTTAAGAACCACTGTCCTGGGGATGAATGTCTGAACATTCCCCATACAGTAATCCCAATCCCTCCATCTCATGTAACACACCATCCAGTTTTAATCCAAGCCTTCAACTTCTATACATGCCCTTTATAATTCTCAGAGATCTAAAACGATGCCCACTCTCCTATTTTGCCTTTCCCAGCCTCTCTGACTTTCCAAATCTCTCTCATTTTTTTTCTGATCATTTTTACCTTAATTCTGTTTTACAAATCTGGAAAACATTCAGAATAACAAAAATAATCTACTCATATATATACTTTTGAAATTCATCAAATTTCCTTATATAATACTCTAAGGATGGTACCAACATATTCTGTTTACATGCTGAGTATGTACATAACCAATAAATAATTAACTAATTAATAAAAGAGCCAGCTATGGTGGCACATGCCAATAGGCAATTGTTGAAGATGTGGAGGCAGAGAGATCAGGAATTTGAGACCAGCCTAGGATAGACATTAAAAAAAAAAAAAAAAAAAACTATGAAAGCCATACTTGGAAAAAAAAAACAACATTATTTTGTACAACAAATAGACATGATTAAAACCTTTCTAGAAATTAAAAAAGGGGACTATTGCCAGGCGTGGTGGCACAGACCTTTAATCCCAGCACTCAGGAGGCAGAGGTAGAAGGATCACCATGAGTTTGAGGCCACCCTGAGACTACATAATGAGTTCCAGGTCAGCCTGGACTACAGTGAGACCCTACCTCGAAAAAAAAAAAAGTGGGGGGGGGACTGTTTTTTGAATGAACTCTGATTGAAAATGTAATAAAATTGAATATAAATATCTTTTATAAAGACCCAAATCTTTCTCATCTTTAAAGTTTTAGTTTACACCCTTCCTCTGTCATCGGCTTTTATTTCTGCCTCCCCTTTTGTCAGCTAATTACCAACCCTGGCTTACAATTTCATTACAAATTGCTGATTCTTTTTAATTATTTAGCTTTTGTATTAATAAAATACAAATTTTATATTTTATAAAATTTTATACATAATTACTTTCTCCAGATAAACTCTAAGCTTTTTTTTTTGTTTGTTTAGCTTTGCACCTTTAGTCTTTTACAGAGAAAATTTTACATTGTCTAGAAAATCTGAAAACTATCTATTATGGGATGTTCTACAAAGAGGTACTTAATACCTGCCTGTGGTTTTGATCCTTTAGTGAAATTAGCCTTTGTGGATATTGTTCTCAGCTTTTCAGTAAGGGCCTAATCACTCTCGACTGTACCTTCTGATATATTGAATCAGAAACATTTGAATTTACACTGAGTATTCCTCCTACCACTCATGTAAACTTAAGTCCTTCATACCCTAAGTCTTGGCTTCTTTAATCTATAAAAAAAAGAATGATGATTACTTTGTTGGGTGCATGTGATACAGCTGAAATATTAGCTAATAAGATATGACTATTACTATTTTAATTTATTATAATAGAGTGCTACTAATGTCATTCATGTTTTTTTTTTTTTTAACAAACATAAGTACAGTATCCCTTAGACCAGGTGTGAGTAGACAAGAGACATTGCTTATTAGTTTTTGTCATTACCTGTCCCTTAAAATACTCCATAGCTCCCCACCTAAGCAGGCTTCCAGAAGCATGTATACATATTTATTGTCCTTGAAAGTCCGATATAATCTGTGAAGATAGATTAAAACATAATTAGTAATATCGTTTATAAACCCTCTGAAGTTTCTTATGACTATCATTAGTACCATTTTAAACAATGACCTTCATTTTCATAAAAAATCATGTAGCTTCTTTGGGTTTCTTTTTTTAATTTTTAATTTTTTATCATTTTTTGGCTTTTTGAAAAATATTTTATTTCTACTTATTTATTTGACAGAGAAAGAGGGACAGCAAGATAGAGAATGGGCACGCCAGAGCCTCCAGCTGCTGTAGACAAACTCCAGACGAGAGCACCCCCTTATACATCTGACTAATGTGGGTCCTGGGGAATCAAACTTAGGTCCTTTGGCTTTGCAGGCAAATGCCTTAGCCACTGAGCAATCCCTCCAGCCCTCTTTGTGCTTCTTACCAAACCCTCTTGGACCATTCCTGGTGCTTTGCTTTGTACACAAAAGGATCTCTGTTCTTAGACTGTTCTGTGTCTGCCTACAGACTGAGCTTCATCTCTGCTACACTGTGAAAGTTCTGTCATTCTTCAAGATTAAAATTCAAGGCTACCTTCTAAATAAGGTGGCTCATTATCTCACCTACCAAGTAAAGCATCTCTTTCCTCACAAAGCCACAGACTTGTGCATATATTGACTTAATATTTGCCTTGCATAACAGTTAATGATGCTTATGTCTCATGACCCTTATCTAGTTAGCTACTGTTGGAAAGAGATTCTGTGACAGAGTAAATCTAATGGAGACTGACTTGTAAAGGACACCTAGGTGGGGAGCAAACTAAGCAGAGGAAGGGAACTGAGCTATATTATCATTTTGACAAAAGTTCTACCACCAAGGAGCTCTGCTATCATTGGCTGTCTCTGGCCAAGGTGTTTTTGGTCACCAAGAACAATGCACTATTGTCCTCAAAATAGTAGAGTCCCAGAAGCTGTAGGAAGAAGGGAGTCTCAGTCCTGGAGGGGTGCCTGGGCAGTGCACCACATTCAACACTGAGTGAAAGCAGCTTCTGTTCTCCCTAGCAGAGCAGAGAGATCATGTACAGGCAAAGTTCAAGTACAGTGATTCAAATGCTTGTGTGGTGGCATGAACCTGTAATCCCAGCTTTCAGGAGTAGATTACCATGAGTTCAAGGTCTGCTTTGGCTATATAACCAGCCAAAAAGAAAAAAAAAATTAGTTCAGAGCATGAGCTCCAGAAATGCAGACCAAGCTCAATCCCACATGGGGTACCTATTATACAAGTCCAGTTTTCTCATTTTTTCTCATTGAACATATATATTCATTGGTTTACTTTTTTAAAATTATTTATTTAAGAGCGACAGACAGAGAGAGCAAGAGGCAGAGAGAGAGAGAGAGAGAATGAGAGAGAATGGGCACGCCAGGGCCTCCAGCCACAGCAAACGAACTCCAGATGCGTGTGCCCCCTTGTGCATCTGGCTAACATGGGTCCTGGGGAATCAAGCCTCGAATCGGGGTCCCTAGGCTTCACAGGCAAGCACTTAACTGCTAAGCCATCTCTCCAGCCCTATTCATTGGTTTATTGATTAGGCATTATTTATTTACTATTGATGAAAAATATTTATTCAAAAATGTAGAGTACTTATTTGATCCTCATAATATACCAATGAGGAAAACACATTTCTTTTCTCCTACTCTGCTCTATATTTCTTAGAAGGGTGCCTTGTGCAAGTTAATCCATTAATACAATGAATATTGTCACTAACATTTATCCTAAACAATACTGTAGTTGGGTACTTTGCAAAAAGCTAGCAAGCAAATAAACAGAAACCTTAAGCTGCTCATATTATTTCACTAGTGAAATTTTAACTTTAAAAGGAAATGCTAGAAAACTAGCATATATAAAGTGAATTGGATGACTACTGCTGGTATTATCTGATATTCATGTGTGTGTATAAAATGAGTGTGCATATGTGTATGTGTGCTTGTACATGTGTATGTAGATGCATATGTATGTAGACCAGAGCTTGACATCCAGTGTTTTCCTCAGTCACCCTCCACTTGATTGATTTTTTAAGATAATACTTCATGCTGAACAAAGAGTCACTAATTTAGTCACTTAGCCCTAGGGACTCTCCTGTCACCACTTCCCCAGATTTCTTGTTTAACATTTAAAAAAAATGATGAGCCCGCAAATACGAATAGGTAAGAAGATTCTTTCAAGGCATTTGATCAAAAAGTAGAAATTCTTTTTACTATGATGCTGGGCTTGATGGCACTCACCTTTAATCCCAACACTCTGGAAGGTGAAGTAAGAAGATCATAATGAGTTTGAGGCCATCCTGGGGCTACAGAGTTAGTGCCCTGTGGGCCTAGCTAGAGTGAGACCCTAACTTGAAAAAGACATTTTTCTATACTATAGAAAAAGTCACTAAGACTACACTAAGGAGCATTAAGTAAATAAAAAATTAAATTGACTTGCAAGTAAACAGAGTAATGACCTAGAATATTTTCTATTTTTTCCTCCTATCGGTGATTACTATAAAAAAAATAATAACCATTAGCAGATGATCCCTTTAGCACTTTGGCATTGTTTGGACCAAGTTTCCCTTTGGTAGCCCACATGTGTCCAAATGCCACTTATTATAGAAATTGAACATCTGCCCACCAAATTCTATATTAGGTTACATGAAATAGTCAGTTCAGCTATTCTACAATAATTTTATATACTTACTTCACAATGAAAGGAGAGCATAGCTCCTCCAGGATTCTCTTTTCTGAGTAGATATGCTCCTGTTGCTTTGTGTCCACAATGTGCTTCTTCCTTATACATTTCATAGCAAAAGCAACATTCTCATTTTTAACCTTAACCTATGAATAAATGAAAAGATTTTCATGAGTAACTTACTAGGAAAATTGTGCAATAGATGTAAAAACATGCTAATTAATCAGAGTTAAATTGTTTCATATTTCATTTGTAAAATTAACCATTTATTCCTCTCAAACAGAGTTCTATTTAAGTTAGCACACTTTTAATTCATCATAGTTTTCAAAACATTTATTATAATCTGATTCTTAAAATTCTGCACTCAAGAAAAGAATCCTAGTTAGATATAATCTGTAGAAATCTATTTAGTTCTGATCGTATAGCATGAAAAACTTGGACAACTGATAAGATTTCTTATTTCTCAATGGCTACTTCTGATTTTTCAAAGAAAAGTATACTAACTCAAATTCTGTATCTGTGATATTTAGTAAGACACTGATTAAGCATATGAAATTATTTAAGTTAATTAAATTTAGAAATTCAGTAACTAACTGCAACAGCCATATTTCCCAAGTTTAAAAGGCACATGTACTTGTAGAGCAGCTCAGATGAGAGCAGAGATTGTGAGTGGAGGGTGGGGGAGTACTGTGTTGCATGCAACAATCTTCCACTAAGAGGATATTAAGATGAGCATTTTTTAAATAGGTGTAAAACTTCCTAAGCCGGTAGCTGAGAATGGCTAGATGTCATAGTTTCCTTGTGTTGCCTACTAGTATTGCCTATGCCTCTTAAATTATGGTGAAATTACTGCTTCAGAAATTATCTGGGGAATCAGACCTCAGCATCATTAATATTACTCTGTTCTTTGGTGAGAAATACCACCACAGGTAAATATCTGTACATGGCAGAAGAAGCATTACACATGTTATTTGTCCTACAAAGAAACTGCTTCTCTCTGCCCTTAACCCATCAGAATTGAGCTGGAGTGGGTGTGAAGAGTACTATCCAGGGTCCATGGCAGCATTTCAGATCTGCTCGTGGCCAGGCATCCAGCAGACGAAGGTGTCAGCACAGTTCCTGGAGGTCAGTGCACAGTGAATTGTTAAAAATCTGGTGGGCAAAGAAGGGGGTGATAATTGCCAAGGGCCGAGGGCCGGCCATCTGTACTCAATATGGGCACAGATTTCCACTTTACAGTTTCCTCAGCACACTTGATCTGACAGCATGACTTCTGCTACAGCTCAGAAGCTGACAAGTGGTGCTGGGGAAGACAACCTCTGAAATGAGCTGGAAGCTCCCAGGTGCCCCTTTGTGTACCACAGAAAGCTACTCTTCAAATATCCTTTTTCATTCATCTGCTTCCTGTTTGCTCAGATGAAGCATTTTAAGCTCAAAAATAGGATCACTTAAGCCAAATATGGACATGGTGGTGGGGTTGTTTAAGGGATGTAGCTTTATTATTAAAGAGTTGATTTCTGTGACTTCTCTGCTGCCTACATTTGCCTTTCTGTGGTGTATAGAGTTAATGTACTATGACTGTGTAACTTCCTCTGTATCTACTTTTATTTATCATCTATCTAGGTATTATCTGTCTATTGACACATCCTACTGCCAGAAAATGCATTTCTTACATTTCATATCTCTAGGGAATTATTACTTGATATATTCTTCAATAATTCCAATCAATAAAAAATTTCTCCAAAGGCTGTGAGAAGCTTAATTAAGCAGCTAATTGTTTTGCTTCATACGACCACAGACTTGCTAGCATACAAAAAAACTTATAATATTTACTCTCTTGATTTCAGTTCAAAATATCATTTAAGATAGCAATAATAATTCATAAATGCCTCCAAGATAAGCTGGAATATAAAACAGGAAAGTCAAAAGGCTTCTCTCAGATGCTTGAAACGTAAACCCCTTACAAGCTCAACTCTTCCGAACCCACCAACGCCCAGTGTTGCGATAATCTCAAGGTTCTGGAATGGGGAGGATGAGGAAAATCTGGCCACCTTCTCCTTCAGCTGAATCATCTCCAGAGAAAGAGCTTTGGACAGCTTCCAGTTAGACATGGACCGCCTGAACAAGAGAAGTGACACTTTACACACACACCCTTTGCCAAGCAGGCACCTTGCCATTCATAACCCCCACTCTCACAGAGCTCTTATTTCTGTCTATAACACTGCCTAGAGTTGCCACAAAGACTACCTCAGCTGTGATAGAAGCAGCCACACATCTGGGAAGAAAAACAGTGGAAACCACAACATGTCATGCACCAAGGAATACATAAACATGACCAGAAACCTATGAGGTACAATGGAAGAATCTGGTAGCTTTTGAAATAAAGCTGTTAATAAATAACCCAATAAAGTGCCAATGGAAAGGAACAAAACCAGTCATTTCCTTTGGGTACATTCAAGAGAAGGGCAGACTGAGAAGCTCTGCCACGTTTTGTGTTGAAGTTTTCCTTGGCTTACCAAAAAGAATTGCTCAGTGAAATATTGAAAGTGTATTTCTTACTGTACAGCTAGTACTACTGTTTGGAAATACTCATTTTATTTCCGAGTTAAGACTCACTGCTCTATGTTAGGCATTTAGAAGCTGGTCTTATAAAAGAAAGGCCTTAAGCATCAAAATTGCAAATGTATCCCTTGCAAAAAAAGTGCTTTGGGAACTGACCAAATATTCTAACTTATAATTTGGTCTTCAAGATATTTTAACTGTATATCTTTAGTAGTGCCACTGAATGACCTCAAAAATGGTTTAAAGGCTAGGATTTAGCTCAGGGTTAGAGAAAGCCCTTGTGTAGCAAATATAAGCACCTCACATGGGTTCAATCCCCAGCACTGCAAAATAAATACGCTAATTTAAAAAAATATTTTAGCAAATAATTATTTGGAAAAGGTTTCTTCTTAAATAAAATTCTTCACTATTATAAGATGTAAGGCCTTAATCATTCCCCTCCCATATACATCTCTGGAAATTTGAAAAATTCAAACCATAACGCTACTCCTTTCATGTAATCAGACATTAACTGACTATCCTTTTAAACTAAGGCACCAAAATAAATTATTCCCCTTACCAGGCAATTTCTCCCTAAAATTTCTTTGTCATTTAAAGTAAAATAGTTGACTTCTTATGGACTTAAAAAATCACAAGCCATGCATGGTGGCGCATGCCTTTAATCCCAGCACTAGGGAGGCAGAGGTAGGAGGATAGCTGTGAGTTCCAGGCTACCCTGCGACTCCAGAGTGAATGAGAATTCTACATCAACCTGTAGAGCAAGACCCTACCTCAAATATATATATAGTGTTTCAGCAGTACCTGGTTTTTGAAACAATCTTTAAAAAATCTCCCTGGAAGTTTTCTGTGAGGGCACATTAAAGTTGCTCCATAGGTGATGATAACTGAGCCCCTGTCTTCATGTGCTGCTGGAAGACAAACCTGGTTAGGGAAAAGCTGCCTTGCTTACTTTGCATGTCTTTTCTCATCATCACGGGTCAGGTTGGCCACATATCCTTCAAGGTATTTTTGGAGTTCTTCAAATGTTCCAACAGTTTGGTTGAATGTTCTAAACAAATAAAACAAAAACAAGATGCTGTGTGCTCACAGGTGCCATGGCAACTTGGCATACTTCTTAAATTCATACAAACAACTATTTGAATGAGTACTCATGTATTTTTCAATAATTAATGGAATATTAAAGTTGTTGTATTGTGACTAGTTCCTGGAAGTTCTTTCATTGATCCTTCCTGCTAATGACAGCAAAAAGAGGTTTTCAGTGGACTTTTGCCTTGCAGTGTGGCTTAATAACAATCATTTTATTTTGTTTTGTTTTGCTTTGCTTTGCTTTAAAAAGATAGAAGAAAGTGAAAGAATCACTTTCTCTATAATGTATCCAGTGCTTCTCTCTGCAACTTATGAATGACCTTGACTGGGGAAAATTAGAATGCTTCTTTTCCTTTTGTCATTAGAATGACAAACAGTATTCTTCCAAGCAGAAACCATATTTTAATAGTAATAGCAATATTATAAGCACCCAATACATAAAAGAATGAAAAGATTGAAAATTTACCTTAAAACACCTAAAACTAAAGTTACAATTTGTACTAGGGAATTTTATCTGGGTCCTTAGGCTTCACCCACATAAGCCAGATGCACAAGGTGGTGCATGCATCTGGAGTTCATTTGTAGTGGCTAGAAGCCTTGGCATGCCTATTCCCTCTCTCTCTCTCTCTCTCTCTCTCTCTCTCTCTCCTCCCTCCCTCCCTCTCTCTCTCTCTCTCTTCCTCTCTATAGCTTTCTCAAATAAGTGAATAAATAAATTGTTTTTAAGTTACAATTTGTAGCCTCTGCACACATTTAACTGACAACTCACCAGTCCTTGCATTGCTCTACACAGGCTGTATATTGGGCTGTCTTTTTCCATTTTTAGGGCTTTTTCTATGCTGCTCTATGGACTGACCTTTGTGGTCATAATAAAACCTAAAGTGATATTACCATGGAATAATAAACAACAAAAATATTGCTTTTTGATATTTTGTTCTTTGGCTTGCTATTTATCTTAAATAGCAAACAAATCTTGTTTTTGAATGAAGATGACACAGGTTTACTATTCATTTATCTTAAAACCACGTTTCAACAGCCTCTGATACTAGTTATAACTTCAAAGAACCTGTATCCTTTCCAGTGTTACAGACCAAGGAGTAGCTAATCAGCCTTTCAGACTTTTTCTAGCAATCAGTGGTGGAGATGTCTCAAGAACTCTTGGTATTTGTTTAGAGGTTCTCTTATACAATAATTTTGCATGCTTTATCACATTCCAAAATAGGAAATGTAACTCAAGC
The DNA here is from genome assembly GCF_020740685.1 of Jaculus jaculus. Classification (NCBI taxonomy): domain Eukaryota; kingdom Metazoa; phylum Chordata; class Mammalia; order Rodentia; family Dipodidae; genus Jaculus; species Jaculus jaculus. The sequence continues at coordinate 117,696,460 of NC_059103.1, read as the reverse complement.
CTTATCCCTTTTGCACTGTAATCATTCTAAATATTTGCTGAAGTCATGAATTTGGAAAGAAGAACAAGAATCTGTGTTCAGCTCTCAAATTTCAGGGTGAGGATGGTGTCCTTTGTTCAGCAACCATCTGGGAAGCACATCCTACATGCCAAGGACTACATCAGAAGTTGTCACTGTAGCCAGGGCACACAAACAGCATGCTTCTGTATTCCTGAAGCTTATAGAAGAGTGGTAAGACATGTTAAATACAACAATTAAAATGAGTGAAATGGTATGAAGAGGGTCTAATGAGTGCTATGGGAGGTGCTATTATTTTGGGATTTTAATCGATTTTACAAGTCACATCATGATCATATTGTCAATTATGCAAACTAAAATACTTTACAGAGAAAAATGAAATGCCAATAACAAATATATTGCCCTACCCTAAAAATCCGAGGAAATCCAGGTTGTAGCTCAACCTAGCTGTACCCAAATTTCAACCTTGCTCACCCATTAATTCGTATGTTTCATTCTTGACTGTGTTAAATGTAAATAACTTACTTGCAACAATACATATATAAATATTTTGAAACTATAAACTTCCAAATACATTCTAAAATATATAAAATCATGGCATGATTTTCAAGGCTTATGCATTATTACATAAATATTTAATGATGTGTGTGATTATAATTGAAGAAGGAAAGAAAATTCTTCTTTCTTCCTATCATATATTTTGGCCTGCCACATTGAAGCCATTATACCACAGCTATTAAGTACATGCATAGATAGTTAACTCACATAAATTAGCTCACCATTGGGACAATATTGAAGTAGCACATTGCCATATAAAAGTGGATATCTAAAGACTCTTTTTTCCTCAGCACACTGCACTTTCCTAGCAAGATACCTTTGCGTTCCAGCTTTACTCCTCCTGCAGGGCATCCCACATTTCCTCTTGGCTTTCAATAATCCTATTATAAAGCCCTTTTCCACACTTACAAAGAAAATGTAGCCTTGTGCACTTGACTGCATAACCATCGAATTGTTTCTCCTTCTGAGAAGGTGCTATGAGAGCCAAATAGCATGACAGAGATAAGGCCAGAGCAAGATTGGAAACCTGGATAGTAGCTGGGCTCAGCCACAGATGGCCATGTTGGGGGGTAGTTCTTGAATCTACTTGGGCACACTTTCCTTGGCTATAGGATAGAATTAAAAAGCCCTAGGCTGTGATAAAATTTAAATTATTAACCTTTTAGATATGTGAATGTTAGGATGGTAGGGTTTATAAATGATACTTATTTTTACGAATAACCTAAGAAAAACAGTAATATTTATACAAGTCTGTTACAAATGATTTAAAACACTAAAGTCACTCTGGAAATATAACCATTTTGTACATTTAAAGAAGATTCATTTTAACTTGTTTTTTACTACCAAGGGCATTTTGGCAATAAGTTGTGAAATTTTTCACAATTTCTTGCATATGGAAAAATCTGTAAGGGCACTAATAAGCTTATTTCTCCTGAAGATGCATAATTCAAATCAGTCTATTGCTGATATTTATGTACAAACTTTGCACACAAAATATTTAGCCTGCCAACATCTGCCACTGCCACAGACAGACTCCCATCAGAAGGCCCAGTTCCTGCTCATGAATTTTAATAGAACACACTTGCAGCTGAGGGTTGGCCAGCATTTCCAAGCGATGATGAATGTGAAAACAGATCGGCCCTTCGAGTAACAGAAGGCCTCGTCTTCAAAGGTAGCCGGCGCCTGCCTTCTGCAATACCAGGATACTTACTCTCGATCTATAACCAGGCATGCGACATCATTTTCTTCAGCAATAATATTAGCAGACCTGACATCATCACTGCAGACAAACACAGGAAAGTCAGCTCTCACTAAGTTAGAAATTAAACATCTGTTTTTATTAGGGAACCTACTATTTTATATAAGATCACAACCACCAGCTAAACCTTCCAAAGATTATGCCTTTTTTTGTTTATTTTTATTTATTTATTTGAGAGCAACAGACAGAGAGAAAAAGGCAAATAGAGAGAGAGAATGGTCACGCCAAGGCCTCCAGCCACTGCAAACGAATTCCAGATGCGTGTGCCCCCTTGTGCATCTGGCTAATGTGGATCCTGGGGAACCAAGCCTCAAACTGGGGTCTTTAGGCTTAACAGCCAAGCACTTAACCACTAAGCCATCTCTCCAGCCCAATTATACCTTTTTTTTAAAAAAAAAATAGTTTATATGAGAAACCTCTTTCCAAACAAAAAGGATTTGAAATGTGTTCCAGTAAAGGTCATGTACATAAGGAATGCAGAGAATGTGACCAAACAAGGAATCTCCAGCTGTAACTGTGCATGGAACCCTATTTCACACTCTGTGACAGCCAGAATAAAATTGCTCTCCCCAGTCAAAGAAGAATTACCAATTAACAAGGAGGCAGAAATCAACTGATGGAAGAAATTTAATGGGAAAACCATCAAGTAATTAGCATATAATAAAACAATCAAGAATTAAATCCAAGAAATGTTTGAAGTGCCCTAACAACTTGTTAATTAAATATGAAAATATTTTCTTGTATTTCATTATGTAAAATAGAGATTTTCTGTTAAATTCTCTGAAACTATACTATACTACATACTGTACTATATTACAAGCTATGACAAGTCACAGTGCAATTAGCAATACTTTCTCACAGGTACATAATACAGTGGAGAACCTTACAAATGTTCTTCTTAGGTAAGTGCTCTGATGGCAATTTAATTTTCTAATGAATACCACAGTGGATTTTGCATTTCCTTTGAGGCCTATATTTATAGTTTTCTCCACATTGATAGTTATAAACTAAATACACTCAATAAAGGTACCCCCGTATGGCATCCAGTGCTCAGAGATTCATTTAAGGTAACACAGGGGCACCAACAAAAAGTGGAGTAGCTATCATGGGGACAGCTCTGGGAGACTCACCAAAAAGAAATCATGTCCTTAGTGCTGGGATAGAAAATTTAGCCTGTCGCTACAATTCCAAAGAAGTCCCTATCTTTCTAGCTGAAATCCACAGACCTTCTCACTTATCTTACATTCTTCCCCCTGTTTATATCTCCTTCTGAAAAGTTATCAGTGAAAATACTTCTACTTCAGGGTCTGTTAAGTCAGTAGCAGGACAGTTTGGGGTCAACCTACATGGGTAATTAAAGACAGAGATAGAAAAAGAGGAGGATGGGAAGATGAAGTTAGAAGTAGAAGTGATGGAGCTAGAACCAGATAGAGGTACATAGAGACACAGACACAGACATGAACTTGAGTTGTGCACCAACTATTAGATTTGTGAATTCAAAGCAAGGAAACAGTTAAAGTATCCATTTTACATGTCAGTCTTGTGATTGTCACTGAGATGATTCTCTACAAAAACTTAGCATCTATCAAATGTTCATAACACTTGTATTTCTTTCAAAGTAACTGCATAAATGCCATGGATTTATTTTTGCACATAAAATGCTAAAAGAACTCCTGGGACTATTTAATGTCAAGTTGTAAAAATATACAAAATAGAAAGAATATTGTCACAGCCAGTGGCCAGAAAAAGCAATACCATAAAAATGCACAAAAATATAAAAATATTTGTCTCCAAATTTTCCTTCCCATTCGTTTTAGCTTTATGCTTTCAAATGCTTAGAGGAATTGGCCATGTTGAACATAAATTTTCATGTTTCCCATGTAATGAAACTAAAATTGACTAGCTGTAACATACTTCAGGTCCAGCAAAACCAGGCAACACATTTCCTCTCAAGAACTATTTAGTTTTTATACATTTATAAAATCTTGTGAACTTTCAAAGACTCATTGTTTTGTTTTAAAGTAAGAGGAAAGGGCTGGAGAGGCAACTCATTTAGTGAAAAGCACTTGATGGTCGAGGTCCAATTCCCCAGTACCCTCATCAAGACAGATGCACAAAGTGGTGCACACATCCAGAGTTCATTTATAGTGGCAGGAGGCCCTGGTTCACACATACTGATTCTTTTTCTTTCTTTGTCTGCCTCTTTCTCTGTTTCTCAAATAAATAAAATAAAAAATTTTTTAAGTAGGAGAAAATAACATGCAAATGTTAAGTACAAATATACTGAAGTCTTAGATAATGATATTACATGATAATAGTGTGTAAAAATTATTTCCTTATTATAGAAGCAAGTCCATTACCAAATAGAAAGTGAGGAAGAAAAATTCAACTTGTCTTAAATTTTACTTTTAAGTTGCTTACATAATAGCTAAAATGTAACTTACAGTACTTGAGCTTTCTTTAAAAAAATAAGAGCTTATTTTTAAATAATCAAATATGTCTTCAGGTAATTTGTGAGTACTTTATTCTGTACTTGTGTAAACTTGTCACACAAATTAGCAGAACTGGGGCTTCATAAAGGAATGTTAAGGAAAAAATAAGCGAGCTGACATGCTCTTCCTTTTCTTAAAGCATAAACCTGAAATAAAGCAATTTAGTCATATCACACATTTTAAGTAATTTCAAGTATTCATTTAAAAATGTATCTATAACTCCAAAAGTATGTGTTGCTCTGAACTTTATCTTGACATTTATATAGTTATTTCCATCTAGGAGAAAATATTTGATCAGATATGAGGTTATATGAACTTCAGGAAGTACAAAGTGACCTTTGAACTATTTAATCAGCTGTTAAAACATGATTTCCATAACTTAGATTGATAGCAAACAGCTCATATCTCAAAAGACTGAAGGTTCAGGTAGAAACTTCAAATGCACTATTTGAAGTTATTTCTAAAACTTGCAAAATGAACCCACAAAGATTCCTTAAAACATGTTATCTTTGATTTAATTTTTAAAAGCACCCATAGCAAGTCATTATTTAAATTATCTTACTTATTAATTTAAGATAAAAAATCCCTTAGCAGGGTAATGTTGCAAACCATAGCAATATAAAAACTTGTTTTATTGTTATTAATTTTATAATATTATTACCCACTTTATTTTATGTTGGCCTTTTTAAATTAAAACTTCTAAAGCAACACTGATCTCATTTTTACTAGCAAACATATGACTTTACAATGACTTCCTGTGGAAAACTGGTATACTTAAAGTATTAAAAAATAAAAAGGGGCTGGAGAGATGGCACAGTGGTGTTTGCTATGTAACTTGAGGACCTAGGTTTTCACCTTCAGTTCCTAAATAAAATGCCAGAGGTGGTGGATGTACCTATAATCCCAGTGCTGGAAGGGGGTGTAGACACTGTATCACTGAAGCTCAATGGCTAACAATCCAGCTGAATCAGACCCACTGAGCTCTAGTTCAAGAGAGACCCTATCTCAAAGAGTAAAGTGGAGTGTGGTTGAAGAATAACCCTGTCATCACCCCCTGGGCTCTACATGCACACACATCCACAAGTGCATGTGTACTTACACATATACATGTGCATTCACACACATACAAACATACATGTACATGGATGTACCTCACACACATAAACAAAAACAAAAAAAAATTAGTATAATTATTTCTTGTAGAACAGTCATATTTTTTAGGGATCAGTTTTAATTTTTTGAATAGTTCCTATGTATTTGATATCATTAATTTTGTAGGTTAGTTTGGCAGCTTTAAATAAGTAGTTTCCCATGCAAAACAATCCCAGCCTTTTAAGTAACTCTTTTAAGCACATAAACCACAGGTTCACCTGATCAGGGCTTTTTCTCCAAAGTACTCCCCTCTCTGCAGGGTTTTGATCAGCTGAGGCTGATCATGGCCCTCTGTGCTCTGCGTGACTTTTACCTAAACAAAGTGAAACAACCAAAAAGACATATCAAATTAGGAAGATTTGAATAAACACCCATTCAGCCAAACCCTCCAGAGCCATATAAATCTGAAGGAGGAAAAGCTTCGCGTCATAAAAGTTTGTGTTGGTTTTGCAGTAGGTAAGACAAGTCACTCCACTCATTGTGATGGGTGTGAACAAGCCTGTTATTTAACACAATCAACTGCCTCCTTCCTACAAGAAGAGTCCAGTCAAAACACTTGCCAAAGTTAAATTTTTTTTAAGTGAATTGAGTGATTCCTTCCTAGATATCCTCAAAGCAAATAACAGTAGTCCCATGGGAAATTTTGTTACTTCCAAAAACGGAGTTGACAAATAAACCAAGAAAAAGGCATGAGTATCAGTTCAAAGACTGCTCACAGATTAATCATATCATGTGGACCCCCAAACCTGAATGCAAACTGAGAGCTGGAGAAGCCACATGTTTGATGGCATCTCAAAGCAGACCATGGCAGAGGCAGGTTACAATGACCCACATGGCACAGTCAAACTAAAAACTTCAATATTCCCTACTTGTGTCTAGGATTGTTTTAATTCAGCATGATAATAAGTGTTGTTTCATGATGATCATAATTTCTGGTTGACATTTATGTATGAAACAATGCACTGAACTTTAAACACGATGATAACAAATGCATCTACGTTTTTAGCCAGAATTCTTTCTAAGCATGAAGACTAGATAAGAAGACATGGTAAGAAGCAGTCTAGCAGCAGAGTATATTCTGAGGCTTGAAAGTATTCATGTTTTTCCTTAACTGGGGGCCCAGTTCAAAGTTCTCTCACAAATATGTTTACAGAAGGCAGCACCTGACTGGTAATAAACTCTTCTATGGAAAACAATTTGTAAAACAACAACAACAACAAAAAAAATCTGACAGCTTAAAACACTGGCTCAAGAGTTGATTCTTTCCATCACTGCTTCTCTAATGCTACTTGTCTCTGAAGAACATTAAGCATTATCATAGAAACAACTGACAAAATGTTATGCACCCAAGATCTGAGTAAACAAAATATGAATTATCTACATACAGATGTGGTGATGTGCTCGTAACTTGTGTCAGAATCTAAAGAGCTTGAGCCATTAGTGAAGTCGTGAGCCACACTGGTTTGTAGTTCCGTAATAACCATTACCACACCCATTTGCTGAGCTGATTCTCTTCCGTATGATCCTTAACATATTTGTTGTATATAAAAAAAATCTTTAACAACTGATTGAGAAATATTCAAACATTCATAGCTATAAATAATCTAGCTATTATACACATTGTACCAAAGGAAGCTTTACAAAGAAAAGTAAGTAACCAGGGTACCAGCACTGAAGTCACTATCTCAGCTGAATTCATCATGTGTGTAGCTCCTATGCCCAGATGCAGGCCTCAGAGACCCTGCAGAGGCAGTCCTTTTACCCATCCTCCACAAAGGACTTCTTATATTGTAATGCAAGTCACTGCTGCCCTATGGAAAAAAAATTAAAACAAAACTTTCCTGGCTTGTTTTAAGTCGTCAGCTTTGATTAATATTTACCTTCCCTTTTGCCAAAATGAAAAAGGTGCTTCCCTCTTCACCTTCTCTGATGATGTAATCTCCTTTGTCATAGTATTCCTGTTGGTGGAGAAAGAAAATGTTAGACCACATGGAAGAAACACAACTCTTCTGTCTTTGAAATAAGTATGAAAAACTTGTTTATTTTGGTTTTATTATAACTATAAGCTTGTCTTCCTTTGTCATTGTAAGCTGCAGTAAAATATGGAAGCTTAGAATTTATCTACACTTAGGTTTTATGGTTTCTCTCATAGAAAAAATTCACTTATACTACTGAATTTCATTTATGAATAAAAATGGCATGAAGAGAAGTAAGAACAAAGCAATAGTCACTGGTATACAGAGTGCTTTCACTGCTATAACTGAAAACTAAAGTAGACAGTGGCCAGTAACAATCTGAAGGATAGGTATAGCTTTAGAAAAACAAAGCAAATAATTGCATGGATATTTGAAAATACTCCCCAAAGGACATTAGGAATACAAGCTTTAGCTTCTACTTCCCTGGATAGCAACAATAGCTAGACTCTAAAAACATACTATAAATAGTTCCTTCTGTCTATGTATTATTTCTAAAGACTCATCATCTAAAAATATCACAAAGACACTGGAGATTTCATGAATCCTTATGAAATTCCTAATTTTTCTTATGCATTAATGTCTCTTTTCTTCATACATGGTTATGTGATTAGAGAATTCTTGAGCAGAGAAAAGTAATTTATCCACCTGTCAGACCAAAAGAGCAATATAGTACCTTAGAAAACACAAGATGGATTAAACTGTCCGCCTCTGTATTACTTTAATTTGATCTTGTCTCAAAGTCATATAGCTAAAGTAGAACTCTTAATTATTCATGCACTCAAAAATTGGCAAGCTTAATTTTTTAAAATGCATAATTAACAGCATAATAGAACTCTCTTGTGTTTCTTTAAACTTGAAAATAAGTTCCAAACTAAACTAATTTTGTGTGTTTGCTTTTCAATAACCTTTCCGATCCTGATCATTTAGATAAAATGACCAAAATATGAGGAGATAAACATTTGTGGACCCAGTAGTGCTTCTAACAACAATGTACTGGCTACTACTTGCATGGCAGTTGTGTACTTTATATGACATTTCAACATCTCATCGGAAAGTTGTGACATCTCAGTGGGAGGAAGCGCTCTGAAGCCAAAAGATCTAGATTCAAATCTTAGCTCCACACTGAATTTTACTTTCATCAATGCATAAGGCAATCTACCTGCAAAGATTTAGAGAATTTTATTAATTTTCTATTGCTACTAAAATAAATGACCCCAAATAGAGTGACTTAAATAATGTCCTTTCCTTATCTTCTAGTTTATGTGGTCAGCCACAGAGTGAATGAGTAGGTTTCTCTGCTTGATGGTCCCTCAGGACCAAACTCTAGCTATTAGTAGAGTTTTATTCCCTTTTGAAAGCTCTGGGGTGTGGGGAATCTGCTTCCAAGTTTACTCAAATTGCTGTCTGAATCTGTGTGGGGAAAGGCCTAGTTTCCTCACTGGATATCAGTGGGGACTACCTCTTAGCTCCTGAAAGCAGGAGTCATCCAGCTGCCTCTTCCATGGAGACTCAGCATCAGCCCTGATATGTGGAATTCTCACTTATATGACTGGCTTCTACTTCCAGCTCAAGCTCAAAATATGCTCTGCTTTTGACAGCTCAAGCTCAAAATATGCTCTGCTTTTGACAGCTCAGCCCACTTAGCCAACCAGGTATTATGACATGGACATTTTGGGAAAACATTCTGCCTGCCCCGAAAACCCAACTAAAGATGTTTTCTGAGACACTGAGAGCAACTTAAACATAGCAAATGTTTGATTAATAATTGTCATGTTCAAGAAGAGGACAGTATTTGTTTTGAGGTTGTATCTCATGGGCCTCAACTTTCTTATCGGTCAAATTATGATTGCATACCTTAAAAAAACCTAGTGATTTAATGTTGTGGTAAAAGTATATAAAATGTAGCTGGTGGAATGTTTGGTACACACCAGACACCCATTAATTCCCATGAAGAATCTGTGAGCTGGCCCTTAAATTCTTCCACCGGTAAACTTGACTATCCAGGTATATCATGCTTCCACTGTCAGTTGTAGCCAGATAATTGACTTCTACCTCAATTAATCAAGCAGAGGTGATGTGTCCTACTTCCGGGTTGGGTCAAGCCCATGCATGCAGCTTCAAGCTTGTCCCTGGCTATGAAAGGCTTGGCCTACAGGGACCTTAAATAACCACTTGTTGTGTGCACATGGCAGAGGAGCCATCCATTTGGTCTTCTGAATGACTGTGTGAGTCTAGCTGAGAACATGCTCTCTGAACCAGCATATGAATAAGAGGCAGAAGTCTAAGCAATGATGTTTTGAATGTCACTGCATCATAGTTCATTCTTTCTCATTTCAGATTTATCACTAACCGTCCTTACCCAGACAAGCTCTAATATACAGCAGCAATAACTGTGTCCTTTAAGGATGCCCACAAACCACAGCCTGGGTGTCTTTGTTTGGTCACTAACGCCCAGACTTCTTTATGAAAACTGAAAAGTCATATTACAGACTTGTTTATGGAGATATTCTTTCTGGGCTCTCCTGTCCCCACCCCAACCTCAGGTCCCATTAGCCACATGGAGCAGAAGGATCATGGAAAATTTCTGAAGAGATGTCAAGCTATTCTTCAGCTATTATAAAACATTTGATGTAGTATACAGAGATGTGGCATTAATTCCTGTCAGCTAGGAGAAGCTTGAAGGGGGACACTGAAAAAGAACCTTATTGTTTCTCAAGGGGCAACTTTCCTAGTGGTGATTTTTTTTTCCTGGGTATGACTCTTTGTCACCCAAAACCATGGGAGGAAGGCAAATAATACCTCCCAGTGTGTTGACAGTAACTTCATAGATCAGAAAAGGCTGTGGGAACAGGTCAGACCAAAAATGTATAGTGGTGAGTACAGGCCATGCTGCTAGACTCTCAGTGTTTGTCAAGTGAGGAATGCAGCCAGCCAGGCCAGGGTGGTCACCACAACCAGAAAGAGAAGTGCAAATAGTGTGGTGACTGCCCTGTGGTGATCATGCAAAGGGGTCCATTATAGGACCAAGAAGCCATGGACCCTAACCTGAAGAGTGACAGTTTTCTAACAGTTTTACTCTAATCTACAGGAATAAATATACTTCATATGTACTCCTAATACATGTATAAGAGCTCACAGACACACACATGTAAATTTAAATGTGTTTTGAAATAATGCCTATACTCACCTCCTTGGATTTAAAAAAAAAAATCACTAAATTGGTTTCATGAACTAGTAAAGATTCATGACCCACAGCCTGAAAGAACTGTCTTAATGATGTTTCAGAAGATGGCTAGAAGTCCCGAGAGCATTATTCAGCATATGTCAAAGAGGAAGAGGACATCATTTTCAGGACAGACTAAGATGTAGAGATCAGAAGAAAACAACACAAGTAGACAAGCAACATCGAGAGAATTTATTTTTCACTATAAGGAAAATGCTCATTTTGGGCAAATCTAGTAATAAGCTACAAACTGAGTGCTTATAAAGAGAATATGAAAGAAAAAAATCTGAAAGATATCCAGAGTAGTAGAAAAAAATCAAAGGTAAGGCCAGACTTCCTTGAAGTCTAGTATGCACTTGTGCTAGAAATCTTTGTTCCAAAGAGGTGATTCTATCTATCTATCTATCTATCTATCTATCTATCTATCTATCTATCTATCTCTGAAACAGACATGTGTGCATGTGTACACACACACACACACACACACACACACACACACACACACCCCTCCATGCATGCTATAAATTTATACCCAAGTTTGTTACTTAAAACATATTCATAGTTACGTACTCACTAGTTATTGTTCCCTAAGTATAATAGTTAAGACATCTTAGAAACTTTAAAGCCAAGATCCCTGAGTCAGTGGATCCTGACAACGATTTAGCATCAGTTTAATCAGTACTCCACTATTTGTTTTTTCAAAGGAGTCAGAACGTACAAAATGAAAATTAAGAGAAATGATTTCTGATTTGGCAAGCCAATTACATAGAATTACGTAATTCGAGCAATGAAACAGCCCAGAGGGATGTGTCTGCCACTTTGCAGTCATACAGATGAGAGACTCCAGTGCTTACCATGAGAGGAAACCTAATCTCCAGACTTTGGACTAGTGAACATTCTACAATTCCTAGCTGCCCCACCTCAAACTCACTGGTCCATAAATCCACAGTTATCTTGAATTTCTCATGGTGCTGGATGCAATCATTAAAAGGAGAAAATCTCCCTGGTTTATGCAACTGTTGGGAACTTTAAAGAAGAAGAACTAGATGTTGTAAAATATGATTAAAGAAAGAAACTTCTGGAATAAAGAGGCACACTGTGGCAAACTCTATATACATTCTATCCATAAACAAAACAATGCTTCTCAAACTTTAAGAGCTTAAGACTCCCATCATTAAAATGTTTAAAAATGTGGATCTGGGGTTCCCTAGCAAAGGTTCTGATTCCATAAAAGTGGAGTTGTGCCTGGGAATCTATTTGAAGAAAGACATTGACATCGACACAACTCTTCTCCATCCATCCCTGCTAATACTTGGGTTTTGTGAAAGATGCATGTCAGAACGGTAGTGCCAAAGGCCACTGGGTCAAATTCCAGAACCCTGACAGGCAGGTAACTTTGTGCCTAATCTCAATATTTGTAGTTCAGGAGAGCCCAGGTTCTACACTTTGGACTGTTACCTGTAAGCAAGCAGAAACTCTCCTTCCTCGCTATGTTCTTGCTACCTGACCATCAGCTACTTACACAGGCCACATTGATTTTCATTATTACCAATACTTCCCTGCCTATAGCATGGTCCATGGTTATCACTCGCTAAACCTTAAAGCAAGCCAGTGAGTGTGTGGTGTTATTTATACTCCATGTTCCCATCAGAGCCCCGGTTGAGTCTTTGGGGCAATGTCTGCCTCCAGAACTCAGTGTTCCTGGAGACTTCTGCTCAGGAAAGCTGGTGCAGTGCTTCAGAATCAGTCCCACATGGTCTAGAGGCTCAATGGTCTGCTCTTAAACAAAATGCGTCAACTTGGTGACAGGAAGTTCTGACCCACTTCTGCACACACAAAGCAAAACCCTTCCCCCTCAACTTCTGAGCAGCATGGCAGATCCTGTATATTTTCTCAAAGATCATGTGGGACAGCTTGGAACTCGGGGAGCTCAGGGGGTGCTCTGTCAGAACTCCATGCACTGGGGACTGCCTGTTCTCGGGACCATGTTGATGGGTCATGAGTCCAAGCCACAGGGGTGAATTATGTGCTTTTCTTAGAGCTAACCAGATGCCATTACTCCCTTGTTAATCATGTCCACATCAGAGAATTTCCACACATTTCAGAGACCCATTTGTTTGGGAGGTAGGACTAAAGATTCCATTATCAATTGTACTTCTGTCAGCAAATGCTGAGATATAATACCACTTTTCTAGGGTGTTTTAAAAGATGAGACTTTGAAACTTGACTTCTGTGCTAGTTAATACAGGATTTGAACCCCATCTATATATCCTATAGCTATTGTCTATGACTACTAGAAATATGTATAATTTACCTTTTGTTTTTAATGACACTAAATTTTCATATTTGCTGTCAGCATTGAATTCCCCTCTGATGAATACATTCTATTCTCAGTATATTAAAAACAGATTTCTTTGGTTAACAACACACACACACACACACACACACACACACACACACACACACACACACATTGACTTCTCTAGCATTAAAGGAAAAAAAATTGAAGAAGTTGGGGTGAATTATTAATTTCGAACATCTGTGATTGGTTTATGTTACGTAGGAAAATTCCCCAAGGGAAGCAGGCAAGCAGTCTTCATCAACAGGATGTCTTATCCAAAGCCCCTGGGGACACAAGCCAGGCACTGTCCTTGCGGCTTGTCCTTGATAAACTGCTGGATGGGGTCCATGAATTGTAAATGGAAACAACATTACTGGTGTCACTTGCTTTGTGAGTAAGGTGGCCTCTGCTCCCTGATCAATGAATACAAGCTTATATTGCCTGTTGTGACTGACAGAAGCAGGAATCTGTCAACAACCAGACTGACCCACGGGGCTACTGTCCACTAAAAGCAGCTCTTGCAAAAGCCTGAAGCCATGCTAGGACATCTTCCCTTATCTTTTCTTTAATTTCATAAAAGCCATTTGGGTTTTGCTGAATTTGACCCCTAAAAAGTGAGAGCAGCTAATTGCTTTGAATTTTAACCTCTGAAATCTACAAAGGTCTCCATAAAACAAATAGCATTAAAGACCAAGTTTCATGTTATGAAAGTATTATTCACAAAAAGACTCGACGAGTCTCAAACTACAACCATCTGGGTGATGCTGAAAATGAGTTCTGAACACATGCCAATATGCTGTTTTTCTCTAGATATGAAAATAGGTAGTGTTTCTTGAGAGCAGCTTCTCAACAGTTATTTTTGCAGGCCTTGAGTGCCCAAGTGTAGACTGTTCTGCTAGCTTCACAGGCTGAGCACTGAGGCCCAGCCTGCCCTTTCCTGTACTCCATTTCCTAATTACACCTCACCACCTCCTTTGTAGGACGAAAGCCCTGCTAGGGATTGTGATGTTAATTGTAGAAAATGAAATGCCTCTTGAGTAAGGCAGATTAGTTTTATAAAATGTGCTAAAAAGATTAAAATATGTAAATCAAATTTCATTTTACACATGCAAATCCAATTTCTTTTTGTACATTTCAAAAGAATCTAACCCACTCTGGCCCCTTAATTCATTGTGAGTTGGCCTAAGATTTCTCATGATAGAAAATGGGTCTGGCTAGCTATCGACTGGTGATCTGCCATCTTCCCCCCTTTATTCACTGCAATGTTAATAATATAACCAGAGTCTAAAATTTAATGAAATTTAGTTTTTACTTTAAAATTTCTTACCACTTCCAAGCAGTCAATGATCTTAGTTAGTTTATCTTCAGGTAAGTTCTTCAGCAAGGATACACTTCAAAATTAAAAAGAAATCTTTAATTATCAACTAAATTTTCATGTATGGTCTTACTATGTTTTCCCAGCTGGTATTAAACTCATGAGTCTAGTCTCAGCCTCTGGTGTTGGAATTGCATGAATGTGACATCATACCAGTTTTTACCTAATTATCTTCTTGAATAAAACTATAAATATACATACATACTATATGTTTATTTGTATATATAATTCTTTTTTTAAATATGCATTTTACATATATATACTTTTATTTATTTATTTATTTGTTTGAGAGCGACAGACACAGAGAGAAAGACAGAGGGAGAGAGATAGAATGGGCGTGCCAGGGCTTCCAGCCTCTGCAAACGAACTCCAGACGCGTGCGCCCCTTTGTGAATCTGGCTAACATGGGACCTGGGGAACTGAGCCTCGAACTGGGGTCCTTAGGCTTCACAGGCAAGCGCTTAACCGCTAAGCCATCTCTCCAGCCCTATATAATTCTTATACTAATTTAACATTATAGTTTAATTTTCCAAAGTAAATCTTCAAATAACTGAAAACACATAAATAACTGAATTCCATACCAACTGGAAATTATGCATTTATATGTTATTACAGATATGTATCAGAAAAAAAAATACTCCTAAGTGGAGAATCCTATTCAATTTTTCCTGTTGCTTTTTTTTTTTTATTTAATTTTCTTTTTTTTTTGAGGTATGATCTCTCTCTAGCTCAGGATTATCTGGAGTTCACTATGTAGTCTCTGGCTGGCCTCAAACTCACAGTAATACTCCTACCTCAGCCTCCTGAGTGCTGAGATTAAAGGTGTGTGCCAACATCCCTGGCCCATTCTGTCTATTTCAGCAGAAAACATCTTATATTTGTTTTTGGTTTTCAAAGTGATTCCCATCTGGAAATGGGTTCATTATTTTTTGTTTTAGCCAGTAAACGTGCTCTGCTCACATAGTGGAAAGCCATATTTTCCTCTATAGCCTTGTAATTAAGTAAAACTAAATCCATGGCAACATGGAAATCATGTATGAGATTATCTTTGATTATTGGTCATAACTTAGTATGTTTCAAAATGAGTGGTACCCAGGGGCATGTAATAGAAAGAGGGCTTTTTATAGATGAGAATGCACAGAGAATAGAATAGAATAATAAATTGTATTATTTTAAAAACATCCAAAATTTCCTTCAGTATAATTAACTTATCCATAAGATTAAATTGTTCTTTTCTCCTCATTTTTATTTGGAACTATTGAACTAATTTTTGTAAGAGAAATACCTCGTTTTTACCATCTAAAATATGACATCACTACAGGAAATGTCATGCTGGTTCCAAAACCACATAAATGGATCTGTTTTTAATGAAGGCAGAGGGCTCTAGACTCATTGTTGGCCTCATGTGTCAGGAGGCACAAGGCCAGGAGACGTTTAAGAATATCTGTACCTATGTTTTGTATTGGCAAGATACTGAAATGAGGCACAGAAGAGCAAATGAATGCACATTGAAAGTGAAATAATGAACAAGAAAAATTAATAGTGACAAAACTAAGCAAAAAATAGTAAGTTATAAAAATCATACTATTTTTATAAAATTTACAAATCTAGACTACTCCCAAAGAGAGGAGAAGGAAAAGAAGGCCCATATGAATGGCATGTCAGAGCACAGAAGCACTACTAACTTCACGGATACTTATTTTGTTATTATTTGCTAATATCAAGTTATTTTAACTGGTACAAGCAAACATAAAAATGGCACATTGTTTTGGGATACTGTCGTCAAGTTTCTATGTAAGTTTTTATGTTGCAAATTTAAATGAGGGTAAACATATTACCTCTAATATATTAATCATTTCTAGGCCTCAAGCATCCAGAACTCTTCCTTCTACCTTTCTGAACTATTCATGTCATGTCTTGTCACCCCACTTTGCAATAACAATCCTGAACTTCTGAATCCTGTCTACATTTACTCTGGTACCCATTCATCAACCTTTTCCCATGTCTCTTTCCTCTTACTATTCCCAGACTCAGGTAAGTACTGTTCTACTCTCCACTTCTCTGAAATGAATTTTCTTGGATTCTACATGTGAGTGAGATCATGCAGTATTTGTCTATGTCTACCTTTTTTCACTAACATAACAATCTACACTTCCAACCATTTCATCCCAGATGACAGGATTTCATGTTTCTATAGTTATGTCCTCTTCCATTGTATACGTGAACCACATTTTCCTTAACCATTTCTTGGCTATTGTGAATGGTACTGCAAAAAAACATGGGAGTTCAGGTGGCTCTTTAACACACTGATTTCATCTCCTTTAAATATATACCAAATAGTGGGATTGCCACTGTCATAAGGTTTTGTGATTTATATGTGTACTATTCTTCTTACATATTAAGAAAAATGTGAATAGAAAAAGGAAAAGTTACTATATATCATGAAACAAAAAGAAAATCTGCATTTCCTTACAGTATCTTCCTGACATGAAATAACTGGAACTTGGTTTACATGTATCTATGAAAGTTTTACTTCTGGTCCAAGCTGAGGTCTATGAATAGTAATATACCCAACCTTTGGGGATTGAGGAAACATCTTACTCTATATCCCCTGTACAACAGGAGAGACCAGGTTTGTCTTGAACACCACTGATTCTACAATGTTTTGTGCATAACAATAAACACACTGAATAGATGAATGAAATAACAGAGGAGGGAAAGAAGGGGTAAGCACTAGTAAGTTATCTAAGTCCTTTGAACATTCCTGATGTCAATGCAATCACTGCTATGAATAGTGGATCAAGTTTTATCTCAGACATTTAAATAGCACCCATGAATACTGGCTAGTTCAAATATGCCTTTTGGACCTTTACATGAGTGTGGGTTATTAACTTTAAACCTGGACACTCAGTTATTAGATGCTGGGATCACATATGATTAGGTAGATCCCACAAAATGATAGCTTGGGCAATACCTGCCTATAAGTAAGGCACTAGCTTATTATTGTAACTCTGTCAGGAGTCAATGTCTCTAGAAAGACATCAGCAGAAACCTTAACAGTGAGGATGTTCTGCTGATTAACAATGTGTCCATTCAGTGTTTTATGAACTCTCAGGATATGCTAAGGTATATGACCTAAAATAATTGGCTTTCTGGGTTTGTCACGCAAGATTTAATCACCAAACCACAATTAAGAATAACATGGAACCAGCACTGAGGAAGCAGAGGTAGGAGGATCACCTTGAATGCAAGGCCACCCTGAAACTACATAGTGAATTCCAGGTCAGTTTGGGCTAGAGGAAGACCCTGCCTCAAAAAAACAAAACAAAAACAAAAACATAAAAGAATAACTTAGAAGGCTATAGAGATGGCTTAGAGGTTTGCAAAACCTGATGGCCTGGGTTCAATTCTCTATTACCCATGTAACCAGAAGCACACTGTGGCTCATGTGTGTAAAGTTTGTTTGCAGACTCATGTCTCCCCACCTCTTTTTCTTATAAATAAATAATAAAAAATTTTAAAATAATAACTCAGAAGTTACTTTTGAAATCATAAAATACATAATTATTACCATCACTTATCACAAGCAACATTTTATTACACTATGAACTCCAAATTCAGAAACAATCACTCTTGCAAATGATATCAAAAAACACATACATTTAGAAAGTATATTCTCAAAAGTTTAATTTTGAACTAGATTTAAAAATTAGGTAGACATTTGTTTCCTTATAAATTGATGGATTCATTTCATTGAGATACAGGGTATTTCAAAAAATGAATATGTTTCAAAGACCTCTGACAAGTATAGTAACATTTTTGGTTAATTGTTACAAATAATGATAACTTGGAAGACCATGTACTTATGCAAATGAGAAAAGTAATTTCTCTCACAAAGCAATAATAGTAAAGTAAATAAATGTTAATATAATAACATTAAGCAAAGCATTCCTAATAGTGTTATTCTTTTCCTATATCCTCTAATTTCAAATGCTTTTCTTTTTTTTTTAAAAAAATATTTATTTGTTTATTTGAGAGAGACAGACACAGAGAGAAAGACAGATAGAGGGAGAGATAGAGAATGAGCGCGCCAGGGCTTCCAGCCTCTGTGAACGAACTCCAGACGCGTGCGCCCCCTTGTGCATCTGGCTAACGTGGGACCTGGGGAACCGAGCCTCGAACCGGGGTCCATAGGCTTCACAGGCAAGCGCTTAACCGCTAAGCCATCTCTCCAGCCCTCAAATGCTTTTCAAAGGCAAGTAAGCAACACAAGTGATTTTTTTTTGGTGTTTTGGCATTTTTCTATACTATATATGATGGCTCTATGTGTTGAAAAATAGCAAGAAAAATAATTCAGCACACAAACTAATGGAAATTAAACAGGATTTTATAAATACTGGTGTTTACTGCAAAGTTATACTTTTGCTTCTTGTTTTACTAATATAAAAAATGCTTAAGTGGGAGAAGCTGTCATAAAATTATTCTCACAAAATCAACATATTCATACTGGCCTTCATTCATATCTGTTCTTTTCCTAAGGTATGTTTCTTACCTTCTGAGAAAGTTCCTGTACTGTTCATCTCTAGCTTGTGCTGTCCTCCTCATAATGTTCTGGAAAACTTCTCGATCAAGTGCCCAAGTTTTAACATTGGTAATAGCTTTAGAAAATTTGAGAAAATAATTGAACAGTATTTAGCAATAGATGAAGAAAACACTCTAAAATGTTAATCAATGAATTTGCATTGTTTTGAAAATGCATTAAACATGCAAATAGAAAAAAAGTAATGAAAGAAATTACAATTGATTTTATAAATTCCTTTAGCATTGAAGTGTGTCATGATTTGGGAGTAGAAGCTTTTCATCCTAATGAGGTTATGGATAGGACGATATTCAAATGAGTTTGCAATCCCCAATTCTGACTGTATCCACAAAGTGTACCACAGACTTATGCCAGCTAATCTATAGACAACCTAGACCATAAAGGATTCGCAGTCAAGGACTGGAGCTATGGCTTAGCAGTTAAGATGCTTGCCTGTGAAACTTAAATACCCAGGTTCGATTCCCTAGGACTCACATAAGACAGATGCACAACATGGCACATGCATCTGGTGTTCATTTTCAGTGGCTGGAGGCCCTGGTGCACCCATTCTCTCTCTTTTCCTTTTTCTCTCTCACAAATAAATAAATGAATAAAATATAAAACAAGAATTCACAACCAAATAACTGAAAGTTAAAGATCTCTGTGCAAATGCATGCATTTATGTGACTTTTATGATGTTTAGACATTATTGTCAAAGACAGCCCATATATTTTAAGAATCTCTGTGAATACTTTTGTATAAAGTATATGCCAACAACTTTTAAAGAGATTACCAATGAAGTTAATGGGGACAAAAATTCTTTTTAGAAAGACATTAAAGGCCAGCATAAAATATGTATCACATAAATGAGAACTCTAAAAAGAAACCTGCATGAAATTATGGTTGTAAGATTTGTTTTTAAGTAATAGCCCAAAACTCTAGTTTTCAAATCTTCAGAGTAAATAAGAATCAATTAAACATTCTTGTTAAAAAGTTTATGTTCCTCTGGTCAGAGGGATTGTTTTCCAGGTTTGGAAACCCCACAATCAGCATTTTCACTGAATGCCTCCACAGTGGTATCCCATATAATCCAGTCTCCAGCACTGAGAGACAACATCTATAAATAGTTCTGAAGAAAATCCACAAAAACTGGAATCCTTGAGAGAAGCAATTAGATTAATTTTTAGTCATTCGAGGAAACTCTCAAGTCTCTAATGCATAGTCCTTCTGCTATTTACATATTTTCACGGGTTTCATTAACGTTTCTGGTTTGTTATGTGGTTAGATTCTCATGGACAATAGAAGCAAAAAATCTGTGTGAGTCAATGTCAGAAGTCTATGTGATTAAAAACAAAAGTGAAGTAGAAATTAAACAAATGTTGGAATCATTTAATTTCGAGTTATTTTCATCTCATAAGCAGGTATATGAGAAAAGCATTCTTCTTGAATTATTTAGATAAGTACATCCATATACATCTTCTTGTACCCACGGCATTTCTTTTAGTAAGACAATGTGAGGTAAAATGGGAGACACAATGCCTAGACCAACCAGGATGTTAACACTGTGTAATCATTCACAGCACCTCATCTCCTATTACCTTTCACAGAGGCAGTCCTTGTACAGTTGTATAAAATAGCTAATTCCCCAAATGTGGTCCACATCGGGATGGATGATAACAGTTTTTCTCCTTGGAACACCTCTAGTCGACCCTCTATCAAGTAGAATTTAAGAAAAACACAAACAATCAAAAACTGCCTAGATTCCATAAGGAAAAAGAAATCCCAGAAAATATTCAAAACATACTGCTAAGATACCATTTTCGTCATAATAGTAGCTAAAAGAGTAGCCTGACACCAGTTGTGTCTCTTACCTTAACTTCTTCATCAATTATGGTGTTAATCACAATATTTACTTCATGTATTTGTCATGAGAATAAAATAAGTTAATGCAGATGGAGAACTAACAACAATGGTTAGTACATAATAAATGCTGGGTAAGTATTAGTAATAGTGATGCATAAGTATAAACATCTAAATTTTTAAAAGAACAGAGCTGGTGGACTAATGTCAGGGTTATTTTTTTTCCCACTCCACCACTAAACATGATTGGGTCATCTCTATCATCCACTCAATTCAACAAATGTGATCTACATCCCTACTCTTTACTGAGAGCTGTTTTGAGTGACAGAGCATCAGAGCAGACAAAAGAGAAAGGAATGTTTATACTGACGGAATTTACAGTCCAGAAAAGGAAAAGAAAACACCTTGCTCCACATCCCACAGATTAGGTATGTAGTTTAATAATTTATTTCATCTAATTCTAATTTTATTAAAACCACATAGTGATACTGTCTAGTTGATATCATAGATACTCATGCATTTTAAAATTTTTATTCTTAATTAGTTATGGCTCATGAAATGTGGATAATTCTAAAGAATTATATGGAATATCAAAATCTAAACTAAATATGTTGTACTATATGCTATCCATATGTTATAATATAAAGGAGAGATTTTTAATGATCAAATTAATTTCCTCAGCCAGATTATCAAAACATCCAATTTCAATTTCATTTCTATATTTCTATGTGTGCTTTATGCCTGATCTCAATAGTTGTATTGATGCTGACTACATCCAACCTCTTCTGTCCCCAAGCCTTTCATCAGTTACCGGCAAGGAACAATATAGGCTGATAGGAGTTTCTCAGCCTTTCTGAGAAGGTTCCATAGATATTTGTTGACTTAATAACATATCTTCTCTTGCCAGAATGCTCCTGTGTTGCTGAAACAGATGGGAAATGACCAAGAAAATAGTGACAAGAAGAAAAACAATTCTCTGGAATACCTAGCCTCATAAAATTGAATGTTGCCTAAATTAAGACTATAATTCACTACTTGAATAGAGTAGTTACTTGGGAATGCTGGTGTAACTTTGAACTTGCCTATGAAGATCATGGAGAAATAATATGTAAATAATTATAAAGATGATATGGTTTAAGAATCAAATCTTTTGCATATTATAAGCAGAATAATACAAGTGTTATCAGCTTGTTTAGATAGCAGTTTCTGCCCCACGTCCCACACATAAAGGCTCAAGGAGAAGGAATTAAAAATAAATTGCTGGGCTGGAGAGATGGCTTAGCGGTTAAGGGCTTGCCTGTGAAGCCTAAGAACCCTGGTTCGAGGCTCGGTTCCCCAGGTCCCACGTTAGCCAGATGCACAAGGGGGCGCATGCATCTGGAGTTCGTTTGCAGTGGCTGGAAGCCCTGGCACGCCCATTCTCTCTCTCTCCTTCTATCTTTCTCTCTGTGTCGGTCGCTCTCAAATAAATAAATAAATAAAAATAAATTGCTAAGATGATCTGGAACTACAACATAAAATAAATCACAGCATACCAGAGGTTGTCATGCCATATGAGTTATTCAGTTTAACTTTCCTAACACTCAGAAAGTTGGCAGAATTCAGAATTTGACAAGGCATTCCACCATGTTAATATAATATATAATATCTTGTTTCTATATCCAAAAATAGTTTTGAGTGGCCATTTTTAAAAAGCATAGAACTGTTGTCTATCTGTTATAATCATCTATGCATGTAAGCAGGTTCAAGTGACCATAAAAGGAGGAAAAATAATTCTAAAGACACTAGTTGTAATAATATGATATTTCACTGGATTTCTTGCTTAAATATACCTAGATTCTCCTTTAAAATCATTGTTCTATAATCAAAGTAGTTTCCAGAACCACAAAATTATTTTTTCTTGGTTCAACTTCAAAAGCTATCAACATAAATAGCTACATTTTGAATAAAACATTTCCAGTTAATCACATAGTGATTTAAAAAAAATCTTGAAAAATCAGATTTTATACATTAGTATTTTTATTCCAGCACTTATGAGCCATGTGACTTGGAAAAGTTACATAGCCTCTGTGGAACTTCACTTTCCCTTAACATGGAGATAAAAGAACTTACTTTCTAGGTAAGTGAGCAGATTTCTCTACTGGGTGTTCAGTGGGATACCACATACACAGTAAGAATTTAGTAAAGATTAACCATCATCATCATGATTAGATCAACAATGTCACCATTTCATAAATTTGATATGTCATATTTTCAACAAGTATAGCAATTGTTTTTTGTTTTTATAAATGTTAGCAAAAAAAAGTCAAAACAACAACAAAAATCTTTTCATGTGTAACTGGAAAAATCTGTGAAACTCACCTGCCAACACAAAGATGTGGTTTCCTGGTTCTCCCTGCTTGATGATGTAGCTGCCCTGCTGGTAGTTTCTGCCATACATGCACTCTACCATGTCTTTGATCTGCTGAGGATCCAGTCTCTTCAGAAACTGGTTTTTATTAAGCGCATCCGTGATGAGCTTTTTCTCACTGTTGTGATGGAAAAGAGACATTAATTATAACTACTGAAAACCACACTTTACTGTTTAGATTCCCTTCCTTCTGGTTCTTAATATTACTATCTATATGCTTATAAGTTTTCCTGCAAGGATACATTTCTTTATGGTCCCACCAAACATTCCACCTTTATAATTACTATATATTGTATGGAAAGCCCGTAAATCTGTTTGAAGATTTCATTTAGTAATATTTACTTATTTCAGAGATATAGTGAGAGAGAAAAAAAATGGACTTGCCAAGCCCTTCAGCCATTGGAAACGAAATCCAGATGCATGTGCCACCTTGTGGATTTGGCTGATGTGGGTCCTGGGGAATTGAACCTGGGTTGTTTGGTTTTGCAGGTAAGCACCGTAACCACTAAACCATTTCTCCAGACTGTTTGAATGTTTCTGTGATAGCTATTATCATGGCAATTTTATGTATCATTTCTAATACTATCATAACATCTCTCAATAGAATAGCTCAAGAAAATGTCTACTTCACACAGGTATCATATGGAAGCCAACTGGGAAAACAAAACAGTATCATTCTTTGATGCATATGTCTATGGTACTGTTCTCAATGCCTTGCTTAGTCCTTGTATCCTAGGAGATAATTATTATTCCTATTTTATGAAAAAATAAACTAAGAGATGAAACTCAAATACAAGTCTGTGACTCTGATATTTTTTAAAATTAATTAGTTTTGTACTCAGTGAATACAGTCAAGTTGGTACCATTGTTAGGCTCATCCATGTCCTACCTCCTCCCCTGCCCCCTCTTTGTTGAGGTATATGGGTCATGCATTGTGGAGTTAGCTCATAGTTATGGGTAGGATAAATGTCTCTGCATATCATGACTTAACATGTGGCTCTGACATTCTTTCCGCCTCCTCTTCTGCAAAATTTCCCTGAGCTATGTTGGGTTCATTTTTGGTCTGCTTCAGTGATGAGGTGTTGAGGGCCTCTGGGTCTCTGGATATCTGATTGGGTAGGAGTTGATTTTTCTCTGTGTTGATCTCCTTCACCCTTGTGCTGGTATCCAGTTCACCAAGAAAATAGCAGCCTTGCTTGTTTCACCAATTGTTCTTAGTTTCAGCCGGGGCCCTTTTGAAGTATTGTGGAGTGGCTCTCTCCTTAGGATCTACATCTATCTTTCTTTCCCTGGGATGTGTGGAGTAGTTAGGCAGTTGCCATCTTGGCTAGAAGTCTGACTCTGACATTTATGTTGCTCCCATTGCAATCCACTGCTTCGTCTGATGTGGAAAACTGACTCCCTTGGAAGTCCTTTGGTTTATTCAAATACAGAGAGGAGATGATGAGAGTTTGGATTTTATAGGCTTTATTGCAGGTATGTCTAGATAGGAAAATGCTACATTTCCAGTGTCACATTCTGTTCAGTCCTCAGAAACAAATTGCATAAGTATTTCTCACAAAATTATTAAACTGGAAGAAAAGATGCTTTATGAGCTATCACAGTTTTTATACAGTATGTCTCCTACCTTCCGGATTTTCCAAAATGGCTTTTTCTAATGCTCTTTCATACCAGCTTTTCTGTTAAGAAGCTAATGATCTTTTATCTACAAGAACTATTCTCAAATTGTTAGCACCCAGGTTAAGACTCCATGGCATGAGGTACTTCCTTCATGATGACAGCAGACCACTCTTGACAGAAGCGGGACATAGGAATTCCTTCTTCCTTAGAGGCTTCACCATCCTCAGAGCATCCGAGTTCACTGAATATCTCAAAAACTCCCTTCCTCTTTCATCCAAGCCATCACCAAATCTTATCAAGTTTTCTTTTTGTTTTTGTTTTACATATTACTATAATCTCTTTTTGTTTTCAATTTTCAGAAATGTCACCACAGTCCAAGAACAGATGATAGGTGTAGACAACCATAGAATCTTCTTTCCTGACATTTCAGTTGGTCCTTTCCTTACAGGGTATCAAGTACCATATATCACATAAATCTTGTTAGAAAAATATCACTAGCATTTTTTTTGATAAATATTTTTTCAATAAATATATATTGAAGACATAATTTTGCTAGGTAATATTACTGGTAAAAATGGGGGAGTAAAAAAGATACCCAAAGGCTCAAGGGCCATGAACTTTTCATGTTACTATAATGTTCCCATTGATGTTTCCTCAATGCCTACCAAACTCAAGTTTCCCAAAGTGTGTTTCAAGAAACACTATTCATGCAAAAGTGTGCCAGTTTTAAGCAAATTTGGAAATTCACAATGTACATTTGAATAGTTCAAAGAAGACTAACAGTAAATAAATATGCTTAAACAAATATTTCTCAAATCCAAGTACCTTTTGATTTACTTACTTTGGATTGCTCTCTGTTAGCATTTCATGGAAGTATTTGGAAGTACCTTTGGCTCATAAAGAAAAATCAATATTATGAAATATACTATTCATCATTTTGATACTTTCTCAAAGAAATCCCTTAATGCAATAAGTTGGTATCCTCATTGTCTCTTATACCTGCCAGTTTTAGATTAAAGATGGAAAGGTGTTCCAGTAGCTTCACTATGACAGTGTAAATATATGGCCCTGTAGACTCAGCTGTTTAATTAAAATTGAGTTTGCAACTTCAGTCCCTAGCAGGCAGATTCCTGCTAGAGTAGGTGTATCACTGGGAGAGGATCTGAGTCTGACCCAAAGCAGTGGAGACAGCAGTGTGAGCTCTAGGGTTTGTGCATATGCTGGTTTTGGTGTTTGCTTGCTGCAGTTTTTGGCCTCTCTGCTTGCATGTATGGAAGTAAACAGCATCTTCCACCATTGACGGGAGTTTCTCTGGATCTGTAAGCTTGACATAAATCCCTTCCTCCCATAAATTGTGTCTCATTGTAAGTTCATCGCAGCCATGAGGAGCTGGCGATAACATGTTTTGCCCTCTCACTTGATTTGGCTTCTTCTCACCCATCCATACTGTACACGTAAGCCAAGAAACTCATGAGTCTGGGTGGATGTGCAGGTTACATACTTCTATTCTATTCAGTACTCTCAGAGCACTTACATTTATGTCAATTGCATCTGACAAACTTTATCAAGTACTTACTTAGGATACACACAAAGTGATTAAGAATATCAACTTTGCAACACAACCTACAACTACAATAAACTACCTCTATCAGTTCAATTTACTCTGCTTCCACAAAAAAACTACAAGATTATGAGATAGATAGAAAGATGGTAGATAGATAGATAGATAGATAGATAGATAGATAGATAGATAGATAGATAATATGTAGATAGATGGTAGACATCTATTGTAAGTATGAGAGTTCTATCAACATAGCAATCACTCCAGAAAGGAAGGCTGCTTCTTTCCTTCTCTCTCTTCTCTCTCTCTCTCCCCCCATTCCTCTCTCTGTCTATCACTCTTTTCCTTTCCCCATCTCCACCCCCCACAGATATCATGGGTGAACAGCTTTGGTCCACTACACCCTTCTACTATGTCTGCCTCCCAGCCTTCCCAGAAGCAAGTGAGCCCTCTAAAACTGTGAGATAAAATAAAACTTAATGCCTTTAAATAGTTTATCTCATACATTTTCTCACAGAGATAACTATCTAGTCTAATGATATTCAAGCATTTTCTTAAATCAATTAAAGTTATCAAGCCAAAACAATGGTACTTTAGAAACCCCAGACAAAACAAATATGATTAAAACTATAGCTAAGTCCATGATGCCCAAATCACTGAAGACAAAATATAATGAGAAAATTTTAAAATGCAGTGAGAAATGAAGAAGCACATTTACTTTCAAATGATTAAAATCAGGGCTAATTTTCTCCTCAACAGAGATAATGGAAGCCAGAACACAATAGAATATCTTCAAAATGCTCTACAGAATCTATATTATTGTCTTTCCCAGTGAAAATAGCCTTCAAAAATGAAAGCAGAATGAAGACATTTTCAAAATGTGTTTCTACTAGCAGTAGATTCATAATAATGGGTATCTCCAGACAGCAGGAATGTGGTTGCAGATGAAAAGTGGCATATATTTACAAGGGAGGAAAAGAAATTGAAAAAGTGAATATGCAAATCACTAAAAGAAGCCTGTCTTTGTAACAGAACAATGCCTTGTGAAGTGCAAAACAGATGATAAATAAATGTTTGAAACACCTAAGAAAAGAAGGACGAGTGGCAATACATGGTTAGAATGATTTAAGGCCCAAAGACTGATGAAAATACTAATCTGCATTAAAACTTTAATGAATTAATCATGTATGTTATGAGTTAGAATACCTCCTACAAGACTAGTCAAAATGGTTAAGTAATGGAGCTATATATGCTCAATATACAAGCTGTATTTGTCTGAAAAAGGTACCTAAGGTAGTACCACATACTATGAATACATGCAATGAAAAAGGTATTTAATACAGTAGCACATACAGTAAATATATCCAATGAAAATATTTTCAAATAGTAATACAATTTAAAAAAGCTGAAAAGATTAAGTGATATAAAATTGTTTAGTTAACAAGTCCAATAAAATGGAAAGTAGAGAAAAAGAAACTGCAAACCTGAGACAAATGGATAACCAATAGTAAGATATTAGGTTCAAAGCTAAATAGCTTATTCTTGTTTTAAATATAAGTGTGCTAAATATTTTAAGAGAAGATATGATTGTCAGACTGATAAAAATAACATGAAAGAAATATTAATTGTGTTACATATAAAAGATGCCTTAAAATAATATTATAGAAAAGTTAAAAAAAAAAAACAGAAAATATCTACTGAGTAAGCACCAGTTAAGGAGACATGGTGCTGATTAACATTTCAGTCATCAGCAAATTAGTGAATATCCAGTGATTATTCAGGTTGATAGTATCCAAAATTAGTGAATATTCTAAGTAGGCATGCACTTAGCAAAACAGTGTCAAAGCAGATAAAATAAATTGACAAAGAACCAGATAAAGTATCCATGATAATTTGTGTATCTTTTAAAATCATATCTCTCTAAATAACTAATAAAACAAGAAGACAAAATTAATTAGAAACTGTAAATAACTGATTGTCATGTTATTTGCTTTCTATATAAAAATCTATATTCAATAAGTTGAAATGCACACTTTTAAAAATATAAATCCACCTTCATGAAAACTGACCATAGAGAAACTACAGAAATTGGCAAGGTTTCAATAAATTTATAAAACTTACATAACAAATATTATAATTTTGGAAAAGCACAAAAAGTTGGAAATAAATAACAGAAAGACATAAATTACTAAAATATTTGAGATTTTTGAAATATATATTGAAACACCCATTGAAAAATGATTAAATCCTAAGGCAAGTCAAATAATGTTTCAAATAAAAAATAAAACCACAACTGGTGGAATGTAGTTAAGTCTTTAGGTAGAAAGTTTTAAATTTAAGTAGATGTAATAAGAAAGGATATCAATTATAAATTAATGACCTGTCTTGCAAAAAGTTGGAAGAAGAAAAGCCCCCAGGTATTGTGGTGCATACCTATAATCCCAGCACTTGAGAGGCTGAGGCAGGAAGATCTCAAGTTCAAGGCCAGAGAGAGTTCATAGAATGAACCCCTGGCATTCATGAACACATGTACAGAAACACACACACTATGAAAAAGAAAGAAATGGAAAATGCACACGGGATGAGGGAGGGAATGTGAAATAAGGAAACAGACACAGAAAAGACAAGAAAATAAATAAAGTCCCAAACAAATTAAAAGACCAAAACAAAAAGACTAATAATGGACTAATGAAACTGGTAAATCTATGGCAAGATGAATGGGTAGGAAATTCATTCTGGAATTGAGAAAGAAATTCTTTTGTAGACATTACAAGTATAAAAAAATGGGTAAAGGGCTGGAGAGATGGCTTAGCGGTTAAGTGCTTGCCTATGAAGCCTAAGGACCCTGGTTCAAGGCTCGGTTCCCCAGGTCCCACGTTAGCCAGATGCACCAGGGGGCGCACGCGTCTGGAGTTCGTTTGCAGAGGCTGGAAGCCCTGGCGCGCCCATTCTCTCTCTCTCCCTCTACCTGTCTTTCTCTCTGTGTCTGTCGCTCTCAAATAAATAAATAAATAATTTTAAAAAAAAATGGTAAAAACGCAAACAACTATTTGGAAAATTCAGACAGATTTAAAAAAAAAAAAGCTTAGACCAATACTACATATTAAAGAAACAAAATGAGATAGAAAATCAGAATTTTTCAAAAAATTATTTATTTGCAAGTAGAGCAATATGTCCTTACACACACATACAGAGAGAGAGAGAGAGAGAGAGAGAGAGATAATAGGCACACCAGGGCCTTGAGTCTTTGCCAACAGACCCCAGATGCATCACCACTTTGCACATTTGGTTTTACATAGGTACTGGGGAATCAAACTGAGGATGGCAAGCCTTGCAGGCAAGTACCTTTAACTACTGAGCCATCTGTACAGCCGGACAAAATTAATTTTTAATGATGTCAAATGTATTCAAATTTAGGTAGTTTGATGGAATCCAAATCAGCACTTATTTTTTTTTTTTGAAAAGTGAAAAGCTGTTTCTACAATGCCAAAGAGTCTTAGAAAGACCTAACTATATCTTCAGAAAGTTGAGAAAACAACAAAGCTGGAATCTGTTGCATGTGTGTGTATGGACATGCATGCCACAGCAAGTGCATGGATGTCCAAGGACCACTTCAGGGTAATTTTCTTCTACCGCTTTCTTGGTTTTGTGAAATAAGACCTCACTTGCTTTTGCCACTGTGTCTGAGCCAGACTAGCTACCCATGAGCTTCTGGACTCTCTGACTGCCTTCCACTGCCATCAACATGTTGCAATCACAGATGCATGTGCCACTTTGCATCCATCTGGCTTTATGTGGGTGCTGGGAAATCCACTAGGCTGGCAGACTTGCAGGCGAGCACCTTTAACCACTGAGCCATGATCTCTCCAGCACCCTGGGCCTCATAACCTAGTATCATTTATGTTTTGAATAAGAATCTTTAACATATTCTTGGCACAGAGATGGACACAAAGACCGTTAGAACAGAATTCAAAGTCCAGAAACCAGCCTACAGTTATGGACACAACTAATAAATAATTACAGCTGTAATAAAGAGTTATGAGGGAGAAGATAAGAGTTAATTTATAATGGGAACCCATGTGAAGATCACAACAAAACACCATGATATACTCACTAGAACACTAAAATGAAAATGACATGGGGAATGTGGAGCAACTTAGACACTTCCATTGTTG
The DNA here is from genome assembly GCF_020740685.1 of Jaculus jaculus. NCBI lineage: Eukaryota > Metazoa > Chordata > Mammalia > Rodentia > Dipodidae > Jaculus > Jaculus jaculus. Next base: position 117,665,862 of record NC_059103.1, on the reverse strand, counting down.
GTGGATGTGAACCATTTGTTCAGTCTCTTTGGGAACTGTTTGGCAATCTACATTAAACATTAACTTATAAATAAGGTACTGCTCAGCTACTTCACTTCTAGGTTTATATCCATCAAGTATCACACATGTATGCAGCAGAAGACATGTACAGGCATGGCCAGAGCATTGGAATTCATAACTGTTAAACACCACAAGCCATCAAACGCCATCAGTAGCAGAATCAATCAGTTGTACAGAATGTGGGTCATTTTAGAAGCACTGTGTAGCCATGTTCATTAATAAGCCACTGCTATGTCTAGTGCTATAAGCAAGTCTTTTCTATAAATAAAGGAAGCCACAGACGGCAGAGTACATAACATACAGTTCCACTAAGATAAGTTTTCAGAGTATCCAAAAATTAATCTGTGGGCTGGAAGGATGGCTTACTGGTGAAAGCACTTGTCTACAAAGCCAAAGGACCCAGGTTTGACTCATATAAGCCAGATGCACAAGGTGGCACATGCATCTGGAGTTCGTTTGCAGTGGCTGAAAGCCCTGGCATGCCCATTCTCTCTCTCTCTCTCCCCCTCTTTCTCTGTCAAATAAATAAGTTCAAAAAATTAATCTGTGACAATAGTAAAATTGATGCTAGTGACTTTTGAGGAGGATAATGGGAATAGAATGGAAGAGGCACCAGAGGCTTTCTCAGATCTCAGTCATGTTCTATTTCCCAGTGATGTTTATTGGTTACATACACATAGTCACTTCGTCATTTGTGTGTCTCAATAAAAATTACTTTTAAATTTGTATGGCTCAAGAGTAAGAAAATCTTAGCTTCAAATCTCAGCTCAGCCTCAAAATTTTGGACAAGCTGCTTAAACATTCTGAATCTCTGACTTCTCACCAAAGATGACAACACAGTACTCACCTGCTTCATAGGAACAACTGTGTATGAACTCTAGTAACATGGTAGCAAATCCTTGATACATATCAGTTGCCAAGGAAAATAATAATAGTTTGTTTTCCTGGGGAAGAAGAATAGTATGTGGAACATCTAAAAAACACAGAGCAACAAATGCATTTCCAAGACCGTTTACTCAGCTGGAAGCTCTTCAGGGGGGCCAGATCTCAACTTCATGACCATCTGAGGCACCATCCATAATCCAGTCATAATCCTTCCATACACCAATTTACATAATCAACATTCCTTGAAGCAATAAATCCTGGTGCTTGAAGTTTCTTCAGGAAGTTTCATTTGTCAAAGTTCACAGACAGTTCTGGTTGCAATGAACTCTCAGTCTTCCTTCTTGAGTCCTGCATGTTAGCAGCCTGTGCGTTAACCTTGTTTTGGTCAAGCCAAACCAAACTCTTGAGAACTTCTTAGTCCAAGGCTTGGATGAAGCTGAGGGGAGGAGCCTCCATCTTCCTTTGTGTCTATCAAAGACTTTTATAAGCATAGGATCTGTAGCAATTTTGTGTGGCATTTCAGGGCTTGATGATGTATTCAAATAAAAAGCATTTTGTTATAAGATCTGGTGCTGAATGCCCGGGTTTGAGTCTCAGTTTTGTCTCTTACTAACTGTGGAAACTTGGTCAATCACCTAACCTCCAAGTTTTCTCAATAACAAACACAGCCCACAGGTCAGAACACTTCCACCAGAGCTCAATTAGCTAACAGCATAACTAAGAACAGCACCTGGCACAGAGAATATACTGTGCAAGGGCTTCTGAAACAAGTAGAAAAATCTCTGTAGTCTTTTTTTAAAAAAAAAGAATAGGAAATGCTTTTCTTTTTTTTTTAACTTTTTTTTTCATTCTTATTTGGGAGTGACAGAGAGAGAGAGAGAGAGAGAGAGAAAGATGCAGACAGAGAGAGAGAAAGAGAGAGAATTGGCACGCCAGGGCCTCCAGCCTCTGCAAACAAACTTCAGATGCGTGTGCCCCCTTGTGCATCTGGCTAACGTGGGTCCTGGGGAACCGAACCTCGAACCAGGGTCCTTAGGCTTCACAGGCAAGCGCTCAACTGCTAAGCCATCTCTCCAGCCCTCTCTGTAGTCTTTAGATAAAAACCTCCCACCTTTATTCATTTGAGGAGGTCTCTTTGAAACATTGGTAAAATTCCTGATAGTCCAGCCTCCTAACACATCAAGATAACTCATACCCAAGGAGCTACATGGTGTCCCAAAATGTGCTAGCCTACTTCATGACCCTACTATGCATCTCTCCCTCAAAACCTCACTCGGGATCTTCTCTTTTATGGGTAGGGGGTGTGTCTCTGGTCTCACCAAGTAAAGAACACATCTTCCTTCCTTACATTTATCTCTTATAATAGAGTATTCATCACACAAGACCAAAATAAATTCTTTGCCCTGTGTGTGCCGGTGGGGTGGGGGCTGGCGGTGGTGGTGGTGGTGGTGTGGGTGGGTGTGGTGCCCTATAAGCTTCCCAGGGGTAAGGGGAGCTAGCCTTCTGTGGCCAGAGAATAATTTTGGGTATCCATCTTCATTGCTCTTCCACCAGGCCTTCTTTAGACATGGAGTATCTTCACTGATTCCAGAGCTTGGTGGGGTCCAACAATTCCTGGACTTGTACTCCCCTGTGAGTGGCCATGCCCAACTGCTTATGTGGATCTGAAGATTTGAATTCTGGACGTCTCATGGCCCCTCGGGTCTTCATTCTTTAGCAGAAAGTGCATTTCACTGATGAGTCATCAATCCCTCTAGCTCCAAAATAATTCCTTATTTCCCTAAAATGGCTTCCATCTTCACGAGCACACCTGTGCTTTCCTACTTCTTAGCCTCTGGAACTATACCTGCCACATCTCAGCAATTCAACAGAACTGAGAAAGAAAGCTGAAAGACATTCATTTTTTTTTCCTCTTTGGTTAAATAGGATAAATACAGGGGCAACGAGTAGGGGTGGTCAGTCACCTAAAAGATAGTCATAGACAACAAACATAGTAACTATCTTTGGCTTCCTATTTCTCCACATGTGACAAAAACATACCTAATAAAGACATGTATTTATAGAACTACCTAAATACCTAATAAAAACATGCATTTGTAGAAATACCTAAGAAAGGCATGCATTTGTAGAAATACCCAAGAAAGGCATGCATTTACAGGACGTGCCCTCAAGAAGGACGATGAGGCCCTGGCTGGGGAATCAGAAACTCGGCGTGACATCATCCCGTCAGTTGTCTTACCTCACGCATAGTTCTGATTTAATCACCTGGATGTTACTTTATGCTCACAAGTGCTTGTCCGTCTCTTTTTTAAGTTGGTACAGATGACTATATTCCCATGAGCATCAAAGAACAGAGACTCATAATGAAATGTTGAAAGCAACACAAGCTTACAAGGAAGTTAACCTGACACACTTGATGATATGCATATGCTTGATGGTGTCACACGGCAATTAGGTGTGAATAGTAAACAGCTCCCTTACTTGTCTAATTAGTGCTGCTCTTAGATCATGGAACTGACTATGTTAGGAGTCATCAGCAGGGAGGCTTTTTCCTGTAACATGGTGGTTCTCAATGGTGTGGGCATATTAGGATCATCAAGGCAGTCCTTGTCTGGCCTTTCATCTCAAACCAATTAATCAGACTCCCTGGGGTTGAAACAAGATACGGTTTTTAGAAATGTTCAGCAGATGATTACAAGCATTTAGGATTAAGAACTATAGCTACAAACAAGGGAAGTCAGCCCTTCCTCTGTGGTTCTGTAGCACTGGACTGGAAAAGTGACTTTACGTATGATTCACAGCTAACAATCATTAATCAGTGTTTATCTCAGGACATTGATATAACTGATTCTGCTTCATAGCATAACCTTATCAATACAAAACTAAGAACAGCCATCCTCTCCTCTTCCTCCTCTCAGGATCCCCATCTGAAACCAGAGTTATGGCACTTACAAGCCCACTGTCTATCAGACCTGGGAATCTGGATGACTTTTTTTCTGTTGTGTAAAAATATGTAGGATATAAAAGGCATAATATCGACTATTTTGAATGTACAATTCAGTAGCATTAAGTATATACCTATTGTCTTGCCAAAATCACGGGCATCCACATCCAGCTCTATACCTATTATACAGTTTGTTCCCTCCTTCTGTCTCTAGCAACTTCCATTCTAGTTCATGTCTATGTATTGGAATACTCTAGGTATCTCAAATAAGTGGAATCACAGAATATTTTTCCTTTCTGAGATAGACTTATTTCACATAACATAATGTCTTCAGTGTTCATTTTTGTTGTAGCATGGATCAGAAGGCTGGATAATAGCCTGTTGTATATGCATACCACAGTTGGTTTCTCTGTTTATCCATTGATGAGCACTATTTCTTTCAGTTCTTGTGAAAAATACTATCACAAAATGGATGTATGAGACTCTGGACTTTGTTTTTTTTTAAAAAAAAAATTTTTATTTACTTACTTGAGAGAGAAAAAGTCAAAGAGAGAGAGACAGAAAGACAGAGAAAGAATGAGAGAGAATGGGTATGCTAGGGCCTCCAGCCACTGCAAATGAACTCTAGATGCATGCACCACCTTGTGCATCTGGCTTACTTGGAGGTCCTGGAGAACTGAACCTGGGTCCTTTGGCTTTGCAGGCAAGTGCCTTAACTGCTAAGCCATCTCTCCAGACCAAGGCTCTGGGCTTTCTACAAATTCTTTACATTCCATCCTAAACTAAAGCATCTCAACCTCAGAAAAGCAAGAGTCTGGTGTGATATACCAAATTCAAGATGGGCCCTACTTGGCATCCTTGTACAATCCCTTGTTCCTCCAATGGAGTCAGAATCAGTGACTTGTTCCTCACCAAGGAAATACAGCAACAATGCTAAAGGGCCATGCCAGGTTTTTATGACTTTGTCTAGACCAAGTGTAAAGAGGCTTCTGGCAACTCAAAGGAGTGCCCTGTGATGAGGAGGCCTAGGAGAGGGGTAAACAACAAGAACTTTGGACAGCATGAAGTTCCTGAGAATAGCCCCAGCTGACAACCAGTTTTTTTTAAAAAAAAATATGGGCCTCAGTCTTGTAATCACAAGGAACTCAATTCTACCAACAATCTGGTGAGCTTGAGGTAGCACCTCCTCCTCTAGAGAGTTCTAGAAAGGAATATAGCTAGCTGAGCCCTTGATGGCAGCCTTGTGAGATAGAGCAGGTGACCTAAAGAAGCCTGCCTGGACTCCTGACCCAGGGACACTGAGATAGCAAATGCATTGTGCCTAATGGGGGGGGGGGGGGGTTGTGATATAGCAATAGAAGACCAACATGCTTAGCTTTCTTTGAGTCCCTCATCCCAAGAGCTTTTAACTACTATCTTCTCTTTGTGTTCTCTTTTCCTCTTCTCATCTGGAAACATGGCCTTGGAAGCTATGAATTTTTCCTGCTCTACTGCTTCCCAGAGCTTGATCCATAAACCTCAAAAGAGACAACCAAAACAGGTGGCACATGCATCTGGCCTTTGTTCACAATGACCAAAGGCCCTGCCACATGCATTTTGTCTCTCTATCTGCCTCTTTCTTTCTCCAATAAATAAAAATTAGATAAATTGAAGAAAAATTTCCAATAGAAGTTGACTTGGTATAACAACAACAAACAGAAATAATAATGCTGGAGGATTAAATGGACATAGTGTACTCCTGACCACTCATTTTTTGGTGTAAATTATATATAAAATTCCCTATGGCCATTCTCAGCTTTAGAGCAAAAAAGAAACCTGTCAGACAAGACTATACTGAAAAATTTATAACTAAAATATACTTCAAAGACAAATTTTTTAATGTGAGACTTTAAGGCCTAGTTTAAGGACAAATTTAAGAAATGTTATCAAGAACAAAGAACATACTTCCGTGCATCCTAAAAACCTGAGAGATTTTGCCTTTGTCTTCAGATCTTTGCACCTATCGGCAATATACTGCAGTACAAATTCCAACAGTCAGATGCTAAGTGGCTAAGATTTACAGAGAAAAAGACTTCTGGGAAGCAGAGTACACTGTATAGGGACCAAGACCTGAGCAATACCTACCACACAAGATCCCACAAGAATGCCTGCAAAGAAAAAGCAGTGATATGAGTATTGCTCTCCATGCTAGCCTGCAACCAGTTCCAGGGAAACAGTGACAGACTCTGATGAATCAAAACACATTGAAGAAGAAATACAGGCTACAGAGAACTTAGCACTAAACCAAACTGCTTGAACAGACCTGTCAAGGCTCAGAGATTGTTACAGAAGAGGGAGTGGGAAGATTGTTAAAGCCACAGGGTAGGCAAGAATACCCTGAGGCACAGCCCACCCTACACACAGAAGCTGACTGAGGCCCCAATTACCCCACAGAGAGCATTAATAATCCCTCTAAGGAGTTTCAGGTAAATGGGGACCAGGGAGAGGGGATATAAGACCTGTATAAGAAAAAAGTAAGATAATTAGGGCTGGAGAAATGGCTTAGCAGTTTAAGTGGTCACCACTTGCCTATGAAGCCTAAGGACTACCATCCTGGGCTCAATTCCCCAGTACCCACTTAAGGCAGATGCACAAGGTTGTACATGTATCTGGAGTTCATTTGCAGTGGCTGGAGGCCCTGGTGTGCTGCCTATTCTCTCTTTCTCTCTCTCCCTTTCTCTCTCTGTTGCTCTCAAATAAATAAATAAATAAAAATAAACAAAAATAAAATAAAACGAAATAATTAATTTTAAAAAGAATGCTCAAACATAGTGTTCCCACTACCATAATCCCTGGATATTAAGTCAGGAAATTCAGTATACTGCATAGCATGATTTTTTTTAAAACAGTCAAAGAAAAGGGGTTCCAGAGGACATTGAGAAGATGCAAGTGAAGGGAGCCTGACACTCCTACCCAGGCCTCCAGGACTACAGTTCAAAGCCAGCCGCAAAAGAGGAGGCAGAGAAGCACACAAGACCAGAGCTGCCACAAATATCCTATCACTTAAGAAACTAGGGGCTGAAGAGATGGCTTGGGCTGGAGAGATGGCTTAATGGTTAAGCGCTTGCCTATGAAGCCTAAGGACCCCAGTTCAAGGCTCGATTTCCCCAGGACCCACGTCAGCCAGCTGCACAAGTGGGCACATGCGTCTGGAGTTCATTTGCAGTGGCTGGAGGCCCTGACACACCCATTCTCTCTCTCACTCTCCATCTGCCTCTTTCTCTCTCTGTCACTCTCAAATAAATAAATTAAAATAAACAAAAAAAAAAAAACTAGCAAGCAAAATGAAATGCGTGTCAAAGCTGCCCTAAGTTACAGAAGCTTTGGAATCTAGAGGAGTTGACTATGAGCTCAGCCTCAGCTAGTAGCACTTACTCTATGGATAAGTGATGAAAACAACTGCATTACTGGATATGAGACAGGTCGCCAGCATTGAGTACTTGGCCTATGATAGTCAACTTAGTCAGACACTGAAATGGGGACAACAAAGATGGAAATCAGTAAAAAAGTCAGGGAAGAGAGATAAATGAAAGAGAAGAAGCAAAAGTGGAAAGAAGATCAAAGACTGAGCTCCATTAATTCAGTCTTCAATAAGAATGCCTTGACTTCAATGTGTTAATCGGAGGAGGTAAAGGGAGCCTTGGGCCTATGGCTGCCAGCTATAACCCCAAGCCATCTGGTCAAAATCAATACAGTGTCTGTATGGTATAAAAATAGCATAGAGCATCCTGTTAGGAACAGAGCCCATGAGGCATAATAAGTTCTTCAGTGTTATCACAGTGCTTCCAGTGAACACTCGAACTTCAGGCTGTTTAAAACAGTAAGTTTTCAAATTTTGAGTATTTTATGAGGTTTCATTAAGTGATCTTTCTAACACCTAGTGGCTGATAGCCTAGAAGTTGAGGATACAGTAAAAGCAGATGCAAACAAGGCAGATCGTGTGCAAGTTGTGAGAGGTCAGACAGGGTGGCTCAGTGCACAGAGCTCAGGGCTCTTTCACTCCTCTAGAGAAGAGAAGGTAAAGGCTGGAAGTGAGGCAGAGATGCCAGTGTCAGAAAGGCTGCCACCTTCATGCACTACATCTAGACAAGGAAGCTGCCTCTTAAAGCTCCATGCTTCTCACCTCTCCCTTCTTTTGAAGACTAACGGTACCCCTCACCCATGCCATCCCCTAAGGTACCCAAGCCTAGCTGCACAACGCCAACGGAAGCCATTTGTGCTGTAAGGTGTATCTGCTGGGCAATACACACCCGATGTAAGATAGACTCAAACCAGAAACCTGCCTCCAGGAACTATCAACACTACAGCCTTCATCAAGGTGATGGGTAACTCTTGAGTTTTCATTTCACCTTTGGTAAAATGGAGAAATACCATCCACCTGACCAGGCAAGTCCAGAGCATCCATGAGCTAGAGAGCTCATGGAAAATTGATAACTTTGTTTCCTCATCATAGTCCTGAGCAGACAGCTTGGATCTGGGTGCCCATAAGTCTATCATCATTGACATTAGAGATCATAACCTTTGTTACCAAACACACAGGCAACTTCCACCAGACACACCACCTAGTTGTTTTCACCCATAACTGCTGGCTATCAGTTCATCATACGTTGGACTTCTGCCATGCCTTATACAAAGAGCTTAAGTTTTCACTTTCCCAACGACTTCAGTCAAGGCATTTTGTAAGCACATGCATCAATTTTTTAACCTCCAACAAATGAGCCCACATGAACATGCCTTAAAATTTTTAATTATCGATATCAAAATGAAGTTAAAGCTCTCTTACAGTATTGTGTAAGTAATTATATATCCCCCCTCAAGCAAATTTCTCTCTCCTTACAATCTGATTTAAAAAAAAAAAAAAAAGAGAAGCCTTTCCTGAAGGCACAATTTTCAAGGAGAAATAACAACAAAGATTATTTTGCTATATCATAGCATTTAAAATATATACTTCTAATTATTTAATGTTTAGTTTTTACAAGACTTCCTACCTAAAACATCAAAAGTCTTTTTTTCTAAATTTCTTCTTATAAAACTCAAATACAGGAGCAAGTTTTCTGGCTTGGGTTTTTGCTACCAAAACTAAAACCTATGAAACCTTAAATGAGCTGTATAATTCTGCATGCATCTGTGTTCTTATATGTAAAATGAGAGTGTGATAATCTTACATATTTTTGTATTACATATCTCAGCATCTGTGAAGCATTCAGAGTGGTAACTAATACACAAGTATCAGCGTTATTGCTTTCCATAGAAACATTCCTGTTTAGGGCTGGAGCGATGGCTTAGTGGTTACGGAGCTTTGCCTGTGGAGTGTAAGGACCCAAGTTCAATTTCCAGAGTCTCTCTCTCTCTCTCTCTCTCTCTGAAATAAATTTAAAAAAAAAAAAAAGAACAGAAATCTTCCTGTTCAATAAAGGAAGCACAAGTCTCTGACGCACTCCAGACCACTCAGTCCTACTATAGAAAGAAAATACAAACAGCGACATATCCTCCCCTGTTGCTTTTCCATGGCTTGTTTAAATGTATGAGTCATTAGCATTTTGCACTTTTACCTCTTCTTATCCTTGGGTGGGAGTGACAAATAAAACAAACTATTCTTCCTAAAACCAGAGTCAACATCTGAAGTCAAATGGCAAGTCTTTGTTCTATTGCTCCTTTTCATGAAAGAACAATAGCTTCAAATGATAGTTTAAGCATTCTTAGCAAAAGGCACTCATACCAGCTACTTGCCAGATGTCTCTGATTAATTTCCCTGTGTTCCACCAGACATGCAGCATGAGCTGGAAATTTTTCTGGGCCAGTGCAAGAGTTTGCTATACAACATCTATATAAGCAGAAAACTTAATTTAAGTAACAGGTCTGACCTCTGAGTACATGGTTGTCTTGGTGTACAAGACAGATCAGAAACTGATGGGAATGCTCTCTGAGCCCTTGTTTGCCTTCTTGTGTGTCACTAAATAGCCAGTTTCAGCCTTGAGAAGCACTGGATTCATTTGGGGATCCAGATGCAATCCTCCATGGATATCACAGTTTGGGCCAAGGCACATTCTCCATGCCCTTTCCTCACAGTCCTGATCTCTGAGGGTGCAGGTCTCATTAAGCACAGGTGCAGTGGACAAGTCTTGCTCAGCTCCATGGGAAAGAAGTAGGAAGCACCATCATTCTTACCAACAATCGACAGCACAGATCATCTCAAGGCCACTGACCGGTGGCTAAACCAAAGCCTTTGATCTTTGTGGGGAGATACAACAGCACCTGAGCAGCAATACAGCAAAGGCAACTGGTCTCAACGTCAGGAATTGTGGGCTCCAATCCGAGCCCTGTCATCTTCTGTGATATATTCTGTAGCCAAACTCTCCCCATAAAGAATGGCATGAAATAATCTTTAAAGTTCCTCTAGCTCTGAAGCCTTCTTAGGTTCACTGTATTACATTTAAAGCAGGGACCATAACATTCATAGAATGTACTACTCTGACTCTGATTTGGAATACTTCAATAAAGCCAAGTGTTTGTAATAGAAGCAGGCTATGTGCCCCCACAGCTGTCTGCCTTTTAAGATGTAAAATGCTCCCGAGGCTCAACGCCAAGTCACTACAAAGGGCTATGAGGTTCAGTGTAGCTTCACCGTGATGCCCCTTTGTGCCACTCAGTCTGTCAAGCACATTCATGCTTTCTGAGGCTTTATCTAAAATTTCATGCTGATCTTACTTTGTCTATAAAGTATTGCGAAACATCACTAGGTCATCATACCCATCACAGGCAATAGAAGTTATAGCGTGTGTGTGTATGCGTGCGCACGTGCGTGCGCGCACACACACACACACACACACACTCATATATATAATCTAGAGGGACAATATCCAACAGCCATTAAACATATGTAGATATTTAACTTTACAATTACTTAAAATTGAATATTTATTTCCATAGTACTACGTTTCAAGCACCTGATAACCACATATGACTCTTAGCTACTATAGTACCACACAAGCTATAGAACATTTTCCTCACTGCAGAAAATTCTGCTGGACGTCATATACTTGTTCTGGAACTTAACTGTTAGTAGCTGACCTTCACATTGTGGAAGAGACACCATTTCAGAATTCTACAGTGTCACCAAAATGCCTTTGCTTAGGATGAGCTAAAGCTGCCTAAAAGCTAAGGCTCACTCACCAGTTGCAATATATCTGAACACGGAGCTCTCAAAATCACATTCATGAGTCATGAGTTATAATTCCTCATGGACTATTGAAACCCAACTCTCAAATTCTTAATCTACCATTCTGTCAAATTTCATCCTCTGATTTTTCAGAGTGAGTCAGATCTTCCTAAGACTGTTCATTAGAAGAGAACTGGAAGTTGTCCTCAGTTTCTTATACATGCTTCAGTACTCATCAAAGACAGTTTTCCCAAAAAAGAAAAAGTCCAAAGAACTATTCAATGACTTCCTGATGCAGTATTAACAGGAAGATTTCTACAAAATTTATTTTATATACCTACACATTTAGGCTTAAATTCAGCCAAGAAACTACATAGAAGTTCAGCAAATCAATTATGAGAATCTAAAATTAAGAAAAGAGCCACCTTTACTGAATAAATTCTTAATCTCTATCAGGTCCTGATTGGAAAAACTACCAACCCCATGAGCAGTGTGCACCACCCTTTATTAGTGACAAGCACTCCATCTCCTCAGTGCGCTGGCTTCTAGAAAATTCTTTCTTACAATTTTTTTTCATTGGCAGCATAAAATGGAGAGTTATTCAAGTCTTACTTTCAGCTTTTCCCTGAATACTTTTGAAAACTTGAAAATTATTTCTCTGAACTGATGAAGCTAGCTGTATTCAAGTATTTATTTCATACCTAAGAAGGGATATATTTGTACATTTGGCTAGGGAAATGGAGGTGCCAGCCAATCTATGGAAAGGGAGTGATTCCATATTCTATCAAATTATTTATTCTATCACAGGAAGATTCTGTGAAAGAAGGTGATAATTATTAGGGCACGTATGAATCTACTTGTTCTCTTTAGGACAAATTTTAAGAAATCAATTATTATTTTGATCACTAGCACTTCAAAAACAATCTGTGTATTTGTTCATTCTGACCTTGACACAGACTTTTACATATCTGTCTTACCTGAAGAGTAAAGGGAATCTTTAATAATTCTTCCTTAAGAGATACACTGTCTTTCCTATGTCTCCTTCACTACAGAAGAAAGCAATGTAGTTTGCCTCAGAAATTAACTACATATAACTACTGATTATTTTGCCTTGTTATAACTGAGCTAATAAAGAAACGCAAATGAACATGCTTATCTCAGATAATTCAGTGCCAGGAGAGTCGTGTTTTGCCTCAAGATGAGTATAAGTCTTTAGACAAAATCATTAAACATATTTTTTTTTTTTGGTTCAAGAACAGAAATATGTAGGGAGAAGGTCAAAGAAGGTGAAATAGTACATTTTCTTACACATTGTCTTGCACAGAAAACCATTTAGCTATTTAAAAAGATATTTTAGGAGTAAAGTAATGGTTTGTACTTATGTATATATAGAATGATGTAATGCAGAGTACATCATCATATTACTGAATGTTCATAGATTTCTAGTATGTCAAAAGAAATTGAATGATAGCAAGTTTTTATAAATATGCATATATTTGTAACTGCTATACTTATCCCATATCCTTAAAAATAAGGGCTGGATAGATGGCCTAGCAGTTAAGGTGCTTGCCTGAAAAGCCTAAGGACTCCTATTTGAATCTCCAGGTCCCACATAAGCAGACACACAGTGACACAAGTGTGCAATGTTGTATATGCACACAAGAAGGCACATGCATCTGGAGTTTGTTAGCAGCAGCAGATAGCCCTGCAATGCCCATTCTCTCCCTCCCACCTCATAATAAATAAATAAATAGAAATAATTTTTGAAAGGAAAGACCTCCCCAACCAAGTAGTAATACAATTTTGGCTTTAAACAAGTCTCCTAGGACTAGAGCGATGGTTTAGCAGTAAAGACACTTGCCTGCAAAGCCAAAGGACCCAGGTTCAACTCCCCAGGACCCATGTAAACCAGATGCACTAGGTGGCACATGCATCTCGAGTTTGTTTGCAATGGCTAGAAGTCCAGGTATGCCCATTCTTTCTGTCTCTCTGTTTTTCTCTCCCTCTTTCTATCTCTACATCTCTCTGCCACTTTCTTTCTCTCTCTCATATAAATAAAAATATGAAAATTTTAAAAGTCTCCTATAGTCTGATATTAATTAGATTTCTTTTGGACCCAGAATCTTATAACTAGTGATCCAGCATGACTAGTTTACTTAACAAATATTTGTTGATCACTGTGTGCCAACTGCTGCCAACATTAAACCTCCCTTTATAATTTTGTTGTGAAGATCAGTCATTTATTTGTTCAAGTTGGATGTTTTGTCTTGATTAACGTTACTTGAGTCTGTGAGCAAATTAAAATTTGATTTAATTTCACAAATCTTTCACAGAGATATAGGCTTATCTAAGACATTATCAAGGCAAAAACTCTATTGACAATTAAAAAGTACCTACTCATTTAAAAATAATGTAGAAAGAGGACCCCAATTCAACTTCCTAATCCATTCTTCCTTGTCCGAAGAAAGGAATGTACACCCATAAACACACTGATCATTTTTACCTTTCAGGTCTCAGTGAAAGTTCACTCAGTCAATCAGCCAGGCCTTCATGGCAGCCCCTCTGCTGTTCTCTCCCTCTCTCCACACAGTGTACTGTTGCCATCCACTGCGTCATTTATTCCCAGTAAGAAAAAACATTCCCCGTTTGTTCTTGTGTATCATATCCATTCCCCATGACACATACACACGAGAAAGCTCTGTGTCTACTTATTTTAAAACACCGAACACAGTGCCTGACAGGGAGCTCGACAGACATTAGGACGCATGAACGAAGTCACCACCCCCCTTGTGCATGGTCTATTGTCAGGAAACTTACAGGCCCAGGGTTAAGAAATAGGTCTTGCTATACATATTCATATCCCACTGTGATTGGTGTTCATTTTTAAGTATGCTCCATTAGAAAGAGAAGGTAAGGTTTCCAGTAGCCAACCTCTTCACTCCCCTGGGAGTTTCAAGGGAAGAGAAATGGCCTTCAGTAAACTCAGGCCTTCTCTTATTATATCTGGTATCTACGTACCTCAACTTTCAGGTAAAATGGTTCCTGCTTTAAAGAAAATTTCTGCATGAGAAATATATTAGCAAAATAAAACCATTCAGGAAAGTGCTCCATCTCCAAATCTAAAAGCTTCCCAGCATTTTACCATTCAGGAGGCTTCACAGACATGGCTCTGTATTCCCTAGTCTTAAAGCCATCTGAATTAAAGGACTGAAGGAACTTCTTACCTGGAGTCTTTTCTGACTCTGGCTTTCTCAAAGGAAAACTCGGGAGGTTTGTTGAGGTCATAGGTTCGGGTTGTTGGCTCAGCAGACACCCCAGCCTTTGCTCCCCTCCGGCTATGGAGAGAGACCAAGCCTGAGGTCTTGCGGTGGACCTCCAGGGGCACTCGATCGGGAGAGGCCTGGAGCGGACTCCCTCCCTGCACGTGAACCACATCCTGCAGCTTGTTCAGCTGGATACATTTGCTCTGCAGCTCTTCTGTGAGCTCAGCAATGGCCACAGTCTGCTTGGACAGCTGCTCACGCAGCTCCTTCAAGTGATACTCCCGCTCCTGGATCGCAGCGTCCTTTCTCCTCAGCTCTCTCTCCAGCTCGGCCACTTTGCTCCTCAGGGCTTCAGTGCTGAGGTTCCCTGAGTGGCCATCTTGATGCTTGGAATGTTTGGGTTTCACTGAACCATTTCCCATGTTGCTCAGGGACCTGAGAGAGGGTATACAATTAGAAATGACCAAGTGGAGACCCACTTTCCAACAGTCCCTTCCCCTGCCATCTCAACCCACTTCATAAGTAGAATCACAGCCATCATCATCATTTGATGAGCAGTGAATCCCCTGACCCATGTTTCTGGAAGGAAACTGGTAGGGATTTCATTGAACTCTCCTTAAAGAGCAGTTGACATTCGAGTTCATTCTTCCTTGTCTTTTTGCAGTAAAAGTATCTCATCTGAGCATTCTGCACAGGCCTGTACCTGCTGCTCTCTTTGGTGATGCTCTGGTCAGCTGCCAAAAGCATCCCAACATGACTATAGTGTGAATGGATGTGGATGTCAGCATGGCAGAGATTAGATGCAAAGGACAGAGGCTTGGAAATGTCACAACTCTCATGGCTCTCACTGTGGCCACGGGGCGGGGGGGGGGGGAACTACTGACTTTGAAATAGTACATCTGCATTAGTCGCAGGGTGGAGGCACACTGGGTGCCATTTTATTTGTACTTTTCTCCTGCTTTATGTGTTAAGTGTTGGCCTTCAGATAAGCCTCACTGGTAAAAATGTCTAGATCGCAGTGCCCTAGAGGAAAACAGAGGTATGGGGTTTCTTCTGTAGCCTTTTTGTTAGGTCCT
This sequence comes from Jaculus jaculus, assembly GCF_020740685.1. NCBI lineage: Eukaryota > Metazoa > Chordata > Mammalia > Rodentia > Dipodidae > Jaculus > Jaculus jaculus. The sequence continues at coordinate 117,650,436 of NC_059103.1, read as the reverse complement.
AAAGTCATGTTGTCTGAAGAATGATGATGCATTCTCTTTTGCTAGGGATATCCTCAAGGGCTGGGGAGATGACTCAGAGGGTAAGGTGCTTGAGTACAAGCATGAGGACTAAGTTCTGACGCCCAGCACCCATGGAAAATCTGGGTGCTGCGTACATACAGATATACTAGCACTGGGAAAGCAAGACTCAGGAGGATCAGCAGGGCCGGCTAGCCAGCTAGTCTAGCCAAATCAGTGATATCTGGGTTCAGCAAGAGACCATGTCTCATGAAAGAAGATAGAAAGGGAATGAGAAAGATACTCAATGTCTGCATCTGGCCTCTATGTGCACACTTTCACATGTGCATACACGCCTACACATATGTGTGCTGTGCCCACTTGTATATGACCAATTCCATACACACATGCACATGTAAAAAACCTAAAGAAGCAAAAGGGAGTTATAAATATCTCCAAGTCCCACTGACACCCCCCCTCTGCAATATCTGAAGACATAATTGGGCAAGCACGCTAGTTGCCAATAAGCAGTGGGTATAGAATATTCTAGATTTAAAAACCTTCTTTCACAATGGCAACCTTAACACAAGCTCCCTCAATCACCACCTTGTTTCTCTCTCCCTCCCTCTCTCTCTCTCTCTCTTTATTAGTTTTCTCCCTTTTGCTTCTTAGGAATACCAGAGAGAGTAAGAAATTGAGGCAGATTCTTTGTAGGATTCCTTACATTCTCAAATACAGAGAACATCTATTAGGAGTAATATATTCAGATTTACACCAACCTTCTGAACAACTAACCTATGTTGGATTTGATTATGAAAGGGCAAACAAAATCCAATGAACAAAACTCAACCATTTTTTTTTTGTCTCCTGAAGATTAGAAGATGTGCATAGAAGTATGTAGACTTTGAAATTATTTAACTTGAATCAAAACTGACATTTGGCTTAACATAATAAACATTAATCATAAAATTACAAAAAAATACTAAAGAATATCCCCATGGAAGCCCCAAAGTAATGAGTCACAAGAGGTGAGGCAAATATCAAGGGTGACATTTTAGTTGATTCCACATTTATGTTAGATCCATAACAATTTATTCATTTTCACATCTATTACAAACAAAAAGATTATCACTACCAAAGTTTGCTTTCATCGATATCATTACCTCAGTACAGGTTCTTAGTCATTTGGTTTTACTGAGCCAGGTCCATGAAAATAAACATAAAACATCAGTAAGTCATAAGCCTATGTGAGCAAAATCATAAAGCAGAACTCACACAGGTGAAGGAAACCCTGCACTGACTACTTTCTGCACACAGGGTTTTTGATGGTTCAGCCCGGAGAGCTTGGAAACAAAGCCTCAATTACTTCTGATTATCTAAATTCAGAAGGGAAAGATGAAATTGAAGTTTTATATCCAAAACATTTTTCCCCTCTCCCTCTCTAGATGTCAAGCTTAAATATAAATAAACTGCTTACCTATACTTGGACATTCTTGTCAAAATAATTGGGACCTCTACAAAGGCTAGGTGCAGAAATGTAAAACAACAGACACAGCCAAGCAGGGGAAGTTGCCCAAGATAAAGGGCTAAAGCACAGAAACAAATCCATTCATAAAAGTAATCTTGCAGCACTGAGATATTCCTCATAGAATTCTAGTTCAAAGCTGCCATTAATAAACATCAGCCTACAGAGAGTTGCTTTCATATGTTGCAGAGATGTGGCAGGCATAACCTTTGAGTTTCTGTTCACCTGGCAGCTTTTATTATTCTTACGTATTAACAATATACAGATGGTGGAGGAGAGTAGAATTTAAAGAAGTGGCCCTGGACATGCTTGCATTGTGAATAAGCAATTCAGAAGATGTTACACTGGGACTTGAGAATTAACTTAAATGAGATTCTAAATTGCAGGAATATGAAAGGTACTCCCGAATGTATCATAAATTTGCATGTGCACAAGTTTCTTATACATAGCACTGAGCCATCTCCTAGACAGACTTTGTGGTTGTTGATAGGCAAGCATTTGTAGGCCAAGGAGAGATAAGGAGGAAAAGGAATTGCCTTGTAAAAAACAAAGCAAGCAAAAACACATTTAAACTTAACATTAAACTAATACTCATTCTTTTTTTTAATTTGTATGTATTTATTACGTGGGTACTGGGAATCAAACCTAGGTCCTTAGGCCTCACAGGCAAGCACCTTAACCACAAAGCATCTTTACAGCCCCTAACACTCATTCTTTATTCATGGAAAAATTGTTTACGAACATCTTAAGTGTAATGCACTATATTGAGACATGCCCTTTGTTTAACAGTAAAAACAGTTCTAAGATCCTAAGTATGAGAGGCATGGGTGGTTTTTTTGCTCTATGGCTAGCATTAAAACAATTCCTTACCAGTCCAATCATTTTATAAACTTGAAGCACAATTAAGAATGAACTGTTAAATCCTCCCAAAAGACCACATCTTCTTGTTTTAATAAAGTCAATTTAGAAGCTACATAAATCTTTCAAGCTACTTAGAATTGCAAAAGGGAGGGAAATGCAAGTAACTGACTATCTTTCAACTCACTATATTAAGTAAGTTACCAAGTAGCTCAATGACAGTGTGAGCTCTTACTTCACCTGTTTAAATGTTGTCCCTGAAGCCAAGGTTGCAAGTCTGTGGCTTCATAAAGCCTAATTAGATTCACTGGGTTTGCCTGTTATCTGTCACTATGATAAGCCGTTTCTCAAATATGCATTCTTACTCACAAGGAGAACTGAACTGCAGGATGTTGCTTCGTCACTCTAGCAACTACCAGTTATTAAAATCATTCTAAAATTTAGAGGGAAGCACAAGATGTAATAAGAAATGACTTATAAAGATAGAGGCCCAAATTTAACATGAGCAATGGAGTTAGGCTAGGAAGCGTTAGGAAACAATCCGCCCTCCTCCAACCCATGAGAAATTACTCTACTTCTCTGACTTACTCTTCTTATGTCTAAAATGAGTACACTTTTGTTTGTTTTTTTGTTTGTGTGTGTGTGTGCATGTTCATGAGTGTGTAAGAGTGCGTGCTTGCATGAGCATGGAGGCCAGAGGACAACTTCTGGTTCCTTGAGTGCCATCCACCTTCTTTGAGACAGGTTCTCTCATTGGCCTGGAACTCACCTTACTAAGCTTGGCTGGATGGCCAATGAGCCTCAGGGATACATATGTCTCTGCACCTAGTACTAGGCTTACAAGGGCATGATACTGTGCCTGGATTTTTTGTTTGATTTATTTATATAATTTATTTGAGAGCAATAGACAGAAATAGAGAGAGAGAATGGGCATCCCAGGGCCTCCAGCCATTGCAAAGGAACTCCAGATGCTTGTGCCCCTTGTGCATCTGGCTAACATGGATCCTGGGGAATGGAGCCTTGAACCAGGATCCTTAGGCTTCACAGGAAAGCACTTAACCACTAAACCATCTCTCCAGCCCCTGGCTTTTTTTTAAATATGGGTTCTGGAGGTGGAACTCAGATCCTCATTCTTGAGAGGCAAGGCTAAGCTATCTCCCATATGCTCATATCCCTTGTGTAGGTTTATGGTAAAGATTGTGTTTGAGCTATGCCCTGCAGTATGCTTGCTATGTAATAGATACTAGGTACATAGGGGCTCTTTTTAGGAGCACAGAGCTAAAGATAGGTGCATATGTCTTGATAGGAAGAAAGCACACAAGATTTCATTTCTGGGTGGAGCAGAAGTCTAGTGAACTGGATGCCTTCCAAAACAGAAAATCTTTAAGTAGGCAACTGTGCCCTTGAAGGAGATATTTGCTTTACCTGGATATTTTTCTTTCATTGAGAAGTCATTGTAAACAACAACCTAGGAAGCAAGCCCCACTGAGAGATGGAAATAATAAAGTATTTTAAATGACACTGAACCAACCCTAGAGCTGCAAGGTCTCCTTGAGCTTAGCCAGTCCTTCATGCAGACCCTCTGTGTTTTCACACGTTTCAGTGAAGTTCTTAAACCAATAACACTCACTGAATTACTTTTGAAGGTACAAAACCAACATGGATCACTGGGGAGATAAAAACACTTCTGCAGCCAGGAATGAGAGGGAGGAGAGCTGGAGCATTCAGAAAGAAGAGAGGAAACCTATATAATATTAGGATGCTGCTACCCACCAGAAAATGGCAATGACTGAAAAGGCTCTGGTGGTTGGTTTCACACCTGACTGTCAGTGTAGAAAGAACTGGGCGTGTTGTCTATCTTCCCTCCATCTCGGAAGTAGTGTGAAACCAAAACCTTGGCTCTGACCTAGGCAATATATGTTACTGTCTCTACCCATCTGGAGTCGGATATAAACACACTCACATAAACACACACACACACACACACACACACACACACACACACACAAACTACATGCATATCTGTAAAAATGGGAGATGGCAGAATGCTGACTAAGGCTATAGGACCAGAGTCTAAGTCTGTAATTTCACTTAGCCTTTCTGTGTCTTTGGGGCTGCTAATGAGCATGGTGCTAATAACATATGAGACAGACTAACACATACATAAGACAGACAGATAAATAAAGCAATGCTGCATAACATTTAGAATTGTAAGAGGGTTATATGAGATAGACTATAAAATGAATGTAGGACTGGAGAGATGGTTTAGTGTTTAAGACATTGCTTGCAAAGCCAGAGGACCAACGTTTGATTCCCCAGGACCCACATAAGCCAGATACACAAGGTGGTACGTGCACCTGGAGTTCCTTGCAGAAGCTGAAGGCCCTGGTGTGCCCATTCTCTCTCTCTTTCTCTTTCTCTTTCTCTCCCTCTCAAATAAATAAACTTAAAATAAATGAATTTAGCATAGCATCTGGTATATAGTATTTTGCTTAATAAATATTAATGTTAACCATCATTATTATTACTGTTCATATTATTTACCCAAGAAAATAACTTCTCAACTTATCAGAAAATTAGAGTAAGTAGAGCTACAAATATAGCTCAGTTGACAAAAATGCTTGCTGCACAGTCATAAGGAACTGTGTTTGATCCCCAGAATCCACATAAAACAACCTAGCTGTGATGGGACTCACCTGTAACACCAGCACTGGGGAGGCAGGGACAAGCAGATCCCTGGGCCTCACTGGCTAGCTAGCCTAGCTTTCTTGACAAATTCAGTTCTAGGCCAATGAGAGTCCCTGTGTCAAACAAAGTGGATGGCATGTGAGTAAGAAAACCAGAGGTTGTCCTCTCACACATGCCTGTGTACATGCAGAAAAAAAAAAAGTGTTGACCAAAAAATGACCACTATGGTTAGAAAATAAAATAAAACCATAGATTTATGAGTTTGAAAACTTGGTACACAGCTAGTGGTAATGTTTGGTAAGATTGTGGAGCCTTTCTGAGGTGGAGTCTTGTCAGGGAATTGGGTCACAGGGGCAGGCCTTGAAGCTTTGTAGTCCTACTTGCTGTTCTTCCCGTTTCCTGCCACTAGTATGACATTTATCTCCCTGCTCCTGCCATGCCTTCCCTGCCTTGATGGGTTCTACCTTCTGGAACTATAATCCAAAGTAAACCCCTCCTCCCTAAGTGGTTTCCAATCAGGTACTTATTCAGCAGCATTGAGAAAGTAACTTATATAAGTACAAAATCAAGATAGTATTGCAGGAGAACAAAGTAAGAGAGTCACCATACCCAGCTATGAGCTCGCTACAAAGCTCCAGTCCTTGAGATGATGACAACCATGGGTGCCACAGAAAGCACTGGTGGAACATGAGACAGAACGAGAAGCCAGAGCAGATGCAAGCAATGCAGCCAGTGGGGCCAGGGCAAAACATACAGTCCAGTAAATAGAAAAAAGGTAGTGGAGAAACTGACATGCAACAACAGCAACAAAACAATAGGAAGACCTAAGCATAAACCTTACATCTTTTATAAAAATTAACTCCAGAATGGAACACAGACCCACACACATAGTATAAAACTAATAAAACTCCTAGAAGACATCATAGAATAAAATGTAGGTGATCTTGGGTTTGGTGATGACATGTTAGATGAAAGAATAAAGTATAATTCTTTTTAAATATTTTATTTATTTATTAGAGAGAAGGGGAGAAAGAGGCAGGTAGAGAGGAAAAGAGAGAATGGGCATGCCAGAGCATCCAGCCACTGCAACTGAACTCCAGAAGCATGGGCCACTTTGTGCATCTGGCTTACGTGGGTCCTGGGGAATTGAACCTGGGTCCTTAGGCTTTGCAGGAAAGGGCTTTAACAGCTGAGCCATCTCTCTAGCTCCTAAAGTATAATTCTTGATAGGAAGCATTGGTAATTTAGACTTCATTAAAATAGAAAACTCTAAGGGAAGAGAATAAAACAAGTGACTGACCCACAACAGGACTTTCATGAACACAACCCAACACAGGAGGAATTCTTAGCATAACCAAAAACGGGCTGTAGAAATGTCTCGGCAGTTAAAAGTGCTTGTTTGTAAAGCCTGATGACCTGGGTTTGATTCCCCAATACTCACATAAAGTCAGACACACAGAGTGTCACATAGGTCTGGAGTTTTTTTGCAGTGGCAGGAGACCCTGGCACTCCCACACTCCCATACATATACCCTTTACACCCTCCCTCACTCTTACTCTCTGTCTTTCTTAATCACAATCTCCCTCTCTCTCTCTCTCTCTCTCTCTCTCTCTCTCTCTCTCTCTCTCTCTTTCCCTTTCTCTCTTTCATTTTTTTTTTAAACATGCAATGATCTGTGAAAACACATTACCAAAGATTCACAGTTGTGAAAAATATGAAAAGAGAACTTCAAATTAAAACATGAAAGTTCCAGGACAGACAGATCAGAATGGATACAACACCAAAAGTTGACAAGATTTGAAAAAGCAGGAGCTCCCATCATTTCTATTAGGAATATAAAATGATAAAGTTACTTTGAAAGATAGGAAAGTAGTTTCTTACAAAACTAATCATGTGACCTGGTATTTATTTAAAGATAAAAATGATGGCATCACCAAAACCTTCATCTTTATTCAACAATACTGAAAATTTAAATACCCATAACCTGATGTGGGATAATAAATAAGCTGCAGTACATTCATATAATGGAATATTATTCAATAATAAAAAGTAATATCAGCCAATAGGAAGACAAAAAGGATCTTGAAATGCATGTGGCTAACTGAAAGAAGCCAATTTGAACATTGTAAATACTGTCTGACTGCAACAATGTCTATGGAAAATATAAAACGGATAGTAAAATAATGAGCAGCCAGGAGTTTGGAAGAGGGAAGGAGGAAGTAATGAACAAGTAGAACACAGGAAATGTTTAGAACAGTGAAACTAGTCGAGTGGTATATGTTTAGGTTTATTAAAAAGTTTACTTTTAAGTCAACTGTGTTATAAACCTAAAACTGCTCTAAAATAGAAAGGTTATTAATTTTAAAAAGACATACTAAAAAATGAATGTAAGAAAATCATAGTACATGCAGGAAATGGGCTAAAATGTAGATTGCGTGGAAAAAAAGTGGTGAGTAATAAAGCTAAAAAACTGAGAGGCTGGGGTAAGATACTGAAAATGTTCACATGCCAGCCACGTTCTGGTATCTGAATTTTAATGTAAGCCAAGTATTTTTTTTTTTTCAAGTTGCATGGTCATATCTGTGCTTTACAAAGGTAATTTTCCTGGAAATAACTATAGGACCAAGTGAAAGAGCTTAGAGGAAGTAAGGCAAACTAAGGCAATTGCACCAATTCAGGTAAGAAATGCTATTGCTAGATCCAGGCTAGGCCATGGTCCCAACCTACTCTAATGAATGGCACTCCTTGAACGAAAGGAAAACACAGACCATCTCCATGGTGATCAGAAGAAGAAAAGCATTATCACAGAGTATTTCATAAAAGTTGTGGCTATAAGTAACTCAGCACTTGCCTTTCCTTCAATAAATCATGCAAAGCAAAACAGATTCTTTTTCTGTGATATTGACAGTTCAGTTGAAAATCCGAGGAGGGAATTTTATAAGCTTTTCTAGATAAAATTCTAAGTGTATATGAAACTGATGTGTATTGATCTGATGTCACCATTAGCTTGTCTTACCATAGTTCTTTAGAAAATAATTGCCCATAGCTGAATATCTAAATCCTATTCTTTTCCCTGAAGGAAGCCACATTTATCTGTCCTTGTATGAAATATCTAAGACCCGTGTCAATGCCCCAATTAAAAGCATCTCTCCACCTGACCTTGTGACTGTTGGCCTGAGGTTCAGTTTTGAATCAACTGCTTGTTTTCTCTTTCCACAGTATCTTGATCTTGAGAGTAATTTCCTTTTAACTCATAATCATATGAGCTTATTGTACCAGTTTCAACTATCCCCCAGGCAATCTGTGGAGGGACTCTTTCCCTAGTAGAATCTTCACCGTGAATTTTATGGATGCTACAAATCCTATGTCTTGACTGTGTTTAGTAGCATTCTATTCAGTGACATGAACAGATATGATTCACACAGACATGTGGGCTAGTAAGACATTATAGCCTGTGGAATCTGAGTGATGATAGCAATAAGGATTTTCAAGTTTACATTATGGCAATTGCATAAGAGGTGATGTGATTAACCAAAACCAGACACAGATTAGAGACATACAATACTAGTTTAATTTTGGACATAGCCAGGGAGAGACCTGTGGTAATTTTAGAAGAGAAGTTCATTAAGCAGTAATAAATGAAGGGCTAGAAAATCAAATGAAAGGGAGATACTAAGTCATGTAGCAGTAATGGACACATACATTGGAAGGTGAACAAGTTCCCTGAAGATTAGTAACAAGTAGAGGAAGAGTGTCAAAATCCAAATATGACATTGGAAAAAATAAACTAGAGAAATGGTAAGAGGAAGCTATGTGTAGGAGTGGGAAGGAATCTATTAGGTTTAGTATTCAAAGGGGATGAATGGGAGACAAACTGAGAAGAAGGACTCTAATGTGTACCTAATGGATATGCACATGAAGGGAGAAATGACCCCAATGCTTTGATCTTGGATGGTCTCTAGAAAGAAAGGGCTTTCATTCCCATCATGTACTCACTCTTTCCAAAATGCCCCGCTGAGCAGCACTGTCTAGGGCTAACCCCATGCCACTGACAGAAGGCAGACAGGTTCGTGTGCCCTATGGACACAGGAATGAGTCTGGATTTAGACGTATTTTAGTTGAGATGCCCATGAGTTATGCCTACCAAGATGTAAAGAAGAAACATCAAGATCCACAGAGGTAAGACTTGAGTTCGCATTAATAGATGAGAAACGCCTCTGTTGTGAAGTGTGAACATTTAAGTCTACATGTGGCAAATACCTGTGGGAATGGAGGAGGAAGAGTAGAAAAAGCAAACAACAGAAAAGGAGAAGGTATATTTGTACCAGTGAGAGATCTAAGAAAACTACAGTAGAGACCATCAGGCCACAGCTAAATCCCAGACATGCCAAAGGAGATGACATCAGAGGGGAAAACAAGTCTAGCCTTGAGTGGACACTCAAAAATAGTGCCAAGTGTAGGTGCTTCAGGGATGATGTCACAGAGCATGCAAATGATTTTTGGTGGAAATGAGATTACTTTTAAGTCCAGGATAATGACCGAAGTTAGATAGAGAAAATTAAAACTGGAGAAGAGGTGTGGGGGGGGGGGGGCGGGGGGAACTGACAGAAACACAGCACAGAGGACAGGAGTCAGTATGGGATCCCCGGACTTGGGCAACATCCAGATCTTCACTGCAAAGTGAGTTCTCACTGGCGTCTCTTGTGATCACCTGTGCGTGGTGTTGATTCCTGTCTACACCATGCTGCCACGGAGAGGGCTGTCTGTGACTTCTCGGAGAATGCTCCCCCATATCCCGCACACTCCTCTGTGCAGAACTAAACAGGAATAACTGGCGCAGCTGCCAGGTTCTATGTGGGACGATCGCCTTCTCTGTGAGCTAAATAGAAACTAGCAAAGAAAAGACACAATTTCTAAGCTCTCCCTGCATGGGGGTGTGGCGAGGAGCAGGTGTACGTTGCTGTATCCCCTCCCCCCCCCCCACTTAAGAAAAAGAAGCCCAGCGGAACTTTGAGAACAAGATGAAGATACAGAAAGCCTGGCGCCCCTCTAAGAGGTATTCTTTGTACCTAATTGTTCGGCCTGCAGGGTTTCTATTCTCAGCTCTGGCCTCCAGTGCTATGCTTTTTTGCACTCTCGACTGCATATTTATACTTGAACCCACTCCTTTTCTCTCACCCCCCTGAGCGTTTGTTTGCTCTTGTTCCTTCATCACCAGGAAAGACAGAAATGTGGAAAACACCTCAAGGGGCCCGAGAGTGACCTAGGACATCCACACAAGTTTACAGGACTCAGAGAAGTCCTTGTCTCCACAACATCTCCCCAGCACTCAGGAGGAGCAAAGCTGAGCTCGCACACGCTGGGAGCACATCCTTGCTCCCCGCCAGCCTCGCCCCGGACCGTGTTGGCTCCTAAGGGAGCTGCTGCCCAGAGCCACAGTCGCCACACCGACAGAATGCAACGCGTGCACACGCTCACACGCAAACAGCACACGCAAGACACCGACCGGGTGCGGGACAGCCGCTCTACCCCGCGTCCCTCACGCCCGGGCAGGCACCCGCGTGTCCGCGGTTCCCGTGTCCCCAGTCGCGCGCGCGCCCCGGGTGCCCGAGAGCCCCTAAACCCCGCCAAGCTCACCAGCCAACCCGGTAACTTTCCAGGTGCGCAGCGTGTCACCCCCTCGCGGCGGCCGCACCGTCTCGGGGTCCTCTCCCACGCCGTCCTCCCTTCCCAGCTGCCTACGGCACCCACCCGAGCCCAGGCGCAGGTCGGCTGCCCGCGGCCGGGCCGGGCCGTGCGCTCGATCGCTCGCTCCGGGCGCAGAGAGGGCCGGGGCGCCGCCGCCCGCGCCGCCGTTCGCTTCCTCGCTCGTTAGCTCGCGGAGAGCCGGGGACGCGGCGAGCGCGCTGCGGGCAGGAGCTGCGGCGACGCGGGCGCTGCGCCTCGCTCCTCGGCGGGGGCCCGGGCGAGAGGAGGCGCGCCGGGGAGGCGGAGGGAGTCCGGCGAGAGGAGGGCCGGAGGAGGGCGGGGGTCAGCCGCCGTGGTGGCGAGGGAGAGAGAGAGAGACAGAAAGAAAGAAAGAGAGAGAGAGAGAGAGAGAGAGGTGGGGTCACCGGCCCGAACCTTGACTCCTGACACAGCCTGCCCTGCCGCAGCCTGCACTTTACACCTCGGTTGTCTCCCGGCCGGCCCAGGCAACTTAGGCTGGGCGATAACATCGTGCATGTTCGCGGTTTTATTTTCACGCAGTCATTTCTTCTGCAAGTGTGTAGGGTGAGGGCAGAGGAAAGTTGAGGGCGGTATCCGTCGTGTCCTCCCCTGTCCATCCCCCTGCCTCCAGCCTGGCTGTCTCCCGCTTACCTTCCCTCTGCGAGCGCACACAGGCGTTCCCATCTAGGACACGCACTCCGGTCACGGTCACAGCGGTGACCTTCTACAAGACACGTGACCTCGGCTCGACCGCTTGGCGACTCGCTCTTGGGCGGATGATGGAACCCAACCCGAACTTGCATCTAGTTTGCCAGTGCAAGTTATGCCGGGATGATGGGGTGTGTGTAGGGGGTGGGGGACAGTGTTTGAACAGAGTTTCTAGGGACGGAGATGGTGTCTCCTGAATCACTAGAGCTTTAGCGGGGTGCTTTTTTGGTCACTCAAGCAGGTAATTTAAAATGCTCTCCGTCGCCTTTAGAGCACATGGTGTATCCCGAGGCGCGCGTTCCGTTTTTCTAAATATACATCCACACTCTCACACCGCATTATTTGCTGGCCTCTGGAGTTGTGAGACCTCCGTGTGGCTTTTTCTTTCACAGGCAAGTCCAACGAGGACAAGGGCAGGTTTTGTACTAAGAAAAGGGAGGCACAGTGAGGGTTTATTCTTCCCTTCACATCCAGAGAATGTTAGGGGCCACCCCCACTCCCTTGGGTTTCACACCGCGTGGCGGCAGCGGGCCTCATGAAACGCGAGTATGCAAGATTACATACATAAACCTACGGAGAATGAGCCCCGTGTAAACGTGTTGAATGGGGCCGTTAAGTTTCAGAGCAAGGAAAACATAGTTGCTTGCTTTTCTGCTAACTGGGGGAAAATAAGTGTACTTTTTCATGAATCTGTACATTTCAGGCTGGTCTCCAAAACAGGTTAACCAGAGAAGATGGAGGTGAAAATTCCACAGAAAAAGGAAACTCCACAGGTAAATAACTATATCATTTCTAAGTCACTGTGATAAAGGACTTTTGAGTCAATGGGCTCAAATGAACAACTGAACAAGAAAGAGGAGAAAACGAGACTTTTTATATCCTTATATCCCATTGCTAAATAATGGTCCATAAACATGACCTATTGAGTTATTTTAAAATAAGAACAGAATATATCAGGTATAGTAAGCGGTATTTTATGACTCTTGTTCTTGTTAAACATCCATATGTATGCACTGGGTCAACCCCGTAACTGCTCTTGTTGATTGAGGAAAGAGCTTGAAAGCCACGGATGGGGTACAAGCCCCTGTCCAGGATCACTCAACTAGCCACCAAAGTAGAGTTGGAGGGGGCAACTTGTGTTCTCTCCTAACGACCTGCTACTCTAATTGCTCAGCTATGCCAAAGAAGGAGGAGGAAGTGGAAGAGGAAGAGGAGAAGGAGGGCCTAACACTTCAACTTCAGCTCTTGAGTCTTTTCTTCAGTCTTTCCTACAGAGCTTTCAGCAGTTCCTTTGACTGGGGCATAGGGATAAAACCTGGAAATTCAGCCTGGTGTGATGGCGCATGCCTTTAATCCCGGCACTCAGGAAGTAGAGGTACGAGGATCCCTGTGAGTTCAAGACCACCCTGAGACTACTTAGTGAATTCCAAGTCAGTCTGAGCTACAGTGAGACCCAACCTCCAAAAAACAAAAAGTAAAAAATAAAAATAAAAAACCCTGGAAATTCAATGGCAAAGTGAACTAGTCAGCCTGTCCCCTTAGCATCTAGAATCCGGGGGAGCAGCAGACATTAAGCAAATGTATACCAAAGTTACCATATGTGTGATAAATACTAAAGAAGAAAACATGAGAAAATATGGAGTCATAATTACAGACTGTCATTAATAAGTAACCCAACTGAAAATGTCTTAAATGATAACATTGATTATGTCATATGGTAAGAAGTCCCAAGGTCAAGAGACTTGGGTTTACTCGGTAACTCAGTAAGGTCCGTTCTTTCCGCTATTCCCTTTGCCATCCCTGGCACATCAGCTTTGTCCCCACAGCCACCAAGCCCCCCCCCCCCACACACACACACTCTCATGGCTGGAGTGGCTCCAGGTACACAATTCAGACAGTGCTCAAAATGACAGAGAGTGTCTCTCATCAAGGATGGGGCATCCTTTCTCAGGAGTTTCTAGTAAGACTTTTCTCATTTGCCCTTTATCAAAGCCTGGTCATGCGACTAAATAGCCAGGAGATTGCCATGATTTTTTTGCCTGGAGCACTTCAAGACTTGCTCATGAATTGGCAGGATTGTACTTTTTAAGAAATAGATACATAAGAAAGGAGAGGGTGGCAATGAATGCTGGATAGGCGGTGTCTGGTCTGCTTCATAATCTCAGGAATGCTTTCTCAAGAAACAAAAAAGGAAATCATTTAAACCTGAGTGAGAATCAGAGCTGATGAGGTCAGGTACAGGCAGAGGCAATCTGTGTGTGTGAAGCCTAAGCGTACACCATGTGCAAAGTCTCACTTCACCTACTGGAGAACGCAAGTAGACCTCAAGAAATAATCTCAGCCTATTAATACCAGCACTCAACAGGCAGAGATGGGAGAATTGTTGTGACTTTGAAACCAGCCTGGGACTACTTCCAGGTCAGCCTGGTCTAGAATAAAACCTTACCTTGTAAAACCCAAAATAGTAAGCTCAAAAAGCTCACTTTTGATCAAGTTCACAGGACTAATAAGCTGATGTCTTCTGCCTGTACAAAGAGTGAAACATGGCTGTTCTCTGGCACTGGGTGAAGGACACTGCCCACCTCTCAGCTCCCTCTAAGATGTCTTTATCGCCTGTGACACACAGGACAAGTGTTCATCACACGAACAAAACATCTCCCCTTGGACAGCTCCAGTGGGTGTCCTGGCCTCTTCTAAACCTTGTCACCAGCCCATCTTTTACACAATTAGAGAAATCCTGATATAGCTCCGAAGCTTTGCAGAATGCTTTTGGTCATGTCTACTTGACCCCTGACTCAGGAAGCCACATCCAAGGGGCTGAGCTGGCAGCTGACTCTAGTAATGCTTCCACGCTGAATCTAGACTCCCAAGCACTTGGAGTATAAATTACTATGCAAGCTCATCCGACCTGAATTCTCCTTTCTTGGGATAAATTTCCACAGCAGAGGCTCTGAAGTTCGAATGCACACAGATTTCTGTTACACAACTCCCTTCCTACACACATACAGGCAGGTTAGGTTTGGGTTCAAAGATTTGAACTGTGTCTTAGAGCCCCCCAAGACTCAAGTTCCTCTGTCCTGCATCCATCAAAAATCTCTTGGCATATGAGAAGGACAAAACTACTACCCTAGTGGTTATATTCTTATGTTCTCATTATCTTTGAGAGTTTGCTTCTTTCTCTCCTTTATTCATTCCCTTGTTTTGCAAAAGTTGTCCATGGTATCACACTGACACCATGAGCAGCCATTCCAACTGCTAGGACAAAAGCCTTTGACCACGGTGCCTCCTTTCTGATGGATCCTAACCCAGGAAAAGCACCATGTGCTTTTGGTGTTTCTTCTATTCCAATTTCATCATCACTTGATATGGGTATACAATTGAACTCATTGATTCCACCTGTTTTCACACCACCATGCACATCTTTCTCAAAGACAACTGTCTGCAGCACAGTGATCCTTCCCTCTGTGGTCCCACAGCTGCGTGCAGCTCCAACTTTCCAAAACTCGTGAACTTGTCCATCTGCCTTACCAGACATCAGAGCAGGGGCAATGGTAAATTAGCTTTATGTTTCCAGCAAACACCTAACTCAATCTTTATTACTAAAAAAAAATTCAAAGATTAAAATTTACATTACTGCCATTCATTTTTTCCAAGTCTAGCACTGGGCTTATTGTTATAATCCACTCTGTCTTTCCAAGGAGACAGGAACCTCTCATTTGCCAGTTCTTTCCTACTGATTCTAGTGAGAAGGAGAGTGAGCATCAAGGGCACGAGCTACTAATAGAATTGGGCTATTTTCCTGCCTTTTCAGGCAGGAACCAGAGCCTCCATGTGTTCTCCTATTTAAACTGACCAGTATCTTGAGTGGTTTCTTTTAAATTCTTATTTGGGCATATATGGGAGGAGGAGGCAGGGCATGCACAAACCATGCATTTGCCACTTTGCATCTGGCTTTAGTGGGTGCTGGGGAATTGAACTCTAAATGACAGACTTTGTAAGCAAGTACCTTTAACTACTGAGCCATGTCCCCAACCCCGAAAGTGTTTTTCTCCATTTCCTCTGCTCCCATCCAATCTAAACACTGTCAGTTCACTTTTCCTAACCCTGCCTCCCTTCTCTTAGCCTCTATCATTACTTGTAGATGCCTGACCTTTCTTCAATTGTCTCTCAGCAAGGCGTTTTATCTCAGTCCTCTCATCCCATTCATCACTTTCTACTTTGTATTACTGTCTACTATCTACACTTCTTATCTCTCTGCTGGACTGTAAACAACTAGAAGACATAGGTAATGCCTGACTCATCTTTGCTGTGTCTCTCTCAGCACACACAGCAGGTCCAGTTCTACAGCTGATAATTATAACTACCCAGGAGAATTATGTTTCAGAGTTCCTGTAGAATATGGAACATGTTTTATTTTTTTCTGAAATAAAGGCATTGGATTAAAATGATAACAGATTTAGAAATTAATAACCTGCCCAGTTAGAAATCAGGTGATAGTAAATTTTCTTATAAAGCTCTAAAATATTATTTAATCTAGTTTTATGTTTTTAATCAGAATTTCTAGCTATGAAAGTGCTCATTAAATAATACAGATAGTTGTTTAGACATGAAGTATCACCCTAAAAGACTAAAGGATTGCTTGCTGGGATCCCCACTGGTAGTTGCTATTTTGAGAAGTTCTGGAACCTTTAGAAGGTCACTGAAGGTAGATCCTTGGGGGTATTTTGTCCTTGGCTCATTCCTGCCTTCTGTCTGCAAAGAAGTGAGGAACAGCCTTTGTCATATTCTTCCTTCAAAATAAGCCTGTCATCTTTCAGTTGTTTTTGTCAGGTATTTTAGCCATAGCAACCAAAAAGTAACCAATGTATCAGGGTAGGACAAGTCTACGCCAGGCTCGCAGTGTTTAGCATCCTATCATTCTGTGCTATTTTGAAGTAGCAAGGACTCCATCCAATGTCTTCAATACTCAACTCATCATTTTTCTCATATTGAATGCTTTACATCTCACTCTGCTTCAGCCAAACACTCTCATGGTCACCTGGAATTTCCATTAAAATCAGTGATCCTTGTAGCATATATGCACCCCAGATCAGCTTGGCCATACCTGTCCACAAGATTTCAGCACTTTTCTCGGCTTCCTAGCCACAGCGATCCTAGCAATTACTCACGCTATCTCCATGGTTGGCAAGCACAGGCTAACATGGTCACTAAATTCAATGTCCCCCTTGGATTGAGAACCACACCAATACAGCATTGTCACACTGATGGAGGAAGTCTCACTGGTTCCAGCACTTTGAGCTCACCTGACTGAACCCACAGAAGTTCTGACTTCCCTGGTTACTACTAGAGGGCCTCAAAACACAGCCCAGAAATTCAGTGGAATTCATGCCTTGTGAAGTTTGCCTGGACCACTGAGAGGAAGGAGCCATGATGAAGACAACAGATAAATTGTTAGACCTTCCTGCCCACCCAAGAGCTCCTCAAGGATGCAATGGCCCTGTACCTCTGGCTGTTCTTGTTTGACTCAGCATCTAGAAGCTGTGTCTTCTAGAGACACTGTGGTCAGATTGGTAATGAACCACCCTCAGTCTGCTTTCTCATGTCTGCTTTCTCCCTCTCCCCTGCTGCCCTCCAGTAATGCCCTGAATAAAGTTTTAGCAGTAAGCTCAGTCTCTGGGTTCTATTTGTTAGGGAACACAGGCTAAGAAAAGCTTCTGCTCTTAACAACCTTTGGTACTTAAGTTTAGTTGCTCAGTTACCTTCTCTTCATTTTTTTTTTTTTTTCTGTCCTTAGTGGACCTGCAGTTGCTTGATTCTCTGTCTTCACTTGGCTGCTTCATATTTTACTGGGAGGGTCATGTGGTATCTACAGTCATGGTACTTAGCCCCAGTTTTACTCATGGGGTAGGAAGCCTACCTCTTACCTTCTCTTCCTTACACTTAGACAATGAGGAACAAAGTTGATACAGGAGCTTTTTCTCATAAACCTATATTGGAATCCAATGGTAACCAATTACACTGGAAAGCCATTCTCCCTGATAATTCTGCCAAATTTCCTTGTCAGCTTCTTTTCTTTCTACCATAATGGAAGTGGTAAACCTTTTCATCTTTCTTCAAGCCTTCATTTCAGCATCTTACTTATGGTACTTGGTCTCACTGACTCTTCACAAAGAAAATAATAATTCTTATGGGTTAAATTATCCCCCTCCAAATTTACATGAATTATTCCAAGTAGCAATTCATCCATGATTGCATATAAAAATATACTGCTGCCACGTGTCCCAACAAATAGAAATGGCACATCTCCACAGCTCTATAAATGGCATCCTTGGCTGTAAAAAGAGACTGCCCATCCCTATCTGGCAATCACTAGGATAACACAGCTAGTTTTTAATAGTGGCTGCATTTTGCTTCTTTGATGTTTGCATTTACTGTTTATTTTGTCATTATATGCTATCTTAGAAGTAAAATCAATTTAACCCCAAAGCACTGGACGATAAAAGAAAATCATTTGAAGGCTCTTATTTGGCTTACATTTGGCCCTTCTAGAGTAAAATATCACATAGATATGGACTCTTATCTTCCCATCATCATATTTAAATAGCAGAAACTTAGCTTGAAACACATAATAACTATCTCTTTACATAATCATTCAAGAGGAACTAAACCCATTAGAACCTCATTGAAGATATAAAGTTGTTTCATTTCCCAAACTCAGACTGTCTGTAACTGGTAACTGATTTTTTCCTTCCAGAAAGTCCTCCAGACACCAAAGGTTTCATTTAATCAGTAAGCAATAATATTTCCCTGAAACAAGGATAATTGGGAATCCTGTTTAGCTTCAGTCTTTCATTGGGTCAAATTGTTTTTCAGGCTTTTCTCCGTTTGTGTAAACAGTGTACCACTAAGTGAGCTCATTTGACACCATGACACCAGGCAGAACCATCTGCTCAAAGGCAGCAAATCATAAATCATTTTGGAACCTGGGTGTAGCCAGCATGTGGCATGTAAAAGCCTTGAAATCAGAGCCAGTCTTCCATCTTAGCTCATCCTCAAAAGCAACTATTTGTTTCCATTTTAATAATTTGCAGATGGGAATACTACAGATTAGCCTAACCTATGTGTTGGTCTATTTTATCTGGCTATTTGTTACCCACTGTGCAACTTACATATTTTGACTTCCTGTTGGAGACCCTAATTGGAAGTGAACTACCAATTTAACTAGCCAAGATTCTTCATTTAAACTGGTTCCTAGGCTGGAGAGATGGCTTAGTGGGTGAAGGCGCTTGCCTGTGAAGCCTAAGGACCCAGGTTCAACTCCCCAGAATCCATGTAAGCTAGATGCACAAAGTGACACATGCACACAAAGTCATGCATGCATACAAGGTGGTGCATGCATCTGGAGTTTGATTTCAGTAGCTAGAAGACCTGTGTGATGGGTGTGCCAATTCTCTCTCTCTTTCTCTCTCCCTTCTTGCTCTCTCTCATAAAAAAGACAGGTTCCTATGTTAAAGAAATACTATAATCAATACTTGCATGTTTTGTCTTGTTCTCTCATATTTCATTTTATAAGAACTGAATAGTTATCAGATGCCAGCTACACAATGTTTTATGTGTGTCTAACATATAATGGTCATTAACAAACATTTCTTTAATGGGTGTATGAATGTTGCTAGGGTTAGGATTAATGTGGTTCCCCAGCTTCCTTGGCACCCAGCATATACAGCAGCAAGAATGAAAAGTAAATAAATAAATAAGTAAGTAAATAGAATGAAGCACTCTCAAGGTGATGCTCTCAGTAAACAGTGGGTTTAAAGTTTCTTGTGAGTTCATATTTGTCTAGTTTAGGGGTTCTCACAATTTTAGTCTCAGAAGACTTTTATAGTCTTAAAATTATTGAGGACCCTAACACATTTTTGTTTATATGTTTTATTTATTAATATTTATAATACTAAAATTAAAACTGATATTTTATAAATATTTATTCATTTGAAAATAAATATTATTAATAACTGTTTCATATTAACATAAAAATAACTATTTTCTAAAATAGTGAAGAGAAGAATTTTTCTATTTATTCTTTGCAAACCTCTTTATATTTAGCTTAATAGAAGGTATCTGGCTTTGTATTTAAATTCAATAATGTTACATATCACAGGTGTCTGGGAACCTCCATGGAAATGGAAAGAGAAAGGCAAGTAAGTTGTTAGTATTGCAAAAAAGGTCATTCTTATCTGTGATGTGCTTGTTACTTTTCTTGTTGCTGTGACTTGAGTCAAGCAACTTGGGGGAGGAAAGATATATTGCGTGTCACAGGCAGTCTGCAGAGTCTACAGTCCACCAAGGTGGAGAAGGCATAACAGCAGGGTGTGAAGCAGAGGGACATATGTATCTACAGTGAGGAAGTCAAGACAGCTAAAGGCTAGTGATCATCAGGTTTTCTCCTTCTTCCCTTTCATTCAGTCTGGGCTCAGTCCATGGAATACTGCTACTCAACCTCCTCAGTTCAGCCTCTCTGGACACATCTTAATAGCTAAGCCCAGAGGTATGTCTCCTAGATGATTCTAAATCTCAATCAATGAATATTAACCTACACATATTTCTTAGAAATGCCTTGGGGACTCCCATGGGTTATTCCACCACACTCTGAGAACTTCCTTAGTTTATGAACCCCACATGATGTCATTTGTTACAGGTGACTGTTAAGGTAACTACTATTACAACAGCCTCTAAATTTCTGGAAATAGCACAATTTCTCTGAGCTCTGCCTTCTAATAAGTATCAAAATAAAAAAGAAGACACTGTGGTAGAATTACTCAGCCATGCAACCTTCCTCAACACCCAAGTGCAAGTTGGTGAATACATGAAAATAAACATTTTCTCAATTTTAATACTTAATTTTCTTGATATTGAAAGTAGAATGTATTTACCAGTGAGAATCTGGATCAACTGAACTCACCTGTGATTAGAAGAGATAAGATAAATTTAGGATCCTTTGTGTAATATTTCTTGATTTGCTCCAAACCACTACAAAACAGAAATAAGAATTTTGCCCTATAGAGGTCTTCTAGTGTTTAGTAACTCTTCATTGAGTTACTCACTTCTTGACCAAAGTATTCATGGCACAAGTTTGGCTGGGGAGTCAAAATTGAAAAACATAACATCTCTATGTTCTAGTTTAGAGGAAAATAGAAAATTCTTGTGATCATGCAGGCTTTTCATTACTCATACAAAAATTTATTTGTGGAATAGGGAGGTAGTTCAGTCAGTACACTGCTTTCCTCACAAACATGAGAAGCTGAGTTTGATACTCAGTCCCCAGATAAAATACCAAGCATGGTGGCACATGCCTGTAGTCCCAGCACTGAGGAGGCTGAGACAGGGGATGCTGTAGTAGCTAACACAGCCTAATTGGTGAGTTCCAGCCAACGAGAAAGCCTGTCTCAGATGTGGTAGATGACATTTTCTGAAGATGACACTGATGATTGTCCTCTGTCCTCCACATAGATGTGTCATGCACATGTACCAGCACACACACACATGGAGAAACACACACACACACATATATGCATGCACATATACATGCATTAAGAGAATATTATTTACATGTACCTTTACTGAAACAATTCTACAAAAAAGAAATTTTTGGTGTTAAGAAAATATCTCAGTGGGTAAAATGCTAGCCTTTCAAGCATGAGGACCTGAGTTCACAAACATGCACCCACAGAAAAACTCTCTCTCTCTCTCTCTCTCTCTCTCTCTCTCACACACACACACACACACACACACACACACACACTCATTTTAAAAAAGAAACATTTCTTACAAAACTCAACTTAGTGGGCTACAAACCTAAATAAATGGATAATTAAAATAAAGCATACTGAGGGCTAGAGAGATGCTTTAGTAGGTAAGGTACTTGCCTGTGAAGCCCAAGGACCCATGTTTGACTCCCCAGATCCAATGGAAGCCAGATACACAGGGTGATACATGCACAGGTTGTACATGTGCACAAGATGGCACATGTTTCTAGAGTTCAGTTGAAGGGGCTGGAGGCCCTGGAATGCCAATTCTCTCTCAGATTCTTTCTCTTTCTCCCTCTCTTAAAAAAATAAAATTAAATAAAGCATACTGAATGGCATTAAGTGCAATGCTTATTGGAACTTTGGCAAGAAAAATGTATTTGCTGGGCATTGTTAAGGAAGGTTGCTGTCTTGGCAAGATGTCCAGAGGTGGGGCATTGACTCTGTGGTCTGATAGACTCATGTTCCAATGCCACCCCCACTATACTCTCTCTTTCTCTCTCTCTCTCTCTCCTCTTAAAGCCTAAAACCCAAGGTTATAAATGTCAATAGCATAATGTCTATATAATCCCCAACACACCTTGATTGTCACATTTATAAGCTGGTGGTATTCCTTGGGCAGAGATGTGTCAGGTGGACATTCAAGGTAGTAAAGTAGAAGGTGCAAAAAGCAAGAACACCCAAAACAGCACTGTGTGTGCAGGAAATGACCACAATTAAGTATAGTTAAATATGGTACTGTTCTTATCGAGATAAGAATTTCACAGCTTTTGTACAAACATCATTGCTTTGCAACTCCTAGAGAGAAAAATTAAAATATGAAGCTTTTGACAGAGTAAACCACAGTGATGAAAAGAAGTCAGGAGTCAGTGAGAGTGAGGAATATAGGGTGAAGTAGTACTCTGTGGCTTTTATCCGTGGGTGACTCTACATGAAAACAGACTTTGCTATAAACTGGAGGCTCAGATGACTCAGCCCTTAGCATGGTCAGGACTTGCTCTCCTTCATGATCTGTGTATTTGCCAATGTGGAATTTGAATTAAATACCTGAAGAGCACAGCATTTTATAACTATTATTTTTAACAAAAGTCCCTAGATTGTACATTCTTCAGGAATGATGTAGGAAACTTAAACATTGGATTTTTTAAGTGGATAAGCCAAGTGTGGTGGTGCACACCTTTAATCCCAGCACTCAGGAGGCAGAGGTAGGAGGATCGCCATAAGTTCAAAGCCACATAGAGACTACATAGTTAATTCCAGGTCAGCCTGGGCCAGAATGAGACCCTACCTCAAAAGAAAGAAAGAAAGAAAGAAAGAAAGAAAGAAAGAAAGAAAGAAAGAAAGAAAGAAAGAAAGAAAGAAGGAAGGAAGGAAGGAAGGAAGGAAGGAAGGAAGGAAGGAAGGAAGAGAGAGAGGGAGAGAGAGAAAGAGAGAAAGGAAGGAAGGAAGGAAGGAAGGAAGGAAGGGAGGGAGGGAGGGAGGGAGGGAGGGAGGGAGGGAGGGAGGGAGGGAGGGAGGAAGGAAAAGGAAAAGGGAAAGAAAGGAAATGAAAGGAAAGGAAAGGAGAAGAGAAGAGAAGAGAAGAGAAGAGAAGAGAAGAGAAGAGAAGAGAAGAGAAGAGAAGAGAAGAGAAGAGAAGAGAAGATAAAATGTTTTTTAAGAATTTAAGTGGAATTCTGGCAAGCCTGTGGTACTCTTGCCATATAGGAGCAGCACACCAAGAGCATGAGGCAGGCTGGCCCCAGGTTAAGACAAGCTGTGTGATAATAGGGTTATCCCTTGAAATGTAAAATCTGAGTCTGCTTTCAGGGACTACCCTAACAGGGTACCACAAGATAATTGTATAAAACAAAAGGAATGTACTGCCTCACAACTCCAGAAGCTAGAAGTCTAAAGATGTTGTCAGTTTCACACTCTCACAGGCATGTCCAACCTTTTAGCATTGCAACACAATGTTTTCATCTACAAAGGTCATGCTGAAGAACCATTCAATCACGTTACAAAAATGGTTGCCAAAAAAAATCTCATAATGTTTTAAGTTTAAGATTTTGCATTGGGCCACATTCATAGATGTCCTGGGGCACACACAAGCCCCAAGCCACATGTTGTACACACCTGATCTCCAGTATGGGAGGATCTTTCCTTGCCTCTTCAAAGCTAACATGGGTGGTCACCAATGATTGGTATTTCATAGCTTGTAGCTATAGAATTTCACTTTCTTTACTCATCATCCCTTAGTAGCTTCCTTATGTTAGGATTTCCCCTTTTCAGAATGGCATGAGTCATTCTACTTTACTCATTTGTAGTGATGTCTGTAAAATCTCACTTCCAAATAAGGTTGCATTCACAAGCACTGAGGATGGGAATGTCATCATATCTTTTGGAGGCACACAAGTCAACCCATGATAGTAACCTTGATTAATAAACTTTGACTTACTCTGTGTCTGGTGGTGGTAATCCAAAGTAGAACAAAGACAACCTTTCCACCTGACAAAAACCTACCTGAAATGATATAGTCTTAGAACTTATATATCGGAGTGTCTTTATATATCACAATATTTAAAGTCAAATTGGGTATTATTTGTGAATTGCATAGCAATTAGCTGTGTCTATAAGTGGGATTGAAATTATGAAAAACTAAGGTGTCTGTACATGACATAGCCATACCAATGCTTCCAAGTAACAAAAATGATATGCTCAAAAGTGCCTCATAAAAGGTTTTCTAGGATTGTGTGCATAACAAAGATGGAAGGAAAGATTAGAGGCAGAAATAGCAATTGGAAACTACAGCAAGAATCTGAAGAAAGACATTGTCTGTGGAGGCCTGAGGTCATAGGTCAAACAGTGACCCTAGAGAAGAGGAAGGGGGTGATTAAAGAACACTCTGGAGGGTTGGGGAAATGGTTCAGCAGTTAAAGGCCCTTGCTTGCAAAGCCTACCTACCAGGGTTCAATACCCAAGCCACCCACTAAGCTAGATGCAAAAGGTAGAGCAATATATGGTATAATTTTGCAGAGGCAGGAGACCCTGGCACATGCACACACACACACACACACACACACACACACACACACACACACACAACTAAATTAAAAATAAATAAATTACCAAAAGAACATTCTGAGTGACCAATATGAAAAATGGACTGACACTGGCCCAGAGGCAATGAACTTGGTTAAATAGGTGAACTATAAATTTGGACAGAAAGTATGTGAGGAAACATAGGTTCTTTTTTTTTTTTTAAGGGATGAGGAGAATGCAATATGTAATATGTTAAACACAAATAACAGTGACATGGATTTTACTAAAAACCCTCATAGGAACCCCTTTTTCTTGGGTGGAGGTGGGGGTTGTTATGAGCACATTATGATGTAATATTTCTTTTCAAAAGGTCTGCTTTCCACCACTTCCTGTACATGCGCCAGAGGGCTGGCTTTCCTCTTGACCCCAATTGGCTCCCTCCCACCCACCGCCAACTGTAGTTCTACATCATCCAGTCTGGTGGTAGCAGTGTCTTTTGCGTATTTCCTAAGTGACAAATCTGGAGCATTCCCCCAGTGTCTGTCACTCACCAAGCCTTCATACTTAGTCATCAATCTGGTATATCCCAGCTTTTGAATCTTTCAAATTGACCCAGTCTCTCTGTTTCCATGGCTTCTGTTATACTTACGGTCCTAAATTTCTTTTACCTGATCTGTTGCCCTTTTAGTTTACCTAATCTACCTGACAGTGTGCCTGAGTGCACTCCAACACTACAGCAAGGTGTACTTTCCGGAATGCAAAATCTGATTCAATGTCTTCTTTGCCTGCCCCATCCCACTGCCCACAAAATAAAGTCCAAACTCCACTCCAAGCCCACAAGCCCTATAGGACTGTACTTCTGCTTATCTCCAGGTGCCCTCTTTTCTTAGAACATTCCAACACACCTGAAGATTTTGAAACTATATTCTCAGAATAACCCTTGCTTCATCCTTGCCTGGTGTTTCCTCCCCCTTCCCCTTCACTTCTGGAATAATGTGCCCCTTAGTGCTGCTCTCTTTCTCACTTCTGTGCACAGCTAGCCTCTTGTATTTCTCTCCTACTTATATATTGACATGCTGCTTCTGCGACACTTAAGCACTGGGTGTGCTGATCAAGACAGCTCATTCTCCAAGGTACTGCAAGTTTCTTGAGGGCAGTATATTCCATTTTTTACACAGATTCTGGTTTGTTTCATGTACTACATTTTGCTCATGATAGGAAGACTAATGGGTCACTCATCTCAAGTTTGAAAAAGCTAGTGACCAAAGAAATGGATAGTTCAAATATTGCAAGGGAGCTTGAACAGCTAATAAGGAAGTCAGGAAAAATGAGATCATGAGATCATAATAAGAAAAATTAAGTTGGTAGAGTCAAAACTGAATTATAATAGGTAAGGCCAGAATTTAATGTATTTGGTTTGATTTAAAGTCTCTGTATGGCCAGGGTAGCTGCAGTGTTATCTTTAAAGAAAACCCTATAGATCAAGTCAGAACAAAGGGAGAATTTCCAAATATAAAAATTATGATATTTTCTGTTTTTACAAAAAAGGAGTCAGTAGACCAATACATTGCTTTTGATACTTTATTCACACCAGGCAAAGTAACTCTAAACTCTACCTTTTTCTAGTCGAAATAGAGCCATCATATAAAAATAGACTGATTTCTAAAAAAATTTAGAGTAGGGAAGCAATTCATTTTCTGATGAGAGTCGACCTTCAAAGACATCTGACCTGGCTTCTGACTGCCAACTTTCCTGCACTACCACCTGTCACTCACCAGAATTCCCAGCTAGTTGTGGCACTCCAGATCCAGCTGGACTCCCTATCCTCCTCTTCCTCTCTAACATCCTAGCACATCTTCCTCTGGGCTACTAAGGAAAAGTGTGATCTTAAACTTACTTTGCCCATGACTCTATGATCTGCTCAGGTTGCTGGCATTGGGGCTGGGATGTAGCCTGTCTTCTGTTTGAAACACTCCACTTTCTCATTTGCAAATTCACTGGTAATGGCTGAATTTGAACTGTCTTAATATAGTTTCAGAGTTTCATTTCAAAACTATCCTGAAATAATTTGATGCTAGAAAATTCAAAGGTAAAAGTTCTAATGGGAAAAGCAGACTTTTAGTAGAACTGACTCATATCCATGGGTGGTTCGGTGCATTTTCAGTTTTGAATTAGAGAGTCTTATGTTTCTGATGAAAGAAAAGGCAAGGGACATTTCAGAACTTGAGTATTGGTAAGATCTGAATTCAGTCTTGCTTTTAAAATATGAGTGTAGTTTTCACCCCTAATCCTCTAACTCTCACTTAAAAATTTTACTCTATATAATGGCTTTCTATTCAAATCATGCATCGATGTCTAGTCCTCCATCGTGGGGTTTTGATTTAGGACATCCCTTTGGCACCTGTGCTTCTACATCAACTTTAAGCTTTCTCCCAATGCGGGTTTTCATCCACTCAATCCTATAATAAGCCATTTCACTTCCTGCATCAAAAATTCAACAGCTTCTACTCACTAGAATAAAATCCAAGTAATGTTTCTGTTAGGCCCTTTGGCGGTATGAATATAAAATGTCCCCTGTAGACTCGTTTGTTTGAATGCTTAATCCCTGGCTGGTGACACTATTCTGGAAGGTTGTGGAACCTTTAGGAGGTAGAGCCTTGATGCGAGAAGTATGTCACTGGGAGGCAGGCTTTGAGATATTATAGCTCAGCTCCTCTCGCTCCTCTCTCATTTTCTGACACCTCCCTCTGCTGCTGCAACAATGTCACAGTGGCTATCTCCTCCTTCTGTCCTCTCCACACTCTGATAGATTTCCCTTTGAAACTATAAGTCTAAAATAACCCCCTTTTTTCCCTTAACGTGGTCTGTTCTGGTATTTTGTCCCAGCAATGAGAAAGTATCTGATATATGTCCTGTATGATAATGATTCTGCTTCATCTGGCTCATGACCCTATAGCGTAAATGACCACCTGTCTCCAGTTCAAGCTCCCACTCCATCACATGAGATCTTTCCAGAGATAGAGAGATGGGTCAACATATACAAATGAACATTATTGTATTATATCACATAAATAGACTCAGAGACAGAAATCACATAATCAAAATACATGCAAAAGTGACTTTTACTAAAATCCAAATCCAATATCCATTCATGATTTTAAAAAAATCACTAAGAGAAGTAGAAATTGAGAGGACACTCAACACAGGAAAGGATGTATATGCCAACACATAGCCAACATTTTTCTAAATAAAGAAAAAGCATGTTCACTAACATCATAACTGAGACAAAGGTGTCTCCTTTCTCCACTTTTATTGAATGCAGTCCTTGAAGTCTTTCCTCATACAATAAAACAAGAGAAGGAAATACAGGGATAAAAAATAAGAAAAGAAGAAAAGAAGTTTCCCCATTCTAAACATGGAAGTCTTAAAGACTCCACCAGAAAAGTCTTAGAATGGATAATTACTTTCATCAATAGAGTAGGATAAAAATTAATACAAAAAAAAACAGTAGACTTCCAACAAACCAATAACACACATGCTAAGGAAGAAATCAGAGTAACAACCTCATTCATAATTGCTGCATTATAAGTCAGTAAATAAACACATCACCCTGGAGTAAACCTAAAGAAGGAAGTTAAATGCCTTAACAATGAAAACTTTGAAATGCTAAAGAAAGAAACTGAAGAAGATGCTACAAAATAGAAGACTTCTCAGGCTCATGGATTAGATTAGAAGAGTATTGTAAAAATGACCATCTTACTGTAATCAATGTATAGATTCAATGGAATACCAATCAAAATCCTAACACCATTCTTCACACCCCCCAAAAAAGAAAAAAATCTTAAAATTCATATGGAAACACAAAAGACCACCAATAGCCAAGAACTTCTGAGAAAAAAAAATGTATAATACTAGTGGTATATCTGATTTCAGATTATATTACAGATCCAAAGTAACAAAAACAGCATAGTATAGACCTAAAAACAGACTTAGAGGTCAACGGAATACAAGATCCAAATGCAAACCCACGCAATGCCAACCACCTGATTTTTTGACAAGAGACAAAAACATATATGCTGGAGAAAAGACAGACCATTCAACAAGAGGCACTTGGATATTCACGTATTAAAGAATGCAACTATACTCCTATCTCTTACCCTGAACAAACATCACTTCTAAATGGATAAAAGACCTTAATATACGACCTAAAACTCTGAGACTGTTAGAGTAAAAATACCAGGGAAAACACTTTAGGATATAGGAGTAGGCCAGGACTGTCTCAGTAGTATTCCAATCACTTAGAAAAATAGTCTAGCTATTGGCAAATGGGATCTCATGAAATTAAAATGGCTTGTACACAATGGAAAGAGTTAATTCAGTGATGAAAATATTTGCTAATTATATAGATATATAGGATAGGTGATTAATATCTAGACTATATAAAGAACCCCCCAAAAATGAAACAGAGCTGAGGGGTGGCAATTCCACTGGTAAAGAGCTTGCCTGGCAAGCATAACAACCTAAGATCAATCACACAGGAACTATGTAAAAATCCTGGGTGTTATGGAGCACTGATCATTCTCAAAAGTTTCTTGCAGTGTAATGGAGTGAAGAAGCTAAGCTTTCAATGATTTTAGTTCAAGCAAGGCAAGTTTTAACAAGTAATAACTCACCATGATGCCTTGTTTCATTTTCCCCATAATAGTTACTAGCTAATAGCCAACCTGTCAGGTAGAGATTTGGCTCTCCATCCATACTTTTACACTAGCATCCTCTTGAACCACCACCCACCCTTTTTTTGAAACAGCAAGCAGTGTTTATTGTGAAATTCCAATAGTTATTTGTGGAATCTTGGTTTCAAGTCAGTCTCCATAGTTATTCCAACTGCCTATTTTAAACAAAGAGCAACATCCTAACTATAAATTCATTCTTCAAACACTGAAGTACTAAAAACACTGATGACTCATGTTATAATTTTGTGAGAACACTTACTTTATACCTTTTACAAAATTATCAAAATACTTTATCTGGAAGAAAAAAAAAATCACTGTAATAGTACCCTTTCAATGTATCCAACCTTTGTAGAACTCTACACCAAGAGTAGACCAGATGATTAAAGAAGCATTTTTCAGTCACCAAGAGGGTGTGAACTTTCAGAAAAGCATGGACGAATGCCTTTTCTGTTTGCTGTGAACTCAGAGCTTATAGTGGGCATTAGGCTCAGATCTCTAGCATGACTTCACATAGCTTTCATTTTGTTTCATTTTCATTTGCTTCTTCAATTTCTTTTGCTCCACCTCAAAGCTGTTTACTCTAGCTTCTTCCTCATGCATGATTCATTCCTCTCTGCTTTCTTCTTCTCACTAGGAGTCTGTGAGCTTCCTGTCTCTGCACCGGTGTCAGTGGCAAACAGCAGACTGCTCTCCTATCTTTTTGTTTCCTCTTCTATTGACTTGGAACATTTTGCCTTATTAATAGAATAAATCACCACATTGCTCAGAGACAACAAAGTGTCCATATCTTTTGAATAAGTGTTACTTGATCCAGGCACATTAATAAGCAATCCTGTCTTCTTTCTCTCAGGTTGCTATAAAGGCTGATTTTCCTCTTGCAAAATTTTTGGACAAGAAAACTAGTCGAAAAATGGACAGATCCAATCTTGCCAACATAGTGTGTAAGAAACTGAACTATCGGTATATCCACCATTCACTCTGTCAGTCCTCCCCCCACACTGAACTCTGGCTGTCTACACTTTGCTCCAGATTTGCTTTACCACTATGGAGAAATCTCACTAACATCAAACATGTACCAAAAAAGGGAAGATAAGTACGTGTGTAGTGTGCATTCACATATGCATGCTTGTTCATACAGGTATGAGCAAGTGTACATGTGTGTTTGTGTGCAGATGCACATGCATGTGTGTGAGCATGCATGTGGAGGACAAAAGGCAATGTTAGGTATCTTCCTCAGTTGCTCTCCACTTTAGTTTTTTTAATTTGACAGAGAAAGAGGCAGAGAGCTAGAGAAAGAGAGAGAAAGAGAATGGGTGCACCAGGACCTCCAGGCACTGCAGATGAACTCCAGAGCATGTGCCTCCTTATACATCTGGCTAAGTGGGTCCTGAGGAATTGAACCTGTGTCCTTTGGCTTTGCAGGCAAATGCTTTAACCGCTGAGCTATCCCTCCCACCCTCCACTTTATTTTTAAGCTCACTGACTTAGCTAGACTTGCTAGCCACAAAGCCCTAGGGGTTCTACTGTATCTACCTCCCCAACACTGGGATTTTAACACACACCACTGACCCCAGCCTTAATGTGGGTAGTAGGGTTCTAAACTCATGTCCTTGTAATTGCATAGCCAGTACTTTTCCAACTGAGCCATCTCCCCAGCGTGGTAATATTTTTTTTTATTTTATTTTCATGTATTTATTTGAGAGTCACATACAGAGAGAAAAGGAGGCAGAGAGAGAGAGAGAGAGAAAAATAGAGAGAGAGTGGGTGCACCAGGGCCTCCAGCCACTGCAAACGAACTCCAGGTGCATGTGTCACCTTGTGTGAGTCCTGGGGAATCCAGCCTCAAACTGGGGTCCTTAGGCTTCACAGGCAAATGCTTAACTGCTAATACATCTCTCCATCCCCAAAATATTTATTTTTTAATGAGGGATACAATATACTAAAATCAACTATGGTACTCAACAACCTGGTCCTTATGACTGGATACTGACATGCATACACTTACACTGTTGAATGAATGTTCTCATCTGGAGGTTTTGGAAGTGCTGTTGTAGCCTAGCTTGGTCCAGTACATTTCATCTACAGAAGACTTTCAGATCTGTGATGTCAAATAGCTTTTTGTGGAAAAGGATGAGGACCACAGTAGCCTGGATCTCCTTCTACCAAGAGATTGAGTCTATTTTCCATATGTAAATCTGTCTGGCCCTAGAACTTTTTCTGATCAGTTGAATAGGGCAAGAGTAACATTAGAACACTTTTGAGTCTCAGGGGAGCATAAAGAGTGAGCACCTACTTCTGCTTGCTGATGGAGACAGGAGACAGCTTGCACTGCTCACCTGGAAACATGACAGCTAGATAGCTGGCTGTTGTTTTAAGTGATTAAAGCAAATTTGGTGTTGCATAGCAGAAAAAGCCATATTCCTAAGGCTGGCTGGCTAGTCTAGCTAGCCCTATCAGTGAACTCCAGGTTCAGTGCAAGACACTCTCAAAAAAAACAAGGTGGTGAGCAACCAAGGAAAACACCTGATGCTGACCTTTGGGAGCTATGTTTACACATGTGCATGCATGCGTGCACACACACACACACACACACACACACACAGTACATAAATATGTAAAATAATATGTCCCAGGTAGAGCCCTGTGCCTGGACACCAACCATATGTCTGAAGATTCATGAGAATAGCTGTCCTCACCTTCAAGGGCCATTGTGACTAGTATACTAGTCAGTACCCAAGACTGAGCTAAACCCAAGTGTGTTTTCTCACAGTTTGGGAAGATAAAGTCCAAAAAGCTTTCTGAAGTCTGCAAGGGAAGGATGTGCTCCAGTCTTGTTTCCTTGGCTGATGCACATCTGCCTTAGGTTCACATGATGTCCTGTATCTCTTCATTTTATCCTCCTCTTTTTAAAAATTTTTTATTCATTTTTATTTACTTATTTGAAAGTGACAGAGAAAGAAAGAGGCAGATAGAGAGAGAGAATGGGTGTGCCAGGGCCTCCAGCCACTGCAAACAAACTCCAGATGCGTGCATCCTCTTGTGCATCTGGCTAACGTGGGTCCTGGGGAATCGAGCCTCAAACTGGGGTCCTTAGGCTTCACAGGCAAGTGCTTAACCGCTAAGCCATATCTCCAGCCCATTTTATCCACCTCTTCAACTGTGTGTCCAAACTTCCTTTTCTATGTTGGACTAGGCATCACCCTAATAACTTTATCTTTACTTAGGTGCTTCTGAGACACCTTATCTCCAAATATCATAACAATCTGAGGCACTGGGAGCTAAAACTGAAACATAATTCTAAATCAAATGAGATACAACCAAGCTTGTAACATCAGACAAGTCCAGTAAGGCAATAACTGCTCAGTTGAGCCTAGCTCGCACTGCTGACCAGGGGACATGACAGCCAGATAGCCAGCTGTTGTTTTAAGTGACTAAAGCAAGTGTGTTGTTTCACAGCTAAAAGAACCAAATCTTATTGACCTTTGGTATTTGGTTTTAACATGGTAAACTTTTAGGTATCACTAAGTTCCAGACTTATGCTAGTTACATGGAAACTTGCTTAGAGCTACATTCTTTGAAAACAGTCTTCACCTTTCCAGAATGCCAAGGATAGGCTAAGTGTTATCTAGCACAACTGTCCTTTCTTTTTTCAGGTTGCTCTTTAGAAAGGGTAATAACAGTGATCACCTCAAAAAGACTAAATACTTTTCATTTAGTGTCTCTTCTTAAAACATATTCTCCAAAACATGTTCTTGTCCAATTCAACATGACCTCTTTTCTAAAATACCAAATCAAGCACTCCACCTAGTATCCCTCATGTCAATATATAATGGTTTATTTTTGTATGAATGTTGCATCTCTAAATCCCAGTATCTTCACCAAAATACTAAAGTCCTGCTAAGTTAAATTCATGCATATCAGAAGGGTTTCCCCAAGTGAGTAAATACTGAGATGGTCAATTCTCCTTAGACAGAAAGCATAAAATTTGCTTGGCTATGGAATTTGACAGTATTTCAGAGGACAGTCAGATGGTTCTGAAATTATCTCAAGACTCATACAAATATCCCAGCCAACTTTTGCTTTGTTGAGCATTTCTTCATTTGACAGTAAGGTGTTTTTTTTTTTCATTAATTTACTTTTACTTAGAGTTCCATATTTTCCTCTCTCAATTTTTCTGCACTTTAAAAAAAAATTTTATTTATTTATTTATTTGAGAGCGACAGACACAGAGAGAAAGACAGATAGAGGGAGAGAGAGAGAATGGGTGCGCCAGGGCTTCCAGCCATTGCAAACGAACTCCAGATGCGTGCACCCCCTTGTGCATGTGGCTAACGTGGGACCTGGGGAACTGAACCTCAAACCAGGGTCCTTAGGCTTCACATGCAAGCGCTTAACCACTAAGCCATCTCTCCAGCCCAATTTTTCTGCACTTTTAAGCACAGTCATAATTGTTACCAAGAAATGCTTTACAAAGTCTACTTGCCTAAGTAACCTTATTGCTCAAGAAAGCAAACACTTGTGATTCTAAATTTAATTGATCTCATTCAAAAGCCACTGTGCATGTTACACATCTTATTGTCCAACTTCATGAAGAATTTAACAAGTATTTGTGAAAATGGTAGAGGATTAAGATGTTTTTAAAGAAGTATTACTCATACCCTAATATACAACATTTTTGTAAATCCAAGTTACAGTTTTTCTTTTGGGATTTGTGTGTGTGTGTGTGTGTGTGTGTGTGTGTGTGTGTGTGTGTGTGAAATTTCAGGTACTTCAAGATATTCCATTAAAAATCTTGGACAATTATTAGTACCAGAAATGTCAGTGAGTGTTGGAGATACAACTCAGTGAGTATAGAGCACCAGGCTAGCAGGCACAAGGTCCTCATTCCATCCCCAGCATAGAAGAAGAAGAGTGTCAACAGCCCATCCCACAGCCATCACCACCAAGACAATTTCTAACTGCCTTGCTTTAAGGTATCAACAATCTTCCTGTGGTTGTCAGGGGATGATTTTGCCCTTACTTGGTCTCCATCCTCTTTCATTGTTGCATTATCTTAAATAAATTTTTACCAACTTCCCATATTCCAGGAAGCCTTCAGCTTAGCTCAACTCTAATTCAGTTTATGAAAATACAGAGATTATCTGATTTGTGGGCACCGATAAAATCCTAGATAATTTTATCTGTGTTTTCAAATTAGCCATCTGAAATAAGCTCACATTAGGCTGTCCAGAATTTCTTTCATGCTTTGATCTTTTATTCTGACAGTCCCTTAGTGGTGGAAGTTCTCTTGGCATATATTCATCCCTTCTCTGGCTAGAGGTTTTTTCTTTCTCTCTTTCATTTCTTGCTGTGCAATAGTATCACCACCATTTTCTTTCTTGGTTTAAATCTCCCTTTTATCTTTGCAGTTTGGACAGTATGAGAATTCTCCAAATTAGCTTTGTTTTCCTCTTGATCCTGGTGAGGCTCATCTCCCCCAGAGTCTTTTTCATCATCTAATTTCCTTGACGTTTTCCAGAACCAAGAAGAAATTACTTCATGTAGTCCTTCTTTAGTAGAAAGTATGTGCTTAATGGTACAAGGCAACTCTCCCCCCAAAATCAAAATGAAAAGTTATCGATATATTGAAATATATTTTTGATAATCACCACTGGAGTTCCTCTTCTCTTGTTAAGAAATCACCTTCCCCATTCAATACGATTTTCTATAAGCCTGGAGAAAATCTTTCCTTGTAGAATATCTGCTTATTTTAAAAGTGACAACAAGCTAAACAAATACAAGGCACATCCAGTACTGGGAGTGAGAGTTACCCCTTCCCATTCTTCTGTGTCTATACTTGAAAAGGAGGCTCAGGTGACCATCATTGTGACTCTAGAAATTAGGACATAGAATATTAATGCAAAAAATTATTTTGACAAATTTAATGATAAATTATATCAGCAAAAACTATCAGCTATTGTAATCGTCAGAAGACTACTGAGCGAGGTTTGATCATGAGGCACCGTTATTCCATCTATAGCACCTAGGACTGCCTATGTTACCAGATATATGAAGATCACTAAATATTCTCAGATCCTATAAAACTTTATAAAGCATCATGTATTCTGAGAAACTCAGACAAATTTCTAGTTTTAGGGTTTTCAAAACAGAATATTAAAATAATTAGATGATTAAAATATATATTCCCATTGTAGCAAAAAAAAATGGAAGGTATCAATATTTATCAATCATTTCCTCTGAGGAAGATGCTTTCCAAAATGATCTCTTTATTCTTCACACTAGCCCTCTAAGGAAGTGTTCTACCTCTATGTTGTAAATGAGAAAACTATGACTTGGAGCCAGTCATTATGCATACATAGAGACACTGTCCCCTGGCCAGCATGTACAGCCAGGGTTGAAACTAAATCTCCTCAAAAAACTTACCTGTTGCCCTCAACTCACATGACTTCTTAAGAAGCAAAAGTAAAGAAAAAAGGCAAAGAGATAGAACTCTTTTATCTTAGTCACATTTCCTACATAATTTATTTTTTAAGCATATTAGGGGCTTAGAAAAATGATTATATAGATTGTATGAGACAGGATCTTATGAATGTAGAGCCATAAAAAGTAGATGCTTTCTCTGTGTGTAACTGATGATTAAAGAAAATTCCATCAATATTAAAGTATATTATTTAGTGACATAGGCTTTGTAGGTACGCTTTCATATCCACCGACCATTAGGGACATGGTGTATTGGACCTCTGGGTCAGATCAGACATGCCAAGTTCCTCTTCTCCCTCTCACCAGCTGCAAAATGTTAGCAGATTGCTTAGCTTCTGTGTGCTATGGTTTCTTTGTTTGTAATATGGAGGTTATTTACATATACCTTACTTTGTTAGGTAAAAGTACAAAATGGGAAATAGAAAACAAGCAACTTAGAGCAATGTGATATATAGTAATCATTTAAAGTAAGCTTTCTATTATTATGTCATGTTCTAAATTCCAGATATTCTATGTTTCTATCACAAACATTAATTAGCCTTCAGAACAGGTGATAATTTAATTGGTTGCCTTTGACAGTCTCAAACTAGATCATAGTGTTTAAAGGAA
This sequence comes from Jaculus jaculus, assembly GCF_020740685.1. Classification (NCBI taxonomy): domain Eukaryota; kingdom Metazoa; phylum Chordata; class Mammalia; order Rodentia; family Dipodidae; genus Jaculus; species Jaculus jaculus. The sequence goes on along the minus strand of NC_059103.1, from coordinate 117,614,305 downwards.
CATAGTATATATGCCAGATAGATGGTTACAAGCCAATATAGAACAGTGGTTTAAATCAAAATTGCATCTTGATTTTCCCACCTATTAGAAATATAGCCAGGGGCACCTGGAACACTTTTCTGTATTTTGTGAAATATGAGAATAACAACTACCTCAAAGAAACACAGTAGGGATCAATCAAGTCATATTTGGTGGAGAATCTAAGGATCTCAACAAATTACTCAGTTCAAATTTAAAATTTTGAATCCCAGAACAGGAGTTCATTTGTTTAGTTCCTTTTGAGTTTACTTACTCTAAATCTTATACTGATATTGTCTTAAATTTGTGTAGTGTGCTATAGCTTACACAGTGTCTCACATCCAGCATCTCATTTACCAGATATGATAAGTTTCTGAGATACATACTATTAATCTTAAATTTCAGAGAAAGCAGAAATATTTGCCTAGGATCAGAAAACTTGTAAACAGTAAGAGGTATAGCCTGAAGCAGATCCATTGAGTAAAGGCTTCTATGATAGGTTCTCGTGTGGTCCTACTTTCTTCCAAATATGCTCGGGTGAATTTCTTGCAAAGATGTAGGATAGGCAGCCTATAGGCCCCCACTAGATATTGCACACTGGCCAAAGAGATTTAAAAAGAAAGAAAGAAAGAAAGAAAGAAAGAAAGAGAGAGAGAGAGAGAGAGAGAGAGAGAGAGAGAGAGAGAGAGAAAGAGAGAGAGAAAGAGAGAGAGAAAGAGAGAAAAGACAAAACAAAGGGAGGGATGAAAGGAAGAGAAAACCTTCCTGAAAGCAAGAAGAAGAGACACACACTGTGCTCCTTCTTTTGCACACATCTTTCTCTCAGTTCCAGAGTTACAAGAATCATGCTAAAAAGTACTTGACAGAGTTCCCATTGAGATTTGTGAATTCAAAAAAAGGTAGGTAGGAAAATAAACTAAGTAGGAAGACAACCAAACATTTTACATTGCCTGTTTTCATTTTTTAATTTTCTGTTTTTACACACAAACATGAGCATTGAGAAACCATTTTGAAGACCAATAGAAATATTATTAAATTATGAACAAAGTATAGTTGATAGGAATGTGTAGATAATTGCTATGTTTTTTCCCCTCTAATCCACTGTCAATAACTTACTGCCGTGGTATAAGCTGACATTTACTTTCTTACCTTTTTTAAACTCCTGGGTTTCGGCTGAAGTTCAGTTTCCAGGAAATCTCTCCCCATGTGGGGTCACTGTGTACCACAGCCTCAAATTCCTCCCACATCCCTTGCCCATGTACACAGTCATACAACTCACTGTCTGTTCAAGCTGGTTTAGTGGACAGAGCCCATGTGACAAAATTACATCCCTCAGAAAGGAACTGGAATGGGAGAGAACAGATCTTGCCCTCTCATGGACGGGACATAGTGTGGGAGCTGTGGAAGCTGCTTGGTCCATGGTGTCCGACATGCACCTGGTCAGAGATGTGGAAGATACAAAAGTCAAGCTTTCCCTGCAGCCTGAGACTTCTGGGTATTGGTCCATGGTGTCAGACATGCTCCTGGTCAGAGATGAGGAAGATAGAAAAGTCAGCCCTTTTATACAAGGTGTCCCTGCAAACAGGTATAACATGAGCATATTATAGTAATCACTCCTGAGTGAGGGTGGGGAGGTCAAATATAAATATCTTGACAAATCTATAGGGAATGAAGTTGTGAACCAACCTAGACTGAAATTCACTTTGCAGTAATGAAACTAACATGGTTGATTTCACTTTTTCTCTAAATGATTCATTTAAATGTATGAATATTCACCAATATGAATAGTTCACCCAATCTCATATCCTCCTTTTCTCATGTTGAAGTTATCCTGACATCCTACGTGTAACCTAGAAAAGTCAGACATTCGGTTGCTCACTGTGACAGTTTTTGTGAGCTTGTCAGTTATGTGGACATGCTGCAAGGCCTTTGGTGGGCTGGGACCACAAGTGAGCATGTGGTGCAGAGAGACCTCACCATGCAATTTAGCAGATTCTAAAAAAAGGAACAGAAATCCTAAGAGAAGACATTCATGACAGTAAAAATTATGGTTGGTGAAACCTGGCTGAATTGGCTAAGGAATTCATCTGTCTAAAAAGATTTGCCTAATGTATTGGAGTTAAATTCAGCCATGAAAGGACCTGTTTAAAACCATGTTGTTCTTGCATCTGGCTGAGGACATACTATCCCAAATTAACCACACGCAAATGTTATTTTCTCTCCTTCAACATTTGATCAAGCCAAGCATTCACATTCTTTAAACACAATTCTTTGTATTTTCAATATAGACAATAAACATTGGAATGTTTATGTTCTGAGTAATTAAGTAGATTTTTAAGTTATATAGGATAGTATCCATAATCTATTTTTATTTCAGTACTAATTGAGAATAAAGCTACTACATGTTAAACTGCTTTTCTGCTGTGGAAATCAGCATACAGAATATAATTTAATTATTTCTTAAATGCTAATCATCTCAAAGTGCAGCAAAATATTTAACATATTTTAAAATAGCCTTTTAGATTTTATCACTGTAACTCTTAAGTCCATGGGAACTGAATATAAGTAAAATGTAGAAGATATCTGAAAAGGGATTTTTACCTTTAAAAAATTGTGTTGGATTTTTTTAAAATATCTTGATGCATTTTCCAATTATCATTATGATTATTAAATCTGTATCCTAAGTGATATTGAATAAAATAATCCATTATACTAAAATATTAAAATTATAAATATTAAGGTATTTTCTAAGACAAAGCATAGAAAATTTTTAATGGGTATAGAGTTTCAACCTTATGATTGGGTAAAAACATAAGAGCAAGTGGCCCTACTGAATTTTATGTACACAATAAATATGGTCAAGATGGACTCTGGGGAGGTTGCTCAGTGGTTAAAGGTATTTACTTACTTGCAAAATCAGTTGTCCCAGGCTGGAAAGATGTCTTAGTGGTAAAGATGCTTGCCTGCAAAGCCTAATGACCTGGGGTTTGATTTCCCAATACCCATGGAAAGCCAGATGCACAAAGTGGTATATGCATCTGGAGTTCATCTGCAGTGGCTAGAGGCCCTGGCATGCCTATACTCATACCCCCCCCCATGTGTGTGTGTGTGCGTGCTTGTGTGTGTGTTATCCCTGTCTCCATCTGCTTGCAGATAAATAATAAATAAAAGTATTTTTAAAATATCTTCTGTCCCAGGTTCAATTCCCTAGCATCTACATAAAGCTGGTCACAATGTGGCTCATGGTTCTGGGATCCTACCCTGCCTACCACAATGGGGGGCACAGCCAGAAGAATCTAAAGGTCTAGTCTGATGTTCTTTTGCAGTCTGACAGTTCTTTTTCAGGGGCAAGAAACCCTGTTTCACAGAAGATAGAGCACAGACACCTTTAACTTATCCTCTCTCCTCCACATGTGTGCTGTGACATGCATGCCCATACAATTAATTAATTAAATAATACAATGATTAAGATGGTAACTTTGACATTGTGTGTGTATTTTGACACAATTAAATAGCCTAATATAAATTGCAAAAACAGTTATAAGTTAAGATTTTAGTTCTGTCATTTTCTTCTACAAATTACACATAGAAAAAAGTCAGTTAAGTAATGGATCATTCTGATTCTATTCAATAGGAGTCATTGGTTTCCTTTTCATTGCAGATGGCATTGAAGGGGGATATATTGCTTTCCCCAGAAATCAAAGTAGAAGTGATTTTAAGAAAACCTGCTGGGTTTTGGGGCATGAATCTAGAATGTCTTTTCTGCATTCTCAATCAGTGCCTTACCCAGAGGCTCTTAAGTCCTTTTTCTCTGCTTCTGAGTGTATCTTCCTTTACCTCTGAGCCTTTGCTTCTAATTGCTTGTACCTATGACTCCTTAAAGAGTCTGAAACTCGCCAGGCGTGGTGGCGCACGCCTTTAATCCCAGCACTCGGGAGGCAGAGGTGGGAGGATCACCGTGAGTTCGAGGCCACCCTGAAACTCCATAGTAAATTCCAGGTAAGCCTGGGCTAGAGTGAGACCCTACCTCAAAAAAAAAAAAAAAAAAAAGTCATTTTGGGCTGGAGAGATGGTTTAGCAGTTAAGCGCTTGCCTGTGAAGCCTAAGGACCCTGGTTCAAGGCTCGGTTCCCCAGGTCCCACGTTAGCCAGATGCACAAGGGGGCACACACGTCTGGAGTTCGTTTGCAGAGGCTGGAAGCCCTGGTGTGCCCATTCTCTCTCTCCCTCTATCTGTCTTTCTCTCTGTGTCTGTCACTCTCAAATAAATAAATAAATAAAAATTAAAAAATAAATAAATAAATAAATAAAAAGAGCCTGAAACTCCTGGAACCAGTATGCATCCAGAAGTAGATCTCAGAAGGCCTGGGGGCTCATGCCCTGCCCTATAGCACAGCCTCAGGGCACCTATTAGACCCTGGCTGTCTAGTGTAGAACTATGAAACTACAGCTTTCTCACCTTTGCTCAGGTCAACTCTGGAAGGCCTCAAATCCAGGCTGCCCTACAATGTCAGCCAAAGCTATCCTCTGCAAGATATTGCCTGAAATCTTGCCCTGTGCTTTGTTTCTTTCCTCTCCCCGCCCTGCTTCTCCTACCTTACTAGTTCTCCTGCTAGTACTTCTTCAACAAAGCACTTGCATTGTAAATCCTCACATCAGTGTTTGTGTCTAACGTTTTCTACAACAAACTAAAATACTCATTCCTCAGTGGGGCTTCCCTCACTTCCAGACAGAATTAATCTCAAACTTCTCTGGGAGCAATAGCAATTCATATATCTTTATTACAGCACCAATTAAGTAGTAAGTCCTTGATTTCATGGCTTCGTCCTTGTTATGGACCAAAGTGTGTCTTGCCAAAATGTGTACATTAACACCCTACCTCCAGTGTGCCTGTATTAGACATCTTTAAGGAAGCAATTTAGATTTAACAAGTTCATAAGGGTGGTGGTGTGGCTTGAATGTAAAATGTCCCTTACAGTCTCATGCGTTTGAACACTTGGTTCCCAGCTGGTGGTACTGTTTTGGAAGACTATGGAACCCTTAGGAGGTAGAGCCTTACTGACGGAAGTCGCTCACCCCCACTTCCCGTTGCCCATCTACTTCCTGATGACAGATTGTGACCAGCTCCAGCCCCCTGCTACCACACCTTCCCCACCATGATGGATGGTAACCTGCTTCAACTGCAAGCCAAAATAAAACACATCTTTCCATAAATTGTTTCTGGCCAATTATTTTGACCCAGCAATGAGTAAAGAAATTAATACAGGTGGTTCCTAAGCCAGTAAGACTAGTATCCTTAGACCAAGAGAAAGAGGTTTCAGAGATCTCTGTCCTCCAACAAAGAAAACCCCATGTAAGCACACAGCAATGAGGTAGTGATCTGTGAGCCAGGAAGAGAGACACAGTCTGAAACTGGGCCTGTGAGCACCTTGACTTAGAACTTCTGGCCTCCAGACCTATGAGAAAAGAGTTTCTGTTGTTCATCTACCCTGACTGCACTGTTATAACAGACTAATGTAGTCCCCAGCTAGCGTATCACTTCATATCCTCCTATTATTTTTATTAGTGCATACTAGTTAATTAATGGGTTGAAGCTAAGTTTATCATGCACAATCCTAGAATAATCTAGCGCTCATGCATGCTAAGCAAGCATGCTACCACTGAGCAGCATCCCTGTAGTCAAATGTTTCACATGACTGATTTGATTGGCAAGATTTAAGGTTTCTTTTTTCCTTCTCCATGCTTTGTTGAATTTTTCATACTGCTTCCAGTATAAGATGCAATTTTAGAAATCAAAGGAAAAGGACATTTTAAAGTTCCCGGCCACATCCACATATTATCAGCTCTGCCTACTCCAGAAATAAGCAGTAATAAACAGGTTTTTTGCACATAGAAATAATAATGAAAATAATAACCATTTTACTCACATAACGAATTATAGAACAAATGGCTTCTTAAGGCTTATGAGTCCAGCAAACACAAGGAATGATTATAAAAGTGTAATCAAAAACAATCCACAGGAAGGCACCCTGATTGTATATTTATTTCTTATGTACTCCCCCAAAACCCATATTTTTATAACAAAACAGATAATTTGATCATTTGGTTCACAAAACTTCCATTTTACTTTGTAAAAGTTTTCTTCATCTTTGTGTGTGTGTGTGTTCACATGTATAAGTGTGAGTACATGTGTGCCACAGTGTGCTTCTTGAGATCAGAGAATAATCCTGGATGTTGGTTCTTGCTTTTTACCTTGTTTGAGCCTGGGTCTCTTGTTCACCTTGGGTTAGGTATCCCAGACTAGCTGGCCCACAGCTTGGGATGTTCCTGTCTCAGCCTTATATCTCTCCATAAGATTACTGGAATTATATATAACATGCTACCACATTGGACTGTACATGAGATATGAGCATTCAAAATTAGGTTGTTACACTTCTACAACCAACTTCCTTACCCACTGAGCAATCTCCTCAGTTTATGTAAATGTTTTATATAGACTACTATTAAATAAAATTCCTACTTTTCAAATTTCTTGGATATTTAAAGGAACTGTCCTAACACTGCTTCGTTGAAATTCATCTTTAGAGGACTTCCAGTTAAGATGGCAGCGTAAGTACCACATCAAAGCAGCCTAGTGGGGAAAAAGCCAAAAGAAAACCCAGCACAATACACACTTTTACTAAAAAGTGAGGTGTATAGGAAATTGAAACAGCAGCGGAGAAGTAGGAGAGATCCAGAGCTCACACAGGCTGGCAGAAGCGGCTACGGCAGGTCACGGGACCGCAGTGGTGGCATGCCAGCCAGCCGCCAGGCTCAGCTTGGCCCGCAGGAAAAGTCAGGTGAGGGGAATTTCCACTCACACCAGAGCTCTCCGCAAACTCAAGAAACATGAAGGGAGAATGGCAGTGAACAACGGAGGAGCAGATCACAAGGTAGAAGAACACATGGACCAGCGAGAGAATTAGAGCAGCATCGGCAGCTGTCCAGGGATCTGGTCATGCCTACTTGAACTGACAGTGGGACTCAAACAGGAGCACAGTATAACTGAGACGAATATCATCCCAAAAGGTAACTGGGATTACACCAGGTCAGTAACCACCTAATAAACCTTGTATATCAGCCTGAACCAGAAATGCTAATTGCACCTTCCATGTCAGGATAAATTATATGTTAAATCTGATGGATGGTCAGATTTGCCATTCTTAAATAAGCTGTATTTAAGCCAGGCATGGTGGTGCACGCCTTTAATCCCAGCACTCGGGAGGCAGAGGTAGGAGGATCACTGTGTGTTCGAGGCCACCCTGAGACTCCATAGGGAATTCCAGGTCAGCCTGGGCCAGAGACCCTACTTCAAAAAAAGTAAAAAAATAAATAAGCTGTATTTTGGGCTTGTTATTTGTTGAGTTATGGTGGCTTTGTTTCCTCTTCTTTTATATATTAGGGAAAGGTCTCAACTGGTCACAAGCTGATTTGGAGCCCTCATCAGACCAGAAATCTTAACCTCCTTGTCAGGATTTAGGGAATGGGTAAGGCACCACACAGCCTAAGGGACAGACAGAGGATAGGGTTGTCATAATACCTACTCTTAGATAAATAACTCTGATGTTTTTCATTGAAAGTGTACAGTGTTTAGTTAAATCTTAGAAAATATCTGTATTTGGTTCCACTCACCCTACTTGAATACTCTCATAGCAGGCAAGTCCAACACATAGGGTCACTTGTGTAGATACTCTGAGAGTCTTGAGAGCCACACATAGCACCCTAAGTGCCTACCCTGAAGATATATAACATCAGAGTGATTGATACATCTAATAATACCCAGCTAACTAGAAAATCCAATCATTAAATAATCCAGGATGAAAAAAATATATACTGTATAACACAAGAAACACCAAAAATCAAGACAATGTAAATCCACCAAAAAGTATTAATGCATCAGAAATGACCTCCAGTGAGAATGAGTTAGAGGAAATGCCTGAGAAAGATTTCAAAAAAATGATCATAAAAATGTTCAAAGAAGTCAAAGAAGAAATCAAAGGAATGAAAGAGGAAATCAAAGGAATCAAAGAAAACACAGGACACCAAATTAACAAAATGAAGAGATCAATATTAGACATAAATAAAGAAATAGAAATAATAAAGAAAAACCAGTGAGAATTACCAGCAATGAAGAACAAAGTCAATGAAATTAAAAAAAAAAAAAAAAAAAAAAAACTCTTTAGAAAATCTCACCAGTAGAATGGAAGAAGGTGAGGACAGAATATGTAATCTGGAAGACCAGGTGACAGATCTAGTACTGTCCAACAAAGAGAAAGACAAACTAATAGAAAAGCATGAGTGGGAATTTCAAGATATTCAGGATACTATGAAAAGATCAAACATAAGAATTCAGGGCATAGTAGAAGGAGAATTTCTCTCCAAAGGCATAGAAGGTATCTTCAACAAAATCATAGAGGAAAACTTCCCCTAAATTGGGAAAGAGGTGCCAATGCAGATACAGGAATCCTTTAGAACACCAAACAGACAAAACCTGGAAAGAACCTCTCCTTGCCATATTATAATCAAACTATAAAACAAACAAACCAAAGAAAAAACATTGAAAGCAGTCAGAGAGAAAACTCAAGTTACCTACAAAGGCAAGCCCATCAGGATTACAGCAGATTACTCAATACAAACTTTAAAAGCCAGAAGAGCATGGAGTGATGTATTCCAAGTTCTGAAAGGTAACAACTGTCAACCAAGGTTACTTTAACCTGCAAAGCTATCCATTCAAATACATGGAGAAATAACTACATTCCACAACAAAAGCAAGCTACAGGTGTATTTGAAGACAAAACCAGCTCTACAGAAAATACCTGAAAGGATCCTCCATGCTGAAGAAAAAGAAAAGCACACATATAAAGAACCAGGATAAAACAAACAATACTTAAATACTAGTTAACACAAGAGAGCAAAGGTAAAACAGGAAGAAACATAAAAAATATTGGTAAACATAAATACACACCTTTCAATAATATCTCTTAATATCAATGGCCTCAATGTCCCAACCAAAAGAGATAGTTGTGCAGACTGGGTTAAAAAGCAGGATCCTTCAATTTGTTGCCTCCAAGAAACCCATTTTCTACAAAGGATGGACACTATCTGAGGGTGAACTGTTAGAAAACATCTTAGGGTGAAAGATTGGCAAATGGTGTTTCAAGCAAATGGACCTAGAAAACAAACAGGTGTTGCTATCCTAATATCTGACAAGGTAGACTTCAATCCAACATTAGTTATGAAAGATAAGAAAGACCACTTTATATTGATTAAAGGCACCCTCCAACAGGAGGACATTGCAATCCTAAACATATATGCACCTAACATGGGGTCCCCAAATTCATCAAACAAATGTTATTAGAACTAAGGTCACAGATAACACCAAACACAGTGGTAGTGGGTGACTTCAACATCCCACTTTCATCAACTGACAGGTCATCCTGGGGAAAAATAAACGGAGAGGTATCTGGACTAAATGAGGTCACAGAAGGAATGGACCTAACAGACATATATGGGACATTTCATCCAAATGCTGCAGAATATACATTCTTTTCAGCAGCACATGGAACATTCTCAAAATTAGACCATATATTAGGACACAAAGCAAATCTTAACAAATTAAGGAAAATTGAAATAATTCCTTGCATTATATCTGACCACAATGGAATCAAACTACAAATCAATAGCAAAAAAAGCTATAGAGCATAGACAAAATCATGGAAATTAAATAGCACACTATTAAGTGATGAATGGGTCCATGAAGAAATCAAGAAGGAAATCAAAAAATTTATAGAATCAAATGATAATGAGAACACAACATAGCAAAATCTCTGGGAAACAATGAAGGTACTCCTAAAAGGTAAATTTATAGCTTTAAGTGACTATATTAATAAATTAGAAAGGTCACAAGTAAATGGCCTAATGCTTCAGCTTAAAGCCTTGGAAAAAGAAAAACAAGGCACACAAAAAATCAGTAAATGGGAAGAAATAATAAAGATTAGGGAAGAAATTAATAAAATAGAAACCAAAAAAAAAGAAAAAAAATCCAAGGAATCAATGAAACAGAGTTGGTTCTTTGAAAGGATAAACAAGATTGATGAACCTTGAGCAAATCTGACCAAAAGAAGGAGAGAAGAGACATAAATTAATAAAATTAGAGATGAAAAATGTAACATCACAACAGATGCCATACAAATCCAAAAAAAAATCATAGCGGCATACTATAAAAGCATATACTCCACTAAGTATGAAAATCTGAAAGAAATGGATGATTTCCTTGATTTATATGACCTACCTAAATTAAATCAAGATGAGATTAATCACTTAAATGGATCTGTAAGAAGCATGGAGATCCAAGCAATTATCAAAAATCTCCGAACTAAAAAAAGTCCAGGCCAGATGGATTTACTGCTGAATTTTATCAAACCTTCAGGGAAGAACTAACACCATTGCTTCTTAAGCTTTTCCATAAAATAGAAAAAGACAAAATCCTACCAAACTCCTTCTATGAAGCCAGCATTACCCTGATACCAAAACCAAGCAAAGATAGAACAAAAAAAGAAAGTTACAGACCAATCTCCCTCATGAACATTGTTGCAAAAATTCTCAAAAAAATATTGGCAAACAGAATACAAATATATCAGAAAGATCATTCACCCTGACCAAGTCGGCTTTATCCCAGAGATGCAGGGATGGTTCAACATATGCAAATCGATAAATGTAATACATTATATAAATGGACTGAAGGAAAAAAAATCGCATGATCATCTCATTAGACAAAGAGAAAGCATTTGACAAAATCCAACATCTCTTCATGATAAAAGTCCTACAAAGACTGGGAATAGAAGGAACATATCTCAATATAATAAAGGCTTTTTATGACAAGCCTACAGCCAGCATATTACTAAATGGGGAAAATCTGGAAGCTTTTCCGCTAAAATCAGGAACAAGACAAGGGTGTCCACTGTCCCCACTTTTATTTAATATAGTACTGGAAGTCTTAGCCATAGCAGTAAGGCAAAAGACGCACATAAAAGGAATACAATTGGAAAGGAAGAGATCAAGTTATCATTATTTGCAGATGACATGATTCTACATGTAAAGGACCCTAATGACTCTACCAGCAAACTGTTACAGCTGATAAACACCTACAGCCATGTAGCAGGATACAAAATAAACACACGGGAATCAGTAGCCTTCATATATACTAACAACAAACGCACAGAGGATGAAATCAGAGAATCATTCCCATACACAATTGCATCAAAGAAAATAAAGAACCTTGGAATAAACCTAACCAAGGAAATAAAGAATCTCTACAATGAGAACTTTAAAACACTCAAGCGAGAAATTGCAGAAGACACTAGGAAATGGAAAAACATCCCTTGTTCCTGGATCGGAAGAATCAATATTGTGAAAATGGCAATCTTACCAAAAGCAATCTACACATTTAAAGAAATCTCCATAAAAATTCCAATGCCATTCTTCATGGAAATAGAAAAAAAAATCCAAAACTTCATTTGGAATCACAAAAATCCTCAAATATCTAAAACAATACTGAGCAACAAAAATAAGGCTGGTGGTATACCTGATTTTAACCTATACTACAGAGCCATAGTAACAAAAACACCATGGTACTGGCACAAAAGCAGACATGTAGATCAATGGAACAGAATGAGGACCCAGATGTAAGTCCAGGTAGCTATAGCCACCTGATATTCAGTAAAAATGCCAAAAATACTCATTGCAGAAAAAAACAGCCCCTTCAGCAAATGGTGCTGGGAAAACTGGATATGTATCTGTAGAAGAATGAAAATAGATTCTTCTCTCTCTCCATGCACAAGAATTAAGTCCAAATGGATTAAAGACCTTAACATCAGACCTAAAACTCTGAAACTGCTAGAGGAAAAAGTAGGGGAGACCCTTCAACATATTGGTCTTGGCAAAGACTTTCTGAATATAACCCCAATTGCTCAGGCAATAAAACCATAGATTAACCACTGTGACCTCATGAAATTACAAAGATTTTGTACGCAAAGAACACTGTGAACAGAATGAAAAAAAAAAAATCTTTGCCAGCTTTATATCTGCTAGAGGATTAATATCTAGGATATACAAAGAACTCAAAAAGTTAAATAATAAGAAATCAAACAAGCCAATTAAAAAATGGGCTATGGAGCTAAATAGAGAGTTCTCAAAAGAAGATATATGGATGGCATATGTAGCAGTCCGGTTCGCATTGCTGGTAGAAATCACCCAACCAAGAGCAGCTTCTTGGAAAAAGAGGTTTATTTTGGCTTACAGGCTCGAGGGGAAGAAGCTCCACAATGGCAGGGGAAAATGATGGCATGAGCAGAGGGTGGACATCACCCCCCGTCCAACATAAGGTGGACCACAGCAACAGGAGGGTGTGCCAAACACTGGCATGGGGAAACTGGCTATAAAGCCCATAAGCCTGCTCCCAACAATATACTCCCTCCAGGAGGCATTAATTCCCAAATATCCATCAGCTGGGAACCTAGCATTCAGAACACCTAAGTTTATGGGGGACACCTGAATCAAACCACCACAGCATATAAGCATCTAAAAAAATGTTCTACATCCCTAGTCATCAGGGAAATGAAGATTAAAAGTACACTGAAATTCCATCTCACTGCTGTAAGATTGGCTACCATCATGAAAACAAATGATCATAAATGCTGGCAGGGATGTGGAAAAAGAGGAACCATTCTACACTGTTGGTGGGAATGGAAGCTGGTCCAGCCATTATGGAAATCAGTGTGGAGGTTCCTAAGACATCTAAAAATTTATCTACTGTATGACCCAGCTATAGCACTCCTAGTCATATATCCTAAGGACTCGTCCCATTTCCTTAGAAGTACATGCTCAACCATGTTTATTGCTGCTCAATTCATAATAGCTGGGAAATGGAACCAGCCTAGATGTCCCTCAACTGATGAGTGGATAATGAAGATATGGCACATTTATTCAATGGAGTTCTACTCAGCGGTAAAGAAAAATTAAGTTATGAAATTTTCAGGAAAATGGATGGATCTGGAAAGGATTATACTAAGTGAGGTAACCCAGGCCCAGAAAGCCAAGTGTTGCATGTTCTCTCTCATATGTGGATCCTAGCTACAGATGATTGGGCTTCTGCGTCAGAAGGAAAAATCTCAGTAGCAGAGGCCAATAAGCCTATATATATATATATGGAGAGAGAGAGAGAGAAATATATATAGAGAGAGATATATAAATGGAAGAGAAAGGAAGGCAGGAGGGTACTTAATAGGTTGGTATTATATATGCGTAAGTAGAAGAATAGATTAACATGGGTGTAAAGGCCCAATGTGAGCTCAGGGGAAGAGTTTGATTAAAGGAAAGGTGGAGGGAGGGCTAGTCAAAATCTAAGAGGATATAAATAAATCATATGGAATCCCCCGGTTTTGAACAATGGAACACTCGGGAGCTGTAGATCATTGCTAGAAAATTCTCAGTGCCTGGGATGGGATTCCTTCCAGTGAGTCATTGGCCAGGGAAGTCCCTGATGCCCCCAAAACATTATAGGCCATTGCCGAGGCCCTTGGTTTCCCACCAGGAATAGATGGTAAGACCCTATTGCTGAAGACTCCACATACTTGGGCTGCAAAGCCACTGAGAAATCCTGCTGGAACTGAGCTGATTAATCTCCTCCATGTAGACCAGCTGACAGAAAGGTGGAAGAAGCCACTCTACATGTAGTTCAATGGGAGAAAGAGATACCACCAGTGAAGATACTCAACAGTGGACACTGCACACCTTATAATTGGCCAGCCAGGCCAAATGATCCACGGGTGCAATAGTGGCATGTCTGTCATGGTGGAAACTAACTGCCCTCCAATTGGACTGGAGGCCTGCTTCATGGGAGGGAATAAATCCCTGATACTGAAAACTTAAAACAGGGGTAGTCATGATCCCTAGGGCTGTAACATCTGTTGATGTCTGGCGAAATATATATACTATGCTTATCAAACTGCCCAGTAAGCACTTCTCTTAATATCCATATCCTTATATTAAAAAGCTATTGGTAGTAAATGTCTGCAGTGGGAAGGGCAATCATGCTCTTCAAGGTGGTATCCAATAGTATGGTGGAAAGAATGGGTCAGCAGGAGTGGGAGGGGTAAGAGAGGGGGGTGAGGTCTATATGATTATTAGAATGTATATGCGGGAGAGAAAAGGAATATTCCTCTACTACTTGGAGAAGCTTGTGCATGTGTTGGTCTTCTGAGAATTCTCCTTGCCCACTGCCAGCGCTTGGCAGGCATGCTCCACCCTGAGAGCACCATGGGAATGACCCTGAGTTGCACATGCTGCCTAGCCTGCTCTGGCCCCACTGTCTGTCTGGGTGGTCTTGAGAAAACCCTCAGAAGAACAGAGATTAAAGAAGTACTGCCACGCCACCCACATCCTTCTTGGGCTCAGAACCCAGCCAGCTAAAGCATATTGGCTATCCTAAAATAATAAAAACAAATTAATAGAATTACCCCAAGGGAAATCAAGTTCCACTTACAGGCCTAGTGGCAGAAACAGCTGTTAAAATTCACTGAACTGGAATGGCGTAGTAGCTTCTTAAGGGTGTTTTTCAAAGTCTGGGCCACTGCTATAAAAACTTAGTCAAATATCATTCATCAGAAGGCATTTCGCGAGAGGATATGAGGTGCATTTTGAAGACTGCATAGGATGTAAGATTGTGGCTGAGCCATTTGCAAAGTTTATATTTCAACCGTCTTTGACAGGCAAGTCATTATAAGTTTAAATTTTAAGAAAGAGAAATAATTACTTCATTATAAACCCCAAAAGCAATTCCACTAAGAACTCAAAACCCCAAAAGCTTTCCACTGAATACGATTTCCCATATCAAATAAACTTCTATGTGACTTTTATAGATTTTTATGTCTGGCTACAATGCCTATAATGAAACTCTTACCTAATTCTTACTAACGCAATTTAAACCTATGTTACCTTAAAGTTTGTTTTTAAAAAAGAATAGGCTTTATATATATATATATATATATATATATATATATATATATATATATATATCCTTCCCCCCACCCCCAAGGATAATTCTATCTGTTAAAAGGAATCTAATGTCATATAAATGAGCTGTTTCAGGAAGAACTCATTCCTATAATGTTAGCAACACAGAAATTTTCAGACAAGAAAAAGGAATATGAAGACTGTACTCACGTGATTCTTACAAAAATGAGAGTTGGCTTAGATGCTGTCTCGGCACTCCTTTGTGTTTTGAATGCTAAAAACTAGGATTGGAAGAGAGTTCCTCACATCAGGAAGCAGCTACCCACTTTTCCAAAACGCGAAGATGCTGATGCAGCAAAATCATGTCCATCACAGTTGAGTTGAGGTGACTGGAGCATCCACTGAGGAGCACAGCTCTGATAACTAAGCAAACACGAAATGCCGCCATGCCATGAGCCAGTCACAGACCCCAAGACAAGCCCACAGAAATGGCTTATACCGGGTAGGCATTAAGTATCTAAATACATTGAGAAGTCAAATAGTAAAGAATATAAGTTTCAGAGCCAGAAAAAAAGCCTACAAAAGCCGGTTGTAGTGGCACACTCCAGTAGAATATTGTTGAAGAGGCGGAGGCAGGAGGATCAGGAGTTTGAGGCCAGCCTGAATAAAATAAATCAAAAAATAAAGCCTACAAAAGCAAACCAAAAGTGAAGACACACTACAGTTGGGCAAAAGCTCCCAGGAACCCAACCACTGTACTTCCCAGCCTTCCTGGGTGCATGCAGAAGAGGCACCTCTCCACTGTTCTTTTATTGCATCCCAAGTATCTTGACCTCCTCAGATAGAAATAGGATTTGGCTGCACACCTTTAATCCTAGCACTCAGGAGGCAGAGGTAGAAGGATCATGGTGAGTTCAAGGCCACCCTGAGACTACATAGTGAATTCCAGGTCAACCTGCGCTAGAATGAAACCCTACCTTGAGAAACCAAAAAAAAAAAAGAAAGAAAGAAAAGAAAAGAAAAGAAAAGAAAGAAAGAAAGAAAGAAAGAAAGAAAGAAAGAAAGAAAGAAAGAGGATTTAATTCCTGAATGCTTTCTGAATGTTAAGGTTTGTTAGGCCCAGGATTCACTTGCATGTTTTTATGACTTCATAGTATTGTTCCTCAGGCTTAGTTTGCCTCAGCCATGGTCACGGTCACGATCACCAGCCCAGGGATTACTCCCACAGGATACTAGCTTTGGCCTAACATTTGCACTTGCTCCCGCTAGGGATGGTGGACTGCTATTATTTCTTTTTCAACTCCAGCAGGGCCTTGGTTTTATTTCTGTCTTGATCTGTGACACTGCTGTTTTTCTCACTCTGTCATTTCACACATTGAGTTCAACTTCTACCTGCATTAGAAATGCTGCTGGGACAAGATTGTCACATGGTGCTTTGGCCCAAACTCACACAATGTGTTTTATGTGTCACCTGGTAGCACCATCAAGAGCAGGAAGGGAAAGAAAAAAGACACTAATTGAATTTCCATTATGTGTCAGACATGCATCTACAGCCTTTCCCAGGTGATACCCATTTCAATTAGTGCATTCTGTGCTTTTCATCCTAGAGCCAATCATCACTTTCAGAGACTGACTACACTGGAGTTTAGCTTCATTAAGCACCTTGGGCCCAGCAGAGCACTTTTTGCCCCTCGTCTTGCCTTTCAGCCCATCTCTTCTCCTCTGCCTTTCCCTTGCTTTCACCACTTCCGGCCTTAGAATTCACTGCAGTCCAACATCCCTGCTTTCCTATGCTTTCAGAGTTCTACTCTTTCTTTGAAGAAGCAACCCCAGACCTTCCAAAGAGGGAGACATTGTGATAGAAACCAAATTTTTAACATTCCTACCATTTTTCTAAAACCAGGTTCACCTGGTTTGAATCAGTGACATATGGGAAGTGAATATGATTCTCTCAAGAAGGTAAAAATGAGTAGATGTTACTGATCATGCAATTCCTCAAAGCTTTTCTTCTCTTCCTGAACTTCTATGTGTTATTGCCAAGTGGCAAAGGGAATACTAAAAGATAAGGTTTTAAAAAATAATAATGTTTTCCTCAAGAGATTAGGGAAACACACTTAAATGAATGAACAGCAATATAAACAGAATTAAGGAGACCACTGTGCTCTGCTGAACAGAGAGTCCTGGCTTCTCCAAGCACAAGTTTTCATGTGCAGAGACTGGCTCACAAGTTCACTGGGCTCTTCTGTGGTAACATTTAAAAGTCTAAGGTGGGCTAGAGAGATTGCTTAGCAGTTAAGCACTTGCCTGTGAAGCCTAAGGACCCTGGTTGGAGGCTTGATTCCCCAGGACCCACATTAGCCAGATGCACAAGGGGGCGCACATGTCTGGAGTTCATTTGCAGTGGCTGGAAGCCCTGGTGTGCCCATTCTCTCTCTCTCTCTCTCTCTCTCTCTCTCTCTCTCTCTCTCTCTCTCTCTCTCTCTCCTCTCTCTCTCTCTCCCTCTTCTCTCTCTGTCTGTAGCTCTCAAATTAATAAACAAATAAATAAAAATAAAAGTCTAAGGTGCTACACTACCACCCACCCACCCCCCAAATTCCCAAGCATGAGAGCTTGGAAGCTGTTAATGAAAAATCTATTCTTGCAACTGATTCCTGGTAACAGGTGCTGGATGAGTTCCTACTTAAGAAAAAAAATAAAGCATGGCCCTGGCTGGGAAAAAAAAGTGCTAAGTTCCTAAAAGAACTGTGAGAGCTTGAATTCAGCCAACTCTCCAGGGCTTGAGGTGTTAGTACAAATATTTCTACGTTCTCTCCTTCCACCCGAACCAGAAAGTGTTTGTCTTTTAGTGAAAACTATAGTTTTTTAACTGTATAAAAACAGCTGGGCATGGTGGCACATGCTTTTGATCCCAGCACTTGGGAGGCAGAGGTAGGAGGATTGAAGTGAGTTCAAGGCCACCCTGACACTACATAGTGAATTCCAGGTCAGCCTGAGCTAGAGTGAGACCTTGCCTAAAGCTTCTCCTATTGGGAAGAGAAATTTTTCTTCCCTGAACCCAAGGAAAAGCAACCCCTAGAAGTGTGGTAAGGTTTAAGGTGACTGTAGGGAATCCAGTGTGTAGAAACAGAAAAGAAGACAGTGCACTGTCTTGGACTTTTAAGTGCTATGGCAGAAGAAGACACAGTGACTTCATCTGAAGATGCTTCGTTCCTATCTATGAAGGAGCCTGGCTGACTTACCAACTCATTGCTACTTGAGAGGAATACAAGATATAGGACCCTGGAAAGTAATATGGTGGGGAGGCCTTGTGCATAAAGCTAGGACAAGGCCTGCCCTCATTCTACCAGAGCCTAGTTCCTGAGAGGTAGAAGGTAGATCTCAGAGAAGGAGCCACAGAGGAGCCACTGAGATGGCAATTATACATTAGATCATAACAGCATAGAATGGACAAAAAGAGAACTTAAAGGGAAAGTGCTAAGTAATGCCACCAGTTACCTATGCATCAGAATATTAGGAAGCATGAAGCTAATTGACCTTTATTTCTCATTACCTGTTAAAACTAAACATTTTATTAACATTCCTTTTACAAGCTGGCTTCAAGAAGGTACCTGAACACTGAGTTGAGCAATGACAACTAAAAAGAATAAGTCACTTTCCATATGGATTATTGTTCTAAAAATACATTTTGATATGCCAGTTTGTTTTGCCTATTTGCAGGAATTTCTCTCTGTATACTACAGATTCAGTTTTGGTCACCACATAACTAATGTGGCCACAATGTTTCCAACAACCATACAAACTTTCTATGATAGATTCTCATGACCAACTTTCATTTACTTCTTTTCTCAACTACCAGCAGCAGCATGTTTAGGGACATTTAACAAATGTCTCCTGGAGGAAAAACACATATGATGTGCATAGCTTACCAATTACTGTGTTGTAAATATTCCAAACATGTCTAATTTCAAGCTACCAGTGATACTTGAAAAAGTAGAAAGGATTAACACAGTTGGCTCCAAGAGCCAGAGTAAGACTGTCTCAACACCTCTAAACTAAAATGTGACAGTTAGGCTTTACCTGATTTTTCCCATTTGTTAACTTCAAAATGCTATGAGACTATTACACTGTCACATTTATGATGCATGCCTACCCTTAAGCAATTCTTAATGGCATGGGAAGAAACATACTAACAAGTATATGTGGGATGAGGATGAAAAGAAATTATAGGAAATGAAAAAAAATCACTTCTTCCAGGGAAATCTCAATGGATGAAACAAATTGTGAAGATTATGGGAGACAACTATCACATTTAAAAATTATTTATTTATTTGTAAGCAGAGAAAGATAGGGAGAAGAGAGACAGAGAAAATAGGTGTGCCAGGGCCTCTAGCCATTGCAATTAAATTCCTGACACATGCACTACTTAGTGCACCTGGCTTTATGCGGGTACTAGGGAATCAAACCGGGGTTGTTAGGCTTTGCAGGCAAGCACCTTAACCACTGAGTCATCTCTCCAGCTTCAACTATCACATTTTTAAAGAGGCAAAACAATGCATCCCCACAGTTTTAGATTCATACTTTGATGGCCCATTCTGGAGCCTATCTTAAAGCCAAGGCCTTATGGATAGGTATATTAATGGCAGCTTATACAAGTAACTTCATTACTAGGTGCTAATGGAAACTTCGCTTCTGCACTAGAAATTACCTCTTCAGCAGGACAAATAATTTCAGTTGTCTATGCATCTGTGAAGAAGAGAACCAAAATTTTAAAAACATGCTAAAGAAACAGGTATAATTTCCCAGAGATTTATTTTACAACTAGTAGTTTCTGAAATAAGATCTCTATTGAGGCCTGTTCAGTTATCTCTTGTATACATTCAGATGACCAACTGGAGCCCAAGAAAAGAGGAAAATGACTATAGCCCAATTAAGGTGTTCTCTCAGAGAATGAAATAAAAAGATTATGACTAACGCTGCTCCTTCTTGGAGGAAAATGCCAGAAAGTCATACTGTTTTCTATCAAAACCAACAACAAAGAAAGAATTAACATCATGACCTCAATTTCACATCTACATTAACAATTCAAGAAGAACAATTTTGCAATCATCTGTGAATAGAAGATTCAATCACTGGCCCAATTCAATTACATGTTGAACTAAGGCCAAGTCAATTTAAAAAAATAATAACACAGGAGAGACTTTCTGAGTTTTCACACAGAACTTTTACAAATGTCTCCTTTGATTTTGATATGCTACGTTTATACTCTGATTATGTCCTTATGAGGTTCCGTGAAGAGCATGAGGTCAAGCCAACTAAACAGCAGCTCGAAGACCTTCCTTCAGTGGCTGGTGCACCCCTCCCTATTGAAGCCTTCTGTTCTGTAATGACTAGGACCACAGTTTAGAGCTGAAACCTAAAGTTCTCACTCTGTTATATTGAAAAGAGGAAGCATCTGACATAAATGTTTCATTTTGAGCCATTTCTAGGTACATGCAATAAATACAGTCCCCTCATCACCCAAAGGAGAAGTCATAGTTACAGTGTAATATTTACTCACATGCTTTTTCTTTTGGTCATGATCCATTTTCCTCTTCTTCATAGACGATTAGGAATGGAGAGCTAGATGGATGGGTAGATGATTTGTGACAGATTTATTGATTGATAGATGATAGATATATGACAGATAACAGAGAGATAGGATCAAGATATACTAAACATCCTCCCTGGGACTCCACCTAGATTTAGAGTTTCTTCTTTCACACAGAGGTAAATGCAATCCTGAGTCAGAAACTTTTCAATGTAATATTATACATATTCACACAGAAGAAAGTCTAAGTCTGGGAGCTCCAATGGCAAAATGTGACTTCAAAGCCTGAGACCCAACTCTGGGCATGGTGAAAGTTATACCTAATTCAGAAGTCACTTCTTGGTTGAACATTTCCAGAAACATTCCCTGTGAACTTATTAAACAAGAAGTGGCCAACCAGGGACTCCAGCAGTATACTTGCATTCATCTTGGCATGGCTTTATGGTACTGGCCACATTTGGGAAACAGATGACCACCAGACACTCAAGGAACTTTCATAATTGTGAGTAGAAGTAGGACAGCTCCAAGCAGGATGGGGCAGGAGGACTATTTTAAGGCTTCCCTGAAGCACAGCTTCAAATGATGAGGCCCAACTTTGTCATACTGGTCTGATGGGGATGTGCTTTTAAAGACCTTAGGCTAATGCAGGAAACTCAGTCAGAGCAAGAAAAAGGCTATGATTCTGCAAACAGCAGCTGCCACCACATTTCCTAGAAGAAAATGGGTCCTTTCAGGCTCACGTACTCATACCCTGAGGCTCTGTCATAGTCATCTGGAAGGAGAAATCTAGACTGCTGACCTTGGTAAAGACATTCATTTGGAAGAATTTGTCTCAATAATGAATGTAGCAGATGATAAGTCAGTAGATGAAGAACTGTAACAGATATTTTAATGTAGAATTATAGTACTTGGTAAACATGAAGAGCTAAACTTATATAGTAATAAAAGACATAAGTTGAATAACTAACAAGGCATCAAATTTCAACTGTTTGAAGAGTTTTGAAATGTTGCTATCCAGTGTAGAGAGATGAAATAAAAACACAGACTCAAATATATGAATCTATTTGTTTAATATGTATCTGGTAATAAATATATGCCAAATACCAGCATAGATACCAGGAATGTGGTAGTAATCAAGATATGCCAAACTTTTGTCTTCCTAGAGTTTATGTTCTATAAAATAATTTAACAAATTATAAAAATAATTCCATGCAGTGCTAATCCTACATAAACTAAAACAGAGCTTTTAGATAAACAGGGACAGGAGAAAGGTCCATTTTACATAAGATGAACATGGTCTCAGAAGAGATGATATTCCAGTTATGATGGATGGCATGGTAAAGTCATTTCTGGTTCTAAAAACATATGTAAAAGAAATGATGTGTCTAAAAATATTCCATTGTTAAGTTAATTGCAGTTTATAATTGCAGAAAATTAGAAACAACATAAAAGGTTGTCCTTTGTCTCTCTTGGATCATTTTCTCAGGAAGAAGCCAGCCTCCATACTGTGAGTTGTCCTAT
The DNA here is from genome assembly GCF_020740685.1 of Jaculus jaculus. Taxonomy (NCBI): domain Eukaryota; kingdom Metazoa; phylum Chordata; class Mammalia; order Rodentia; family Dipodidae; genus Jaculus; species Jaculus jaculus. The sequence continues at coordinate 117,592,128 of NC_059103.1, read as the reverse complement.
GATGGGACCCATGAGGCAAAGAACTGAGGCCTGCAACCAATAGTCATATGCATTAGCTTGGAAGAGATCCCAAAGGCATGCTCAAGCCTTCATCTGATGAGAGTCTTGCCGAACAGTGATGCTAATCTTTGGAGAGACCCTGAGCCAGAACCACATAGCTAAATTTCACCAAGGTTTCGAAAACTGCAGAAAAATTCATGGTTGAATAACAAGAAGTTACAAAATAAAATGTAATGAGTTAAAACAATAGTAACCTAATATGATTAATAGCTTCTGTAGATCTGGACCATGAAAAGGTCTTGACTAGGTGGTTGTTGGTTCTGCTCTTGAGACTAATTTAGCTGCAGACAGTATCTCAGCTTGGATCACCTCCAGCCTTGCCCAGTGACACTCGTAGAGCTGAGGACCACTCTACCATTGTGTAGTCTCTCCATGTGACTAGTAGGAAAGCTTTAGGCTAGCCCAACATAACAGGGTGTTAGAAAAGTCCTCTAATTCTGTCAGAAATATCAGGGATAATCAGGTCTTCTTTGTTTTTCTTTTATTTCTCAATTTGTTTACTGTCCAGGTAAGAAATGGAGATAGGGCACAAACAAGAGACTAAAGGACTATTATGTCAAAACTAACTTTGGTGAAACAATACATTTATTGGATTACTTAAAGAGCACTGTAAGGGTTGCTTACAAGAGCAATAGATGACTCATACAGCCGCACCACCTGAAGTCTCACCTCATCCCCACCGACGGCCTCCCCGTAGCTGCATCCCCTCAAGGAAGCTGCATCACCAGAAAGACCACCTCAACACAGGTGACGACTCAGAAGCTGCATCTCTGAAGCACACTGCACCATTTGCAGACAGCTCAGAGTGTCTCCCAGACTGGGTGACTTCCGAGTGTCAGAAACTTCCTTGTTTCCCTCTCCCCTACTGGAAGGAATTACTTCAGTTTCTCCTTCCTCTCTTCAGGAGAGAATAATTCAATTCAGAGGAATCTGTTATACAACACTCTTATAAACTCAGCACCTTGAAACACATTCCTCTTGCTCCTAGGGAGTCGTCCTGCTTGGACCTCTGCTCTGCTACACTCCCAGACTTCCTTCCCAGGCCCTTCAGGCTTCTGACTAAACACTATTTAGCCTTTGTCCTATAGAACCTAAATGCAACTCTGCAGCCTGTGTATATCCTCCACTGGCTGCTCATTTCCTCCTAGAACTACAAACCCAAGCATCATATAAGCCAGGACATGTCCTCCTTATAAGGACCAAAGCCATGCAGGGATGTAGAGGAGCCTGCAACGTCGTCCCGTGATGTGCTATGACTGACCACCTCACATGAAACCATGTGTGTCCTCTAACCGATGCTGTCATACTGTGCTCTTGATGACTACCAGACTCCTCAGGGAGAAGTTAGAAGAGGAAACTTGTATACATCTGTGAAGAAACTACAGCCAAGCTCAGCCTAGGCACAAGTAGGCACCAGGTTTCTCAGAGTATCAGGAAGGAAAGGAGGACAAGACCCTTGACTGTTTGACTCAGAGGCAGTGGAGTGAGCGCCTCTTCAGCTTCCAGCACATCAGTTACAATTTTCTGAGTGAGGGTAGAACCAGTTACTGACAAAGAGGGACATGTGATTTCCTGTATGGATGACAAGGCAGAAAAATCTGAGTGCAGCAGTAAAGGGGATCTGTTTTCTCAGCTTGGGGGTCCTGTGCAGGCCCAGCTGTTATTCAAGGCAATGGACCCAAGTAGGAGAGACAGAAGCAGTCAAGTATCGATTTCCCAGCTGAGAGCAAGGCAGGCAATCTGAAACACGTGTCAGACAACTATACACAATAAGAAAGACATAGAATGAACATTGAGAGGAATCCATCCTTCTGTTCCAAAGAGCAAAATTTACAATGGTTGAAGTTCAAAGATTCCTAATTATGGTAGTATTAAAAAGAGCAAAATAATTAGGAACATATTTAACCATGAAAGTGAAAGTTGGGTTCACCAAAAACTATAAAGTATTGAAAGAAGAAATTAAAGAAGACAAATAAATGAAAAATATTGTGCCTATATCTAAAGAATCGGTATCATTAAAATGGCCAAACCACCCAGAGTGATCGATGAATTGAATGCAAAGCCCAACACAGTTCTAAGGGCATTTTCTATGGAAGTAGAAAAAAAAAAAAAAAAAAAAAAAAAAAAACCTGAAATTTAGACTGACTCAAAAAAAAAAAAAAAAAAAAAGACAGCTAAAGTAACATCGAGAATAGCCAATAGGGAGGCATCAAATATACTGATTTCAATCTGCATATAACAAAGCTATAATGGCCTAACAGTAGAGTACTGGCATCAAGATAGATGCAGATACCAATGATCAGAATATGGGGCCAGAGAAGCTAGGCATGGTGGCGCATGCCTTTAATCCCAGTACTAGGGAGGCAGAGGTAGGAGGATCACTGTGAGTTTGAGGCCACTCACCGTGAGCTACATAGTGAATTTCAGCCAGTGCTACAGCGAGACCCTACCTTAAAAACCAAAGCAACAACAACAACAAATGAACAGGAAGCCAGAAATAAACTCATGTAGGTTCAAGTGATACTTACCAAAGATACCAAGCATGCCCAACGAAGATAATCTTTCCAAAAAATTGTTCTGGGAAACTAGCTATGCTATCAACATGGAGAAAGAAAGAGACCCTTTAGTTATACCACATACAAAAATCAACCCCAAGTCAATTAAAGGCAACAGGAGACCTGAAGCCAGAAAAATCAGAGACAAGAGGAAAAGCCTCCTTGCCCTGGTCCTGGCAGTGCTGTTCAGGAAGCAACATCAAAGCACAGGTGACAAGAATGGAACCAAACAAGTGGGATGGCATCAAACCCAGATGCTTGTGAATGACTAAGAAAATAAAGAAATGCAAAGGAAACACATTAGTCAGCTGCCTGCTGCTGTGACAAATAGCGAAATCAACTTAAAGGATTGGTGTTTGGCTCATAGTTTCAGAGGCTTCAAGCCATTGGCAGTTGGTCCGGTGACTTTGGGGTCAGTAGCAAGGCAGAACATCCTAACCGAGGATGTGGTGATGGGGAACTGCTTACTTTGTGGTGGCCTAGAGGCAATAAGAGGGACAACCCCCTCTTGAAGGGCATGCCCCCGTGTGCCAGCTCCCTTCCAGTAGGTTCCTCCTCCTGAAGTCTACAACATCTTCCAAAAGTTCAAAGGCTGACAACCAAGCCTTTAGCTTTAGGAGCATTTAAGATATGGTAATAGATAACCTATGGAATGGGAGAAAATATTTGCATGTCATATATCTTGCAAAATTCACATTATAAAAGGAATTCATAAAACTCTGTAGCACACAGAACCAAAAAAAAAAAAAATTCAACAAATTGGAAACGGACCTAAATTGTTGTTTAATCAAAGAAAATATACAAATGTTCATAATCACCACCAATCTTTAGGTAAATGCAAATAAACCTAAATCATGCCTGATAAATTGGCTATAATAAAAAAAATCAAGATATAAGAAATTATGAGGAAAAAGAAATCCTGATACACTGCTCATGGAAATGTAAACTAACAGTTATTAGAGAAAACACTATGGAAGCTCCTCAAAAATTTTAAAATAGAACCACCATATGGCTCAATAATCACATTTCTGAATACATAGCCAGAGAAAATTAAATCAGTATGCCAAAGAGTTATTTGTTTTTCCATGTTTATTGCAGTACCATTCATAATAACCAATATATAAAGTCAAGTGGGATTCCCACAAGGATAGGATAAAGAAAATGTGATGTATATATTTATATAGTTTTATATATGTATATGAAACATAATATACTATCTTAAAAAGAAGAAAAGCTGAGTATGGTGGTGCACAGCTGTAACAGAAGCACTAGAAGGCTGAAGGATCACGAGCCCATGGCCAGTCTGAGATATACTGTAAGTGTGAGAGCAGCCTGAGATACATTGAGACCATGTTTCAATAAGAGTTGGAAGAGCAGGAGGAGATTATCATGCCATTTTCAACCATATTTACAAGTAGGACACATGAATCTGAAGGACATTTTGCTAAGTGAAATAATTAGAAAAGGGGCTGGACAGGTGACTCATCAGTTAAAGGTGCATGATTGCAAAGCCTGACCTCCAGGGTTTGATTACTCAGCACCCACATAAAGCCAGATACACAATTTGAAGCATGTGTCTGGAGTTCACAGTGTCAAGAGGCTCTGGCATGCTCATATTCTCATTCTCTTTCTCTCTCTTAGATAAATAAATAAATATTAAAAAATAATCAAGAAAGACATTACTGCATGGCCCATTTATATATGGATTTTAAAGAACTTTAACTGCTAAAAGCAGAATAGAACGCAGATTGCCAGGATTTAGAGGGGGCGGGAAGTAGAAAGGTTTCAGCCGAAGCATGCACACCTTCAGTGTGGATGGCATGGTGGCCATAGGCAATAGGAGCAGGCCCTCAGAGAAGACTGAGGCCAGGAGGAAGGAGTGGCACAATGGCGCAGCACTTCCTCTCCGGACCCACACATCAGGATTACCTTGCTTGTTCCTCCATGATTTGATTTGGAAAATGATTGCATTTTTATGTTTTTAGAGCAAACAGGAAATCTCTGATAAATAACCATTACAATGAGGTCTATAAAACTAGCTCACATTTCTGAGGACTTTTTAATTTTGAACTTGTGAGCTTGCTGTTTAATCAATTTAATCTGTTATTTAGACTTTAAAGCCAGAAAATGTTCTGCTCTAGCAGAGAGCAAGAAAAAAGCACCTCCTTTTCTCCTCTCAGTCCTTTCCTGTGTTCAGACTGAGGCTGACCTGAGCCTTATGACTTTTGTATTTTATTTGCATCCAAGCACTCAGTCCTCATGACCATCCCTGGCACATGCACTACCGCCCCTGTTCTACAGATGATGAAACTAGGCCATAGAGAAGCTACCGTTTTGGCAGATTCCACATGGTTAGCAGAGGAGGAACAGGAATGTGAACTCAATACAGTCTAAGTCTAGTCCTCAGGTTCAGGATCTGATATCCTTATCCTTGTTAAAATAAACAAATAAGTATTTATTTATTTCTTTGAGAGCAAGAGAAGAAAGAGACAGAGAGAGAGAGAGAGAGAGATGTTGGGCACGCCAGGAACAGCCAGCCACTGCAGATGAACTCCCTACCCATGTGTCACCTTGTGCATCTAGCTTATGTGGGTCCTGGGGAATTGAACCTGGGTTCTTAGGACTCGCAGGCAAGCTCCTTAACCACTAAGCTTCTCGTCAACCCCTTATGCTCTTTCTTATCTGGACTTATCTGCAACCCTAGAAATAAACTGGGAGAGAAGCAAGGTGAATTTGATTTGATTTTGTTCTGTTTGCCGAGGACGCTTGTTGTTTGGTCACTTTAATTTCAGTGTCTTCTTACCCTTTCCAGAACTCTCTTATCGTGCTCTGAACAATCTGACCTTGGTGTCATATCCCTGATCATTTGTGTACCAAGTGCATCCATGTGCTAACCATGATTATCTCCACTAGTCTCCTTTCTCTTTATAGCTCTCACAGAACTTCACATCCTTATTATAGCACACTAAGTTGTACATATTTGTAAGTATAAATTGGTTTGTATTATGTGTATGGTTATGTGCATGCATTATTTTTATTTTTTAATATTTTATTCCTCTCTCTCTGCTTGCAAATAAATATTTTTTTAAAGTTTTTGTAAGTACAAAGTTCTAAGAAAAATTCTCAGAACAGCAATTTATAGACAATGTGCTAAATATGATTCCAAAGGCTGCTTCTCACATTCTTTGACAGACATAATCCCCTGGATATCAAACATTCTTCTTGAGAAACATCTGTGGTCTTATCTGTTTAGCAATGTTTTATTAGGTTGGCTACAGGGTGGTGATTTTTGGAAATAATTCAAACCGAGAATGGAATGATATAGTTGAGAAGCTTGATACAGCTTAATGAGACCTAAACACAAACTTTATTCCTGGTTCCATTCTGCTCTTTCCTTCCTTTTAATAATAGAGATACTAAAAGTTAGCTTGGCTATTATGATACAATATGTGCTTAACGAAGGAAATTCAAATGTCTGCAAATCATTCTATTCTATAGCCAGCTTTACTAATAGAATGGAGTATTGTTATTATTTCAAGAACCTTCTAAATTGCTATTTAGAAATTTCCTGATGGTACACAGAACAGTACCAGCCAGTATTCCAAGGTTAGTTTAGACATCTGAATTTACCATTAACATTACTGTATATATGGCCTTACAATAGGAATTAAATATAGAACAATGCTATTCCAGATCTATCATTCCTAAACAATCATTTTGTTCTACTGGTACATAAAGTAATTCAATAAATAGAGCTCAGTCATAAGAAAAGTTTTGAATGGACTCTGATTTATGGTTAATTCCTCCCTTACCCTCTGCACAACAAATCACAAATTCAATGAAACCACACTGTGACTATATTTGGATAGAGGACCCTTACTAAAATAATTAATATTAAATGAAGTCATAGGATCAGTCCAGATCTGATAGGCTTAGTATAATGAATAAGAAAAGGAAGTTGTGCATGTCTACATGTATGTGTATGTAAAGAGACAGAGAGAGAGAGAGAGAGAGAGAGAGAAACCTTTGTGTTCTTCAGAAGCTCAGGCTGAATATCAGACCCCTAGATTAACAGGAAGGTCTATGCTACTTCCCTCTATCAGCATGACAACTGTCCATGTTTGCTTGGCCTGCCTAAAAGAACTGCATAGCCTGACTTCCCAGCAGAACCTTTTGAAGAAGTTAATAATGCTAAAAATTTAGAGGTATGATATTTTAAACTATACCCAAAATACAACCATATGAATCCTGCCATTATTTGAGGTCTGATGGAAGATTCATTTTTAACTGCCCAAGTGGGAGTACAATAAAAATGTTCTGTAAAAAATATAGTGTTTGTTGTTTTTTTTTCCTCTCATAAGCATAACAGTAGATGAAATAGCTGGGTGAGAACTGAAAGATTCATTACAGAATAGCAAAGACAGAAATAGATCAAACAATAAGCATGTGCTATGAATCACACTTTTGAAGCACACACTAGGAAATGTGTACTTTGGGGAACACAAAGAAGCTGAATTTGACCCTCCATATGCTGTAAGATGATCTCAAATAATAACATGGCACAAAATCCAACAATCCATGCTCACCCAATCCTAACGAGGCTTCAGGGCACCATGCTTGATGCTAGTATATCAACAGACATATCTCACTTTATTGCATTACTGTGCTTCAGAGCTATTTTGTTTTTTAAAGTGAAAGTTGTGGCATTTGCTTCCTTTCTTTCTTTATTTCTTTTGTTTCTTTCTTTCTTCCTTTTTTGCATCAGACATTTCTATCAGTATCAGTCTCCAATAGCAAGTATTCACTTCATGTGTGTCTGTGTCCCATTTTGCAAATTTTTATGTTATTTCAAATTTCTTGTTATTTCATTTCTTTTGTCTTTTGTTGATTTGGTCATAAATGGTTTATTAGAGGGGTGTTTGGTTTGGCTTTATTTATTTATTGAGATAGGATCTCACTCTAGTCCAAGCTGACCTGAACCTCATGCTGTAGTCCCAGCCTGACCCTAAACTCACAGTGATCCTTCTACCTCTGCTTCTTGAGTGCTAGGATTAAAGATGTGTGCCACCCCTCCTGACTATCAACACTTTTTGATGTTACTATTGTAATTATTTGTGAACACCATGAACCATACTCAAATATGATGGCAAATTTAATTAATAAGTGTTATGTATCTTGTGACAGTTCCAATGCTGTCTGATTCCATCTTTCTACTTCCCTTTGGAACTCAATATTCCACAAACAACAATATTGAAACAAACCAGCCAATGACCTTACAATGTCCTCTTAAATGTTCAAGTGAAAGAGTTGTGCATCTCTCTCTTTAAATCAGAAGCTGGAAATTATAAAAGTTAGAAGGCATGCCAATAGCCAGGTGAAGATGGAAGCTAGACTTGCACCATGTAGCTTACTGGTAAGTGCACAGGATTAAGTTCTTGAGAAAAGATAAAAGTGCTCCCAGCAAAATACACTCTTCTACTAAAAAGAGAAGTATATAATAAATTACCAAGGGCAGCAGAGAAGTAGGAGAGATCCAGAGCATCTAGAGCCCACATTGGCAGGCAGAAGCAGCTCCAACAGCAGCTGCACAAGGTTATTGGGGACACAGCTGCATGGCTCAGCTTGAGCCACAGGAAAGACCAGGTGAGGGGATTCTAAACTCATACCGAAGCTCCTTGCAAACTTAAGAAACATGAAGGTAGGACCACAGCGACCAACAAAGGAACAGATCACAAGGTAGAGGATCATGTGGACCAGCTGGAGAACTACAGCCACCATAGACAGCCTCCTCTCCCCTACTGCCAGAGCAAGCACCAGCAAGCACAAGAGACCAGGAAAACGGAGCTAACAACACCCAGCACTGGCTACCAGAGCAGTGATCCAGTGACCCAGCCAGGAACTTAAACCCACACTGCACCAAAGAGGTACCTAAGAAGGAGCACAGCATAACTGAGACCAAAATCATCCCAAAAGGTAACTGCAATCACTCCAGGTCAGTACCCACCAAATAAGCCTGGCACATAGGCTTGAAGCAGAAGTGCTAATTGTACCTTCCATATCAGGCTATGTTAAATCCGATGGATGGTTGGATTTGCCATTCTTATATAAGCTGTATTTTGGGATTGTCATTTGTTGCTTCATGATTTATAGTGGATTTTTTTTTTTTCTGCTATTGTTCATTAGGGAAGGTTCTCACTTGGTCACAAGCTGACTTGGAACCCTCAACAGACCAGAAATCTTAGCCTCCTAGTTGACAGAATTAAGAGTGTGGGGCAACGCACATCCTAAGGGACTGTGATTTTGTTAGAGGATGTGATTGTCATAATATCTACTCTTGCATGAATACTCTGTGCTGTTTTTCATTGAATATGTACATTGTTTAGTTAAATTTTAGAATCTTCCTATATTTTGTCCCACTCAGCCTACTTGAATACTCTCATAGCAGGCAAACCCAACATCTAGGTTCACTTTTACTCTGAGAGTCTTAACAGACACACCTAGCCCCTTAAGCTTCTACCCTGAAGATATATAACATCAGATTGATTGATACATCTAATAACACTGCAACTAATTTGAAAATGCATTAAATTAATCCAAGATGCAAAAATATATACATTACAACAAAAGAAACACCAAAAATCATGACAATATAAATCCACCAAAAAGTATTAATGCATCAGAAATGACCTCCAGTGAGAATGAGTTAGAGAAAATGTCTGAGAAAGATTTCAAAAGAATGATTATAAATATGCTCAAAGAGGTCAAAGAGTAAAATCAACAGAATGAAAGAGGAAATCAAAGGAATCAAAGAAGACACAAGAAACCAATTTAGCCGGGCGTGGTGGCACACGCCTTTAATCCCAGCACTCGGAGGCAGAGGTAGGAGGATCACCATGAGTTCAAGGCCACCCTGAGACTACAGAGTTAATTCCAGGTCAGCCTAGACCAGAGTGAGACCCTACCTCGAAAAGCCAAAAAAAAAAAAAAAAAAAAAAAAGAAAGAAACCAATTTAATGAAATAAAGGGGTAAATACAAGACATAAATGAGGAAATAGAAATAATAAAGAACAACTAGTCATAATTACTAGCAATGAAGAACACAGTCAATGAAATAAAAAAAAACTCTGCAGAAAAATCTCACCAGTAGAATGGATGAAGGAGAAGACAGAATATGTAAACTAGAAGACCAGGTGGCAAATCTAATACACTCCAACAGAGAGAAAGACAAACTGATAGGAAAGTATGAATGGGAATGTCAAGATATTTGTTACACTATGAAAAGAACAAACATAAGAATTCAGAGTATAGTAGATAGAGAAGAATTTCACTCCAAAGTCATAGTGGGCATTTTCAACAAAATCATAGAAGAAAACTTCCCCCAAATTGGGAAAGAGATGCCAATGCAGATACAGGAATCCTTTATAACACCAAACAGACAAAACCTGGAAAGAACCTCTCCTCGCCATATTATAATTAAACTACCAGATATACAAACCAAAGAAAATATATTGAAAGCAGTTAGAGAAAAAAATAAACTTACATACAAAGGCAAGGTATCAGGATCACAGCAGGTTACTCAACACAAACTTTAAAAGCCAGAAGGGCTAGGAGTGATGAATTTCAAGTTCTGAAGGATAAAAACTATCAACCAACATTACTTTGTCCTGCAAAGCTATCCATTCAAATAGAGAGAGAAATAAAAACATTCCACAACAAAAGCAGGCTAAAGGAATATTAAAGACAAAACCAGCTGTACAGAAAATACTTGAAAGGATCCTCCATGCTAAAGAGAAAGAAAAGCACACATATAAGGAACCTAGAAAAAACAAACTATACTCAAATACTACTTAATACAAGAGAGAAAAGGTAAAACAGGAAGAACTACAAAAAATGGCAAAAATAAATACACACCTTTCAATAATATCTCTTGATATCAATGGCTTCAATGCCCCAACCAAAAGACATACCTTTGCAGACTAGGTTAAAAAGCAGGATCCTTCAATTTGTTGTTTCCAAGAAACTCACCTTTCTACAAAGGATGGACACTATCTTAGGGTGAAAGTTTGGAAAATGGTGTTTCAAGCAAATGGGCCTAGCAAACAAGCAGGAGTTGCTATCCTAATATCTGACAGGATAGACTTCAGTCCAACATTAGTTATGAAAGATAAGGAAGGTCACTTTATATTGATTAAAGGCACACTCCAACAGGAGGACATTACAATCCTAAACATATATGTACCTAACATGGGGACTCCCAACTTTATCAAACAAATGCTATTAGAACTAAGGTCACAGATAACAACAAACACAGTGGTAGTGTGTGACTTCAACACCCAACTCTCATCAATTAACAGGTCATCCTGGCAAAAAATAAACAGAGAGACCTCTGGATTAAATGATGTCATAGAACAAATGGAACTAGCAGATATATACAGGACATTTCATCCAAATGCTGCAGAATATACATTATTTTCAGCAGCACATGGAACATTCTCTAAAATAGACCATATATTAGGACATAAAGCAAATCTTAACAAATTCAGGAAAATTGAAATAATTCCTTGCATTATATCTAATCACAATGGACTCAAACTACAAATCAATATCAAGAAAAGCTATAGAGAGCATCCACAAAATGATGAAAACTAAACAATACACTATTAAATGATGAGTGGGTCAATGAAGAAATCAAGAAGGAAATCAAAAAATTTATAGAGTCAAACGATAATAAGAACACAACATACCAAAATCTCTGGGGCACAATAAAGGCCTTCCTAAGAGGTAAAATTTATAGCTTTAAGCACTTGTATTAAGAAATTAGAGGCCACTAAGTTAAAAAGGAGACATAAAGGTTAGAGAAAGGAAGGGAGGAGGATACTTAATAGGTTGATATTGTATATATGTAATTACAATGATTGTAATGGGGAAGTAATATGAAGGAGAATGGAATTTCAAATGGGAAAGTGTGGGGGTGGGGAGGGAGGGAATTACCATGGGATATATTTTATAATCATGGAAAATGTTAATAAAAATTTTAAAAAAAGATACCATAAAAAAATAAAATAAAAAAATAAAAGAGAGACTGATGGAGATGGGGAGGGGATATGATGGAGAATGGAATTTCAAAGGGGAAAGTGAGGGGAGGGAGGGTATTACCATCAAATATTTTTTGTAATCATGGAAAATGTTAATAAAAATTGAGAAAAAAAAAAGAAATTAGAAATGTTGCAAGTAAACGACCTAATACTTCACCTTAAAGCCTTGGATAAAGAAGAACAAGGCAAACTGAAAATCAGCAGATGAGAAGAAATAATAAAGATTAGGGCAAAAGTTAATGAAATAGAAAACAAAAACAAAAACAACCCAAAGAATCAATGAAACAAAGAGTTGGTTTTTGAAAAAATAAACAAGATTGACAAACTCTTAGCAAATCTGACTAAAAGAAAGAGAGAAGAAACACAAATTAATAAAATTGGAGATGAAAAAGTCACCATTACAACAGATACCAGAGAAATTAAAAAAAAAAATCAATGGGACAAGCTATAAGAACATATGCTCTACTAAGTTTGAAAATCTGAAATAAGTGGATTACTTCCTTGATATACATGGCCTGCCTAAATTAAATTAAGATAAAATTAACCACTTAAATAGACCTATAACAAGTATAGAGATCCAAGCAGTTATCAAAAATCTCCCAACTAAAAATGTCCAGGCCCAGAAAGATTCACTGGTGAATTTTATCAGACCTTCAGGGAAGAACTAACACCATTGCTTCTTAAACTTTTCCATAAACTAGAAAAAGGAGGAATCCTACCAAAAGGCCCAAGTGAGGTCAGGAGAAGAGGTTAAGTAAAGGAAAGGTGGAGGGAGGGCTAATCAAAATCTAAGATGATAGAAATAAATCATATGGAAACCTACTTTTTTGAACAATGAAGCACTCAGGAGCCATAGATTGTTACTAGAAAATTTCCAGTGTCAGGAATGGGTTACCTTCCAGTGAGTTGTTGGCCAGGGAGGTCTCTGATGCCCCCAAAACATTATAGGCCATTGCCAACGCCTTTGGTTTCCCATCAGGAATAGATGGTAAGACCCTATTGCTGAAGACTCCACATACTTGGGCTACAAGGCCACTGACAAATCCTGCTGGAACTGAGCTTATAACCTCCTCCATGTAGACCAGTTGACAGAAAGCTGAAGAAGCCATTCTGCATGCAGTTCATTGGGAAAGAAAGAAATCACCAGTGAAAATACTCAACAGTGGACACTGCAAGCCTTATATTTGGCCAGCCAGGCCAAATGAGCCAATGGGTGAAATAGTGGCATGTATGTCACGGTGGAAACCAACTGTCCTCTAATTGGACTGGAGTGTCTATTCCTTAAGGTAAGGCCAAGAATGGTTGCCCCAAGAGAGACAGAATCTGAGAGGGAGATAAACAAAGATAACTGGTCCTATCAGAATGAGAAGGGTTCCAGAGCAAGGAGTCCACCTGATTTGGTTCCAGGATCAGGGTGATCTCACTATCTGAGAGATCTAATTCAAGTTTACAGATGCATGGGGAAGTTCCACCAGTGGTGGAAGAAGCTGCTTCCACATATTCAAGCAAAGAGAAATAATCAAACAGCCAACAGAAACCAAAATCAGCAGCAGGAATCTGCAGCAAGCAGCAGGACCCCCAGAGCTCAGACTGCCCTCTACAACTTTAAGCTCAAAATCAGATCTTCCCCAAACGCACCTTTGAGCTGGACCTCAGGATGTACTCACAGTGATGCCTCCTCCAGTCAGGTGGCTGAAGACCCAAGTTACAAGCTTAATAAAACACCTGAGTCTATGGGTAAAATACATTCACATTGCCACACTCCCCTTAGGCTAAGGGCAGATCTGGTTCTTGTCTTCTCATTGGTGTCTCTCTCTCTCTCTCTCTCTCTTTCTTAATTAGGTATATACTTTGTATGGACTGACCATGTGTTGATACCATCATTTCCCTCCTCCCTGCCCCCATTCCACTGAGGACCCTCCTCAGTGGGATTGCTGATATTACCCATAAGTTTGTGGGTTATGAGTTGTGAGAGCAGCAATCATTTTGAGGATGGGTACTGCCTCTGGATATTCCCTCACAACCTGTGGCTCTTAAAATCTTTCCATCCAATCTTCCACAAAATTCTCTGAGCTGTGGTGAGTGTACTTTGAGTCTATTTTAATATTGAGCTCTCAGAAGCTTCTGGATTCCTGCTGATACATGTTGAGTGTCCTCAGTGTCTGTCTCCTTCACCCTGGTGCAGGTTGTCAGGCTCACCATTGCAGCAGCACTCTTGCTCATCTCACCAATTCCTCTGCAGTTTCACTTGGGCCCTGGTTGATGTGAGAGGGGTGGTTCATCTCCTACCAGGGAGTCAGCTATCTTTTCTGGTCTTATTCATAGATTTTTGGTTGGCCTCAGTTCTTACTGCCTTCTGAAAAATAAGAACAGATTATACAATGAAGAGTGAGATCATCATTGATTAAAGGGGATAGGCATTGCTAATTTAGGCAGATTTTGGAGGACAGAACCCCATTTTGGCCTAAACTCTAGTGGGACCATGTTGTTGGAGACCATAATCTTGTTCTCCATAATTCTGACTTGGTACCCAGTTCCAGTTAAGGGCTCCTTTCCACTGAGGAGATTTCTTAGCCAATCAGAAAGCCATAGGTTACCCACCAAGGCTGGGTGGCACCACTGCACAGGTGTGCACATCTTGTCAGGCTGGTTGCTTTGCAAAGTGGTGTCACCTGCTTGCTCACAATGTTGTTGGCAACCCCCCCCCCACACACACACACACACACACTACTTATGTAGCATTTTCCCGCACTGTATGTGCTAACCATTTGGGAACTGGCTTCCTTCAAGATTCCATCCAGATCCATTGATGCTCTGTGTCAACAGCATGTGGTATCTTCAGCAATAGGGACTTATCTTGTACCTCAGATGTGTAATCAAATGCTTTGAAAGAAGCCTTCAGTGGAAGTATGGGGGCATCACATTCTAAGAAGGGCCCTGGAAAAACTGGGATGAAGCCTAATCCTGAAACATCTGGCTCTGGCTTGAAACTCCCAGTACCAGAAATTGGTTACAACCCACATTGAGCTATTGATTGAAGAGACCTAGAACAAAGGACTTATAATGGAACCATAATTTAGTTGATAGATCAGTGTCAGGATACAGAGAATTGGCTCAAATTGTGAGTGACATTCTACCAACAACAAAATATTACTGAGCACCATCACATGGTATAGAGAAATCTTTGGGAAGGACAAAAGTCAAGTGATGAGACTGACTCCATTGTTGTCTTATTCCTTATCATGTGTGCATGTGTGTGTGTGTGTGTGTGTGTGTGTGTGTGTGTGTGTGTGTACAGGTGTGCATGCACATTTGTTCATGTGTATGTGGAGGCCAGAGGACAACCTTGAGTGTCATCCTTAGGAACAACATGCACCTCTCTTGGAGACAAGGTCTCTCATGGAACTGGGGATCCATTCAGCTATACTGGCTAACAGACAACTGTCAACACTCCACCTGTCTCTGTCTCCCCAATACTGGTACGATCCATGTGCGCCAAGATGCCTGATATTTCTTACATGGACTCAGGGGATAAAACTCAGATCTTTATGCTTTCAAGTCAAGCACTAACTTACCAACTGAGCTATCTTCCCAGTCCCTGTGGTCTTAAGAAACTGTAACAAGGATCTTCCGGCCAAGATGGTGACCGCCTAGCTGTGCTGCAAATCCCAGGGAAAGAAAGGCAAGACATTAAGGGTTTTCTGTGTCTTATCAGTGGAAGGGCATGGGGGAAGTAGGGGGGGGGGCAGGGAATCGTGGATCCCTCACAGGCCGGTAGACCACCCCTAACACCAAAGAGCCATTGTGCCCCACCGCTGCGGACCTGTGTCCCACTGCCGCGGCCCCGTACCCCTGTCACCACTGGGCCTGCCTCTGCGCTCTGGTCGCACACTGACTGATCCCTGCATGCAGAAGCTTAAACTGCTCTGCACAGTTGCCCACATTACTGTTCAGCAAGCCCAGTCCCACAGCAACAGCCACACAAGCCCAGAGTGTCTCTCGCTTGCACCAGCTCAGGTGCCCTCGCCTACCTGTCTGCCACACCCGCCATCCTACATTTTCCAGTGGTGGGGGAGTGCAGACTGTTTTGGGGTCCCGGTGTTCCCAGCGAGAGTTTGAGCTGCTTCAGGGCTTTGTAACTCAGTCCCCCTCCAAGCTCAAGCACAGGCAGCTTTGGCACATTACCGCTTGAGAATTCAGGCAAATTTGGCGCCCCTGTCAGGCAGTAGATAGGTGGCTTTGGCAAGTGGGAGCCAAAGCTCAGGCTGCTTGGCAACTGCCCCAGGCTGCCTCAGATTCCCATTGCACTAGAGCCCAGGTTGATCCACCCACTTACCTGCCCATGCAAGGTCATGGGCAGACCACAGCACAAAAAAAAAAAAAAAAATAACATGAAAAATCAAATGCAAGAAAACCCAGTTAGACCAACCAATCCTACAATGAATGCATCTAAACAAATAATAGAAGAGTTATTAGGATCAGAACCTCAAATTGAAGCTATGAGCAATGCAACCCTGACCAACCTACTGGAAGAACTTGCAGGAAAGCAACAAAGGACCAATAATTGTGTAGACGCTACCATCACTAAGCTACAATAATTTGATAAGAGATTGGAAGGAATTCAAATAGAGTTAATAGTTTGAGGGAGAGTGAAAAAAAGAGGACCTTAAAAATCAGCTGGCCATACTAAATGAAGACATAAAGAAATGCAGGGATGAATTCTAAGAATCATCAAGAAAAGCAGAAAATGATGTGAAAAGGGAGCTTGACAGACCAATGGAAATGATACATAGAACAGTAGTAGAAAATGTAAACTTAATTGAAAAAGCCCAAAACTCTTTAGAGGCTCTCAAGAATAGAGTCAGCGAGGTGGAGGATAGAAACTCTGATCTGGAAGACAAGGTGGAAGATACAGTTCAAGAGTTCAAAAACTTCAGTAAGTTCAAAAGTTCCTGCAAACAGAACATGAAGGAATTGTGGGATACACTTAAATGTCCTAATATCAGAATCATTGGAATACAAGAAGGAGAGGAATTTCAGACCAAAGGCATGGAGAACTCATTTAATGAAATAATTGAAGAAAACTTCCCCAGTCTCTTTAAAAAAAGACACATCAAGATACAAGAAGCCAACAGAACTCCAAACAGACTAGACCAAAGGAGAAATGCCCCAAGACATATTATCATTAAGACTCTAAACATTGATACCAAAGAAAAAATCCTAAAAGCAGCTAGGGAAAAACAGCACACCACTTTCAAAGGTAACCCCCATCAGAATTACTTCAGACTTCTCAATGGAAACCCTGAAAACTAGAAGGGCCTGGAGTGAAACTCTCCAAAGTCTAAGAACCTATGGATTCCAACCCAAACTACTCTACCTGGCAAAAGTATCCCTCATAATAAATGGTGAAAGAAAAACTTTCCATGACAAAACTCAGCTTTATAATTATATGAACACAAAACCAAACCTACAAACAGTATTTTAGGAAATTCTCCATAAAGAAGAAACAAATAACCAAACTCAAATGCCTACAAAAAGCAGATCACAAAAACCAAACCTACAGTAGGCACAAAAAACTTCAAAGCCCATGAAAACACTAACACACATCTACCACCCCAATATGGCAGGGATCAAATCAAATCTCACAGTCATTACCCTAAATACTAATAGCCTTAATTCACCCATCAAGAGACACAAGCTAAAAGGATGGATCAAAAAATTAGACCCCTCAATCTGTTGCCATCAAGAAACCCACCTCACCACAAAAGACAGACACCTACTCAGGGTAAAGGCGTGGAAGACAATATTCCAAACAAATGGGAATAAGAAACAAGCAGGTGTAGCTATATTAATATCAGATAAAATAGACTTCAAACCAAAAATAATCAAAAAAGACAAAGAAGGCTACTTCCTACTCATCAAGGGAATGATCCATTAAGAAGATATTACAATCATAAATTTGTATGCCCCAAACACAGGGGCACCACAGTTCATAAAACAAAACCTACTTGACAATAAAACAGAAATAACCACCAACACCATCATAGCTGGGGACTTCAATACAACATTATCAATAATAGACAGATCATCCAAACAGAAACTCAACAGGAAAGTAAGAGAGCTCAACAAAACCATAGAGCACTTAGACCTAATGGACATCTACAGAATTTTTCATCCCAAATCCACAGACTACACATTCTTCTCAGCAGCCCATGGAACATTCTCTAAAACAGACCATATACTGGGTCACAAAGACTGCCTCCACATATTTAGGAAAATTGACATAATTCCCTGCATGATATCAGATCACAATGCTACGTTGCTAGAAATCAACAACAAAAGACCCACTAACAATCCCAACGGCACCTGGAAACTGAACAGCACACTTTTAAACAATAAAGGGATAGTGGATGAAATAAAAAAGGAAATTGCAAAATTCCTGGAATTGAATGACAATGAGAACACATCATACCAAAACTTATAGGACACAATGAAGGCGGTCCTCAGGGGAAAATTCATAGCACTCAATGCCTTCATAAAAAAGACAGAAAGATCCCAAATCAATAACCTAACCATACACCTAAAGGCACTGGAAAAACAAGAAAAATCCAACCCAAAGAGCTCAAGAAGAAAAGAAATAATTAAAATTAGAGCAGAAATAAATGAATTGGAAACCAAGGACAATTAAGACAATTGACAAAACAAAGAGCTGGTTCTTTGAAAAAATAAAGAAGATTGACAAACCCCTGGCCAATTTGATCAAGCAAAAAAAAGGAAAAGCTTCAAATTAACAAAATTCAAAATGAAAAAGGAGAGATCACAACAGACATAAGTG
This sequence comes from Jaculus jaculus, assembly GCF_020740685.1. Classification (NCBI taxonomy): domain Eukaryota; kingdom Metazoa; phylum Chordata; class Mammalia; order Rodentia; family Dipodidae; genus Jaculus; species Jaculus jaculus. The sequence goes on along the minus strand of NC_059103.1, from coordinate 117,573,583 downwards.
AAATTGGGAGAATCATCAGGAATTATTTCAAATACCTCTACTCCACAAAACTGAATAATGTGGAGGAGATGGATAAATTCCTGGATGCATACCATCTATCAAAGCTAAACTCAGAGCAGATTAATCACCTCAATGAACCCATCACACTCATGGAGATTGAAAAAGTAATAAAAAAAAAAAAGCCTCCCCAAAAAGAAGAGTCCAGGACCAGATGGCCTCTCAGCTGAATTCTATCAAATCTTCATGGAGGATATCAAACCAATCTTCCTAAAACTGTGCCACACAATTGAAGAACAGGGAAAGCTACCCAACTCTTTTATGAAGCTAGTATCACCCTAATTCCAAAACCAGGCAGAGATGCCACAAGAAAAGAAAACTACCGGCCTGTGTCCCTAATGAACTTAGATGCAAAGATCCTAAACAAAATTCTCGCAAACCGAATCCAACAACACATCAAAAGCATTATCCCCCTTGACCAAGTGGGATTTATCCCAGGAACACAAGAGTGGTTCAACATATGGAAATCTGTCAATGTAATATACCACATAAATAAGATTAAACATAAAACCACATGGTCATTTCAATAGATGCAGAAAAGGCCTTTGACAAGATACATCATCATTTCATGATCAAAACATTGGAGAGAATTGGCATGGTTGGTTCAAATCTTAACATAATAAAGGCAATATACAAAGCTCCTAAGGCCCAAATAATAGTTTATGGAGAGAGACTGGAGGAAATCCCATTAAGATCAGGAAAAAAGACAGGGTTGTCCTCTCTCACCTCTGCTTTTCAATATAGTACTGGAAGTCCTAGCTCAAGCAATAAGACAGGAGAAGGAAATAAAAGGGATACAATTTGGAAAGGAAGAAGTTAAGTTAGCACTATTTGCTGATGACATGATTGTATATGTAAGAGACCTGAGAGACTCCATCCCAGTACTCCTGAAGGTGATTAACTCCTATAGCAAAGTAGCAGGATACAAAATCAATGCACAAAAATCAGTAGCATTTTTAGCAATAAAATCAGTAGCATTTTTAGCAATGAAATATCTTTAAGATATTTACATGGTTAAACTATTGCACTTTTGATAGACTACAACACAATGTAAATATAACTGTTATATACACTGTTGTGTGATTTGCTATATTGCAATGTTTGCTTTATCACAGTGGTCTCAGCCTGTGCCCACAGTGTCTCCTGAGAATGCCTATTGTACTTGCAAGAAAATAATGACCCAACCAGAGAGTACAGATAGGCAAATGGATGACTGGCACTGGAAAATAACAGCAGATGTCTAGAAATTTGTTTAACTTTCATGGTGGAGATGCTCATTCTTACCCATAGCCTTTTTTGCCACCTGGAGTAGAGTTAAGATATAAGCAGATGCTTAAGAGATCCAGATCAACTTGAGTTTGATTCCCTGCTCTATTGCTTTTGAGACAACCTTGAAGGGGTAACTTTCCTTTCATTAAGACACAATGTCTTCATGTGTAAAAATATGACAGGTGTATAGTTAAAACACTCAATAAGTGCTAGTTCATCTGTTGTATGTACTTAAAATGTCATTGCATGGACCAATTTCTATAGTTCTTAAACATACAATATTTCTCAATACCTGTTTCCCTAAGTGCTTAAGAATTATAACAAAAAATAACATGCACAAATATATAATTAGAAATAAAGGAAAAAAGAAGAGAAAATAAATAGTGTACAATCATCTAAACTGAGCTTCTGAGGTCTATCCTGAAAGCTAAAAGCACTAAGGTAATATAATGGAATATCCCCCCCAACAAAGGTTGCACTCTAAGGAAAGCCCTACAGGGTCCAATGTTATCAAATCCATCTTTTAAGCAGCAACTTCAAAATTCTGTTTACCACATTTGCTGTTTCTTCCAAGCCATCCTGAGACTACATAGTGAATTCCAGGTCAGCCTTAGCTAGTGTGAGACCCTACCTAAAAAAAACAAAAAGGTTCATGATGGGAACATGAGGAGACAGCTCAGTAGATAATGCACTTACCATGCAAATATGAGTACCAGAGTTTGGATCCCTAGCACCCACATAAATGCTAAGCCATTGGGGTAGCCCATCTGTAATCACAGTGCTTGAGGGGAGGAAATAGAGACTTCCTAGGGATAGCTGGTTAGCAAGACTAGATGAATCAGTAAGCTATGGTTTCAATGAGAGACGCATCTCAATAAATATGGTGGAGAAAAAGCAAGGCAGACATCCAGTGTCAGCTTCTATACTCCACACACACACACACACCTGCACAATGTACAACCACACACATGCAAACACACGAACAGACATGCACACATACAAGCATGCATACACCCCCACACTAAAACATACACAATTTTTAAAATTTGTTTCAATATGAGAGGTGGCTCATTAAAAAACTTGCCCAATTTGTTTTGTTGTTCCAGAATAATGATGTAGCATGTTCCCTTATATTGAAAACTAAAACTCCGTGACCTTTTTGCTGAGTCAAGGTCAAGAAAATGATCAGTTTTGGAAGGAAAAGGATTATTACCTACTTCTTTCAGCAGAACCTATTTTCATGAGGACACAGCAATCTCAAAAGCACCTTATCATTCTTTAAGCAGATAGGATTCATGTATTATGGCCTGCCTGGCTGCCTCCTGGAACACCAAGCCACATCCTGAGAACTTAGAGCAGGGAAGAATCTGGAATGGTTGAATGTGAATAGTACATTCAGCAGCAATCTCCACAGGTGTGAGCACTGTACTCATACTTTTTATACATTTTTAAATTTTTATCTTATTCTATTCTATTTTAGGTAATGAGGTTTAAACCAGGGTCCTCATGGATGCAGGAAAGTACTTTGCCAGCGGAGACCTAGCCATATGTCTGTATTGATATCAGTGTGTGCAGGGGTGGGGGATATTGTTTGGTTTGTTGATTAGTTGGTTGGTTTTGGTTTTGAGACTAGGTCTCACTAAGTTGCCCAAGCTAACCTTGAACTTATTTTGTCCCCAGGCAAACTTTAAACTTGCAATCCTCCTGCCTCATGACCCCAGTAGCTAAGATTACAGGCCTGCACCCTAGGCCCTGCTATATTTTTGGAAAACTCTAAACAACCACTGAAATGCATCCAGTCAGGGATCTTCTTTTACTGCTGCTAGAGCTGAAAAGAAAATGAAGCATGTCTCCCAGATTTGAACAGAGGATATTTGGTTTTAATCAGATATGAATTCAGGGAGGCTTCAAATTGAGTTTGAGAATAATTTATTTACTATGAAAGGGCACACTTAGGATGTGACTTTGCCTCGTGCACTTTTACCATCATGTGAGTTCTGCATATATGCCCTCTGACCTATGGTGGAAGGAAAGAAGAAGCAGCCCTATGACCTGGCTGCATTCCTTGGTGCGCTATCTCCAGTAGTTGCCCTCAGAGTGATTCACCCTCTTAGCAGCATTGGGAGACAAACAAAGCCACTGTAATGGTCAGCTCATCATGGATAAACACTTGGCTATAGTTCAAGGACAAAGATCTCCATGAAGGCATATAAAAGGACTGTCAAGCACTGGGGGACTTAGAAGTATAGAGCACAGCTAATAGAGAACTTCCACCATGACATTCTGAATCTTGTAAGCACTGGGCTGTCACTATGCCAAGTTCAAGTCTATAAAACACTGCTTTCCACCACCTTTAGTCCTCTCTCCTCTACTTTTGAGTGCAGCCCAAAGGCCTGGGGGAAAATATTTTAACTTCACTGACTGACTAGATTTCCAGTCCTAGAACTCTTCCTCCTTCCTCGACTGTGCTGGCACAGTCCCCTCCAGCCTGCCTTGCTTTATGACTTAATTGCACCCTGTTAAGCATCACCCTTCCTGGTGGTGAGTCTGAGGCTCTGAGGCCTGTCAAATGTGGGGTCAGATCTTGGCTCCTGCTGATTGTGCTCCCCCTCCTTCTTTGCCCATCCCACAGGGCTTTAGCTGTGTATATTTTCAGCAAATTGCTTGAAAATTGTCTTATTGAGTAGAACTATCATTTTTATAAGTTAGAAATGCCTTCAGGAAAATTGGTTCAATGACTTTATAAGCTTATATTGTAACCTCATGGGCAAATTTTTCACACACACACAAATAATTTTTATAACAAATATTTCTCCAGAGGAGCAATTAAAACCCAAATCTGAATGGGCAACACTATCTTTTTAATGGGCTATAGAATGTGTCTCAGGGACACTTCTGAAATTATTTGATTTGGTAATATAATAATATATGGTTCAGAATTATATTAGCTCATTTTCCATTTCTAGTCACTTAAAGTTTGGATCTTTCACACTGAAAAATATTTTAAATTAACAAATAATGATTAATTATAAAATACATTGTCTCAATTCTTTGTGAAATCAACATTTGATGAAAAGTAATTATTTTTGTTGAAAATTCCTGAGATTTCCCGTTGCACAAGGTAACAACATGCTATATTATCCAAACTCTTTGTCATGTTAATCTGACATGCAGATGCCAAGCTCAAAGATATGCAGCATGGAAAGGCATGTGCTATGGAACGCTGATTCTCACCATACCCATGCTCTCTTGCCCTAGTTACTGATACTTTCTTGCCCCTCAAGAAAACCAGTGTCCTACCTTGAGAACAAGTTTGTTTCCTGAGTTATAAGGACCAAGAAAGCACATCTGTACCATGGTCTCTAGAAGTTGTGGCTAGGGCTCTATGCCTCACTTGTGTCTGGAGTGATGGAGCTAAATTTCAGACCTGCTGTCAAACCGTCTGGCAGCCAGACACTAAAAAGACTGAGTGACGGTAAGCCGGCTATTGCCTAAACTTGGGTGTCCATGTTGCTAGCAGCCTCCTCCTAGCCTGGGAACACTTGTGTTCTCTCTGTCAACAGTGTGGGTTTACTTTTATTCTGCACATATTAATAAACATTTAAATCAGAATTCTGAGACATGGTTTAAACCCTTCTGTCCACATGTGCAGCCTCCTCCTAACTACACACACCCACAAGCATTTTCTTTTATCTTAGAAAGCAGTGGAATCAATCAGGGATTCTTTGGAAGTAGATCTTTTCTTTATGAAGAGCATTTTATTAAAATATACTGATGTTTATTTTGTAGCATGTTATGGAAGAGGTCTTATCATTTTGTTGGTATAATTATACATAGTAAATGCAGCAGCCAAAAAGCCATTAAATTTCTTCTAAAGTCACTTATATCTCTCCCATGAAAATCTATCCCACAGGTGTAAGAAGCTTCACCAACCGAACAATGTACATCAATTTTTGGATGAAGCATCTCATTCCCTGAGTCTACATCAGTTGAAAGTATTATATGCAGCAGACACCTCACCAGTGGAATTTGCATGTAATTTTACTTAACTCTACCCACATCCCTGGAATTTATGTGTGACTCTCAGTACTTCCAAGGAAAACTGGAAGTTTGAAAATGCTTTGTTAGGGCTGGAGAGATGGCTTAGCGGTTAAGCGCTTGCCTGTGAAGCCTACGAACCCCGGTTCGAGGCTCGGTTCCCCAGGTCCCACGTTAGCCAGATGCACAAGGGGGCGCACGCGTCTGGAGTTCCTTTGCAGTGGCTGGAAGCCCCGGGGCTCCCATTCTATCTCTCTCCCTCTATCTGTCTTTCTCCCTGTGTCTGTCGCTCTCAAATAAATAAAAAAAAAATGCTTTGCTAGCCATCAATCAAAACACAAAGTCAAACTAGACTTCTGAATCCAACTCCAAACTTTGACCCCTTATTCCAAGATGGTTTTGCTTATTTATTTAGTTCCCTAAATGCATTAAGAAAATACCATCCATTTCATATTCATTTGAGTGGTTAGGAACCAGTCAAAAAAATACAGAGTAAAGCTCTCTAGAGAGACGAGAAGATATTTACTTCATCAGTATGAATTGAAGTATGCCCTCTTTGCTTAGCATTAATATTGGATCAAAGTTTATATACATTGTATGCTTAAAATATAGATAATGTAAGCCCATGGTGACATTTATGAAGTAAATTAATAACGTAATCTTGCTGCAGGGATAATGGGAAATGTCCTGCTCATTTCCTCCTCTCATCCCTTTCCTATTTCCTATGACTCAGAGGTCAGGAAAGAAAATATTTTTCTTGTGTCCCACACACATAGTCAGGTCATGTGAGACGTCCAGGCTACATGGAAGCCTGAGGTCACTAAAAGAACTTGGCAGAACTGAATTCTTTTTCTGTGCCTTTTCCTATAGATAGTCTCAGTCCTGCTGCTGGGAAACAGGAGTTACTTATTAAGTCATTTGCTTTATTCTCAGGTTTTAATCTTTCACTAATGAGGGCACTGGACAAAGTTCATCCTGTTTTATTGCTATGTCCAAATGTTTCGTTCACAAGCCATCCGATGTGAGAGCATCCACATGAGCCTGCTTCCAAAGATAAAGATAATAAGAATTTATGACTCTGTGTGTTCCTTGCAAAAGGAAATTGAGTTGCATCCTCATGTCCAAAGACATAATTTAATAAAATTATGTGACAGTTAATTATTACATTATGATAATGTATTTCTAAATATCATCTTCTCCAGATTATTTTATTGAAGCCAGCATATCTTACTTACAGACTAGGTTTCTGGAACCCTTGATGTTTTCAGATTCTCCAAGAGCTAGCTTGCAAATTCCAGCCCGGAAGATGCATGAGATTTCGAAGAAGTAGTCACAACATGCTCAAAGGAAAACCATATGGAAACAAACAACCTCACCGAATAACAGAATGCATGAAACTTCTGGTGAAGAATGGAATGTTATCTCCCTACTTATAAGCTATATTGCCATGTAAAGGTCTCATTTAGATCTGTGATTCACAAAAACACAGGGATACATACCTTGGGAAGCTTGTGTATACAGTTGGCACTTCACATCAGGGCATGTTCTGCCCCAGTCAGGGTGGGTGGAGCCTGCAGCAGTCTCATTCCTTATTTGTAGCATTCAGTATGCCAGATGTGTCCGACCTGTGACCCACAGGCCACATGCATTCCAGTATAGCTATGACTGTGTCCCAACACATTTATAAATGTCAGCATTATGTTGCAATGCCAAAAGGTTGGACACCCCTGCAAGTCCTTGTCTACTTTTCTTTCCTATTTTCTTTTTAACTTTTTTCTTTTCTTTCCTTCTTTCTTTATTGTTTTATTTATTTTACTTTTTTGGGGTAGGGTCTTGCTCTAGCCCAGAATAACCTGGAATTCACTATACAGTCTCAGGCCTTGAACTCACAGTGACCCTCCTCCTGAGTGCTAGGATTAAAGGCATGTGCCACTACACCCAGCCTTACCTGTTTTGCTTTTCTTCACAACCCCAACATTTTCCAAGGTACTAGCTAAATAAACTATATAATTCATAGACTATCTCTTTGTCAGTATGTTCACATCTGTTTTGTTCACTAGAGTCACATGTAGTGTTGAGGGGAAGTCAAGAAAGGAAAGAGGCAGATAAGCTGCTTAGTGTTATAATCTCCTCAAAGTTTCTATCCTCTAGTGTTAGAATCAAATGTAACCCCTAGGCTATAGTATCACAAAATGATTATATTTTATTTTATAAGTAAAGATTATATAAATGACATTATATTTCAGGCCTATCTTAGGGCATGGATGATTGTGTTGAGGGTTGTGATTCACACACATCATTGCCACTTGCCATTACCTCCTTCACATTACCTTCTCATCCGATCAGAGCACATCAGGTGTTGGGAAAACCAAGGAAAGCATTGGAAACATCAGCAAAGCCTGAAACAGGATTTAATTTGTCCCTTTTCATCTAAACCTGAAGGACAGAAGTAAATATGAAAGAAAATAAGACCTGGACAAAAGAGGAAATTCTCCAGATCAATCCTGGAGGTGAATCAGTGGAACTTTTGCTTAGCATCTGCCTGGTTATAAGTGCTAATCAACTTTCACATAAAATCTTAATGAATCTTATTAAAGTATATTAGTCTGGGTCCTCTAAAAGCCAAATCTGATTTGTTTCTGATCCCCTTTCTAAACAGTCTGATAAGCAAGCCTGATTAAATTTAATCATTGTGAGAAATCTGGAAATCTTGAAATATCAATGAGCTGGGAACTTGACTAAGGCTTACATAAGACATGATCTCAAACTCATTCCATCAGAATAATTAAAAGGAAAACCAAAAATGAGAATGAAATTAAACTGGTAATGTTTTAGGCTATGCTGTAAGCATTGTCATAGTATATTTTATTTTAAAGAGATTCAGTAGTATATACAATAAGTGACGAAGTTATGTAGATGTCTTTGGCATTATCTTAAATAAGCATAGAAGCTCCTTTACAAAGTATATAACCAAAGAAATGCTTACAACTACTTTTCTTCTTTCCTATACAGACCAAGGAGTAGTTTTCTCACACATTTATACCATAGGGTACCTAAATAAAAATAAAATAAGAGAAACCACTTGATTTTTAAGAAACTATTTTCTGGGCTGGAGGGATTGCTTAGTGGTTAAGGCCTTTGCCTACAAAGCCAAAGGACTCAGGTACGATTCCCCAGGACCAACATTAGCCAGATGCACAAGGGGGTGCGTGTGTCTAGAGTTCATTTGCAGTGGCTGGAGGCCCGGAAGCACCCATTCTCTCTCTCTCTCTCTCTCTCCCTCCCTTCCACTCTGTCAAATAAATAAATAAAAATAAAATATTTTTAAAATAAACTATTTTCTAAGTGGTTGAATTCTACCATTTAGTCATTCAGTAAAATAAATTTGGCCCCTAAGTAGTGATATATCAAGGAAAGAGTATCTATAAGACACATACTATAACCGACCCTTAATATCATGCTATATTTCTCTAAAAGGCACTGAATCACAGCTAGAAAAGTCTCATTAAGTCTTCAGCAATATGAGTAAAAAGTAAAGGGCGTAACATAAAACAAATGAGAAATTTAATTCTGGTTATATTTGGCACACCAGTAAGTACATTGTATAGAAATAACCTATTATTTAAAAAAAAGCATTCTGGAGTGAATACAGAGTGAAATCCAACTAAGCACATGAGATAGTTAGAGATTTGGAAAGATCTCTAGGAAACTTAAAATATTCTTAAAAATAAAACAATAATAATAGTATGAATAATAAGTATCATAGTTGGAAGATAAGAAAGTCTCTTATAATAAAGACCAGGAGAAAATGAAAGGGCTTGATGAAATCCCTGCCCCTTGAATTGAAAAGAACCACTCACATAAAGGAATACTATTGAACCATCGAGGAATACAGAGAAGAACCAAAGAGAAGAAAGTCAAATACAAGGGTATCAGATGGCAGAAGTTCCAATAGCAGACAAGTTGCAGGAAGCCTAAGAATTGCCATCTAAATCCCACTACATTAGCTTCAATTTTAGAATCAAATGTGGTGAAATAGAGTACTTTGATGTTCCTGAAACCTATTTCCTCTTAGGAAATAACTGGTGGCTTAAATAAGGTAAAGTAATGATACAAACTGAAAAGGGGGAAAATAAATGATTTTTTAACATAATAGATCCTACCACAGAAGGAGACTAAATATGACTTAGAACAACATGTACATAACAAGCCAAGAGATAAATTAGAGATGGAAGGAAGATTCCAGAACAACAGCCCGGCATTGATTGTTGAAGCAGATGATTTAAAAACATTTCAAAATAACAGAGAAACAATAAGAGAATCAACAATAGTGATAGGAAGGTCACAGATAATGTTGAGAAATGGTAATGCAAGTAAAAACAAAGTAATAATAATATGAAACAACTGCCAGAAGAAACACTTAAAACTGAAGTGTGGGGCTGGAGAGATGGCTTAGCGGTTAAGCACTTGCCTGTGAAGCCTAAGGACCCCAGTTTGAGGCTCAATTCCCCAGGACCCACATTAGCCAGATGCACAAGGGGGCGCATGTGTCTGGAATTGTTTGCAGTGGCTGGAGGCCCTGGCGCACCCATTCTCTCTCTCTTTCTCTCTTTCTCTCTCTCTCTCTTCTCTCTCTCTACCTCTTTCTCTCTCTCTGTCTGTGCTCTCAAATAAATAAATAAAATAATCAAAAAAAATTAAATAAAAAAAGAACTGAAGTGTTTACTAAATCCAGCAGGGCTGTACACTGCCTGTTGCCTTTTCAAACTGATATCTCTAGAGATAATTTACTTTATATATAAATTATCAAATGCATTTAGTTTGCTGAAAATGTTTAAGAAGATATATTCATTACAAAACAAATGAAGAACAAACCAACAGTCTCATCAGCACACTGTTCCTTCAAACACTTGCCCTAGTCATTTCCATTCCGTGACACATGACAGGTAGTGTTTGCTAAATCCAAGGTGTAAATATTCTCAATTCTGTTGATTTCAAGCTGTCAACAGGACATCACTGGATGTGGAGCTAAAAATAAACCCAAATCATGGCTGGAGAGATGGCTTAGTGGTTAAGCGCTTGCCTGTGAAGCCTAAGGACCCTGGTTCGAGGCTCGACTCCCCAGGACCCACGTTAGCCAGATGCACAAGGGGGCACATGCGTCTGGAGTTCATTTGCAATGGCCGGAGGCCCTGGCACACCCATTCTCTCTCTCTCCCTCTTTGCCTCTTTCTCGCCCTGCCTGTCATTCTCAAATAAATAAATAAACAAACAAACAAAATTTTAAAAATAAACAAACCCAAATCAGCTCATCAGTATATGGTATTTCTTTCTGCCATTCAGATACAGTAAACATAAATAATCTTAAGAGCACTCTGCAATTACCTTCTCATTACGGAAACAAACATCAGGCCAGAAGCAGATTATGGGGGGGGGGGGAAGAGTTTATTCAGGCTTACAGTTGCCAGGGGAAACTTCATGGGAGAAGAAGCTCGCTCACTTCATCACGCATCCACAGCAGAGAGACAACAGCAAGTGTGAGCTGTCCTGGAACACAGAATTGCTCTCAGCCCCAAGGCCCACCCCCGGTGACACACTTGCTCTGGCAGCGTTCCACCTCCCAAATACTCTATGAGGTAAGGACTAAATGGGAAACTTAATCACAAATCCCTGTGGCTAGGGGGACATTCAAACCACCACAAGCACAGAATACTAAAATGTAGCAAAATAATGCAGCAGTGATATATTTTGACTATTAACTTTATTTTAACAAAGTTTATTTAATTGTAGGTTTGTTTCATTTCATTTTTCAAAAGCTATGTTTAAAGCATGCAACATTTCTGGAGAGATTTAGTAATCATAACTCATGATCTATGTAAACCAACTTCAACACATGATTGACAGCTGACATTGACATGCCCAGCGCATTCCAGTGGAGGGGCATGGGCGCTGGAGTGGTAGTAGGATGTGGGAATGGCTTCCGGATGAAAGTGGTATTAACAGGAACTGATCAAGAAGCAGAGTGACCTCTGAGGTTAACAGTGAAATTTGGTATTTTGGTTTAGTTTGGTTTTAGTTGTTGGTCAGTATTTTTTTTGTTTGTTTTTTTTTTTTTTAATGTGGAAGCCAGGTTTTGTAATGCACATCTTCTATTTATTTTATTTTATTTTATTTTAATTATTTATTTATTTATTTGAGAGCGACAGACACAGAGAGAAAGACAGATAGAGGGAGAGAGAGAGAATGGGCGCGCCAGGGCTTCCAGCCTCTGCAAACGAACTCCAGACGCGTGCGCCCCCTTGTGCATCTGGCTAACGTGGGACCTGGGGAACCGAGCCTCGAACCGGGGTCCTTAGGCTTCACAGGCAAGTGCTTAACCGCTAAGCCATCTCTCCAGCCCACTATTTATTTTTTTTTTTAGAAGGAGAGAGATATAGAGAGTGAGAATGGTCATGACAGGGCCTGTAGCTGCTGCAAACAAACTCCAGACGCATGCGTCAACATGTGTATCTGGCTTATGTGGGACCTAGAGAATAGAACCTGGGTCCTTAGGCTTCACAAGCATGCACCTTAACTGCTAAGCCATCTCTTAGGCTCCTATTTTTTTTTTTTTTTTTTGGTTCATTGATGTAGGGTCTCATACTGGCCCAGGCTGACCTGGAATTCACTTTGTAGTCTCAGGGTGGCCTCAAGTTCATGGCATTCCTCCTACCTCTGCCTCTCTAGTGCTGGGATTAAAGGTGTGTAACATCATGCCTGCCTTGGATTTTGTTCGGGGTTTGGAGCAATCATTGGTAGTGGTGATATTTTTTTAATTTTTTTGAGACAGGGTGTCACTATGAAGCCTAGACTGGCCTTGAACTCATGAACATCTTACTGCCTAATCCTTCAAAGTGCTGATCACAGGCACACAGTGCCTCACCTCGCTCAACACGTAAAGACAATGCAGTCACTATGACAGTCACTTGGCTGGCTGGAGCCAAGTGTTGTTGATGTTGTTGTTGTTTATTTTAAAAATACCAGTGTTTATTTGTTGCTGTTGTTTTGTTTTGTTTAGCACATACAAATTAGAATATTTCATCAAAGAACCAACTCCATCCTCAAATCTAAAGCACCTGTCAACAACCATTAGTGCCCATAAACATGGGCCTGGGGTATTTACTTAATAATCTGCTGAAGCTGTGTTCATAGAATTATATTCTCTAAGAAAATTATAAATATTTGATGAATATTGTGTCCAGTTTTAGTATCAGCACAGTGTTTAAAACCAACTTGGAATGCACCACTCAGCATGACAATTATCCATGTTTTTCTCTTTTAATAAACTATGGTGTCCTTGATGGTGAAGTTTTCATCTTGTTAGCAGTTCATGCCAGTATCTGCTTTCTAGTAACCCCTCAGTAAATATTAGTCCAGTTAGAAAGACAAATTATCTGATACATAAGTATTGAATTAAATTAATTAGGTTGAATCAGAATTTAATTTGATGTCATGGCATGCACACTGCTAAAAGAGTTAGCTATCAAACAGGCAAACCTTTATTCCATTAGGCAATGCGACATATACAAAATGGGTTCAAATGTAGGTATCTCTCTTAGGAGTTTCAGAACTTTGATGACATCATTTATATGTACCTCAGTTTCCCCATCCTAAGCAGCAAAATAAAAAAATACAGTTGTTAGGAATAAATCCACATGGAGTGCTTAGCATCATAGCTGGTACATAGTAAGCTTAGTGAATACTTAGTATTATGTGGAAATCTGTCATGTGGTCACCATACTGATGTGGGGTGTGACTTAAGGTTTTAACACGCTGAAATATATTACTAATTGCCATTCACAAGGCTTCTCACAACAGTGAACTTCACAATGCCATCAGATTGTCAGAAGTTCACTTCTAGATGTAAACCATGACTCATTAAAGTACCCCTGAACTTTATGTGACTATTGAAATTTGGTCTTTGGCTTGCCTTGGTGATTTGGTGTGTTAGAGAAGTGATATGCTGGTTTTTAGACTATCTTGTTAGGTTGTCATGCCAATTCGGAGAGCTGACAGATTTCAATGGTCCAATGTGACAGTGGACAATGGGATCATATGAAACCCTCTTGACAGATTTATCTCTTGAGAGGTGCTGTCTATAGAAAATGCATGTGCAATTTTGGTCTTCAGTTGTTGAGGTAAGCCTGCACACTGGAATACAGTTTTTGTTTTTATTTTGCTTTTGAGGTAGGGTCTCACTCTAGCCCAGGCTGGTCTCAAACTCACAGCGGTCCTCCTACCTCTGCCTTCCTAGTGCTGGTATTAAAGGTGCACACCACCATGCCCAGCTTTTAAACATGGCTAAAAGTTCAATTAAAAAGTGTTTGTTGGGCTGGAGAGATGGCTTAGTTGTTAAGGTGCTTGCCTATGAAACCTAAGAACCCCTGTTAGATTCTCTATGCCCCATGTAAGCCAGATGCACACGTGGCTCATTGTCTGGAGTTCATTTGCAGTGGCAAGCGTCCCTGGCATGCCCATTCCCTCTCTCTCTCTCTCTCTCTCTCTTTCTCTTTCTCTCTTTCTTTCTCTCCCTCCCTGTTTCTAATAAATAAAAATAAAATCATTTTTAAAAAAGAAAGAAGTGTTTCTTAAGTCTATGTAAGCTTGTGACTGCCCTGATCAACTGACTATGACAGCAGTGACACACCTGTGGCTGTCATGAATGGCATGGCTTCCATTGTTCATTTAATACTCTCTGTTGGAATCCTAAATTTCCATAGGCTTCCATGTCAGGAGAAGGCCCCAACTAAGTGAACACATATAGATTCTGGTCCACAGGACCAGCTGAAGCCAAACCTTAGTATCCCAGCCCAGTGGACATTCATGTGAGTGAAGGAGCTACCAGGTGATTCTGACCATCAGTCAATTGTCACCATCATTAGCTGGTTCACTCTTCAAGCATTATGAGGCAAAGAAAAGGAGTCCCTACTGTGCTCTGACAATATCCCTGGGCCCTAGAATCTGAGCATACTAAATGGTTGCTGTTCTGCATTATTAAGAAAGGTCACAGGGTTGGAAAGACAGCTGAGCAATTAAAGGCACTTGCCTGCAAAACCTGATGGCTGAGATTCAATTTCCCATTACCCATGTAAAACCAGATGTACAAAGGGGTGGCAAGAGGCTCTGATGTGCCTGTACTCACTCTCTTTCTACCTGCCGCTTTACCTTTTTCTCTCTTTGAAATAAATAAATTAAAATATTTTTTTAAAACAAGAAAATTCAGGATGCCTTGTTATGCAGCAGCTATAACTGAAACATTTAACAGTAACCAGAGAGGAAGCCATTGAGCTGAAAATTCACATTAAAAAAAAAACTCTGTTTGTAGATATGTGTGAAAGGGACATTGTTGCAAGAAATCCAGACTCAATGTAAGTATGTATGTATATATCATCTTTCTTTTCTTTTCAGTCCTGGCAAATGTTGTCATTTTCTTCATAACCCGCTGTCTCTGTGTGTTGTGTCTAATCTGTGAAGCTATACTAAGCACCCCCAAAATATAGACGCTGAGGTAATTTCCGTGGTTAACTATGTAAGATGCAGCTGTGTAAGGGAAGAAAGGCTTTTTTACAAATCTAAGAGAAGAAATTTCTCCTGCTGGGGTAAGGAAGAAAGAGTTTTATTTATTTTTTTCATAAAAGAAATCTGTTAATCCTACTTTTTGGAAATAACTGATGAGATATGGATGAATAAAAAAAAATCACAGGGAGCTGGAGAGATAGCTTAGCGGTTAAGCACTTGCCTAAGGACCCCAGTTCGAGGCTCAATTCCCCAGGACCTACGTTAGCCAGATGCACAAGGGGGCGCACACATCTGGAGTTCCTTTGCAGTGGCTGGAAGCCCTGGTGTATCCATTCTCTCTCTCAATCCGCATTTTCTCTCTCTGTCTGTCGCTCTCAAATAAACATATAAAAGTAAAAAAAAAAAAAAAAATTAAATCACAAACTTTTTTGAAGTTTGGTAGAAATGAAAGATGCTTTATTCATCTTATCAAAATCTTATGATGGCTACAAGCTCATTAATATTTACTACTGTCAGATACAGTTTCTTTGACTTGATAAGCCTTCTCAGTTTAAATGACATGACAAAACATCTAAGATGGCTACATGCTATATTTCTTATTCAAAGTGCTCCAGCTATCAAAGTTAAAATAGGTCTATAGAGATGGCCTAGTAGTTAAGGCACTCACCTGTGAAGGCTAAGGACCTATGTACAACTTTCCAGTTCCCACATAAGCCAGATGCACAAGGTGATGCAATGCAATGTCTGCAAAGTCACACATAGGCACAAGTTGGTTTGAGATGCTGGCATGTCAATTGATTCTCTCCCTCTCATAAAAAAAATAAATAAATAAAGTTAAAATATCAGGCTGGAGGAATGGCTTAGCAGTTAAGTTGTTTGTCTGCTAAGCCAAACGACCATGTTCAATTCCCCAGGACCCACATTAGCCAGATGTACAAGGGAGCCCATGCATCTGGAATTCATTTGCAGTGGCTGGAGGCCTGGGCACACCCATTCTCTCTCTCTCTCTCTCTGTCTCTTTCTCTGTCTCTCTCTCTCTCCCTCTTTCTCTGTCAAATAAAAAAGTAAATAAATAAAAAGTTAAAATATTATTGTGGTAGTTTGAATGTGAAGTGTACCTCATACCCTCAAGGGTTTGTGATTGCACCTCATACTGAATCCCCAGCTCATGGAACTTCATGGCAGGAGGATTGAAGCTGGGGGGTCAGAGCTTGAGATTTGTTATTCCAGCTCATTGGGTATTCAGAACTAGCTCATTCACATGACTTCTTGCCTGTTTCCTCTGGAGATGATGCCCCAGGTGCCTGCTCCACCATGCTTCCCTCCCCCTCCCCATGATAAGACCTCCCCTGGAAACTATCAGCTGAAACAAATCCTTTCCTTCCGTAAGCTGCTTCTGGTCAGATGCTTTATCCCATCACTGAAAAGGTAACTGCTACCACCATCAATTATAAGATAAAAAGTCTACACAATATTTATGGCTATGAAATAAATGAATCTACTACAAATGAAAATGCAAAGATAAACATGTTAGACAAAAGCAAAAAAGTTCACCACAAAATCCCTCCATAACAGCCTGTCATTCTTAGAGATGTTATTTGACACTGATAGCGACAACAGTTATAATTAAGAAATAAAAAGTAATCTCCCACTGAAGGTCCATGGCAACTCCATGACTTTGCTTCATATTCCTTCCATCTTTCCAGTAAGGAAATGGGCAGACCCAAGGACTCCTCACTAATAAGAACCAGAATAAAACAGGGGATGTCCTGTGTTCAAAGCATCTGTGCCAGGCTGGCTACTTACAGCATGTATGTCATTTGACCTATTAATTCCTTAAAACACCCCTGTGATACAGGCATTCTATTTTATAGATAAAGAACTGTGAGCACACAGAAGCTGAAGAAATTTCCCCAAGGAAAAGTGTACCTCTGAAATACTGTTGCACATCACAATTTCTCAACAAATAACACAGGAAATGTGTGAGTCTGTGAGAAAGATGAAGACTTTATCACTTAGAAATATGATGATTTTTTAAAGACATTTTGGTTTTTGTAAGAAAAAGAAGATAAAGTTTCAGGTACAAATTAGATGTCAAAGTTAATATCTGTTCAGAAGGAGAAAAAAGAGTCAATGCAAATTATGAGTGATAAAAAATATATATAAGAGGATATAAATAAGTCATATGGAAACCTACTGTTTTGAACAATGGAACACTCAGGAGCTGTAGATTGTTACCAGAAAATTTTCAGTGACAGGGATGGGATACCTTACAATGAGTTGTTGGCCAAGGGAGGTCTCTGATGCCACCAAAACATTGCAGGCCATTGCCAAGGCCCTTAGTTTCCCACTAGGAATATATGATAAGACCCTATTGCTGAAGACTCCACATACGTGGGCTGCAAATCCACTGACAAATCTGCTGGAACTGAACTGAAAACCTCCTCCATGTAGATCAACTGACAGAAAACTGGAAGAACTCATTCTGCATGCAGTTCAATGGGAAAGAAAGAAATCACCAGTGAGAATACTCAACAGTGGACAATGCAAGCCTTATATTTGGCCAGCCAGGCCAAATGAGCCAACAGATGCAACAGTGGCATGTCTGTCATGGTGGAAACCAACTGCCCTCTAAATGGACTGGAGGCCTGCTCCATGGGAGGGAATACATCCCTGATACTGAAAACCTACAACAGAGGTAGCCATGAGCCCTAGGGGTGTAATGTCTGCTGCTGTCTGGATAAATATATATACTATGCTCACCAAACAGCCCAGTAATGGCTTCTCTTAATGTTCATACCCATATATTAATGCTACTCTCACTATTGGTAGAGAACCTTCTCTTTTTAGATGGCAGTGACCTTGGGATGATTCATAAGGCATCATGATGCTGGGAAGAAGTGACAGAGGAGTGCTCAGCACTACAATATCTCTAACACATCTTCCAAGGCTCAGAGTGCATTGTGGAAGAGACTGCTCAAAGAATGTAAGAGCCAAAGGAAGGGTAGTACTCCTCACAGTGTTCTCCTCCAGACACAAAGTGGCCTGGATATCCATGATCTCACAGTGTCTGACACTACCTACACAAGACCATCATAAGAGGAGGAAAAAGATCATGACATCAAAATAAAAGGGAGACTGATTGAGATGGGGAGGGGATATGATGGAGAATGAAGTTTAAAAGGGAAAAGTGGGGGGAGATAGGGCATTACCATGGGATATTGTTTACAATCATGGAAGTTGTTAATAAAAAATTAATTAATTAAAAAAAATCTCTAATCTTACAAAAACTTCAAAAGTGCAAAATGTTATGAAATTACTACTAACATGCCTCTGCTATTATTTTTCCTTATATTTTGATTGCATATTCCTTTACTACCACCTCATATGACAATGATTTTTTATATTTTACACATATAATTGTAGATTGATAGATATAATCAAGGGTAATGTATGCTTCTAATACTACTGACTAAAATCTGTTTCTTTCCTATGATAATTGAAAAGGTTCAATGCATGACCTTATAAACAGAACTTCACAACTGTTGGTCAAACTGCTATGAGCTTATGACCTAAAAATAAAAAAGATGCTGAAAACTTCAACTTTGACAAGTCTTGTCCACTGTATAGCAGGTTCATAATTATACTTGTTGCATTATTGAGCATTCCCAATATGAAATGCAACTATCTTGACTAGAAATTAGCAAGAACTAAATTCTCTACTTACAATTATCTATATCCAATGTTCAAAATAATTCCCCACAAAATGAAAAAACAAGACTTCCATAGATCACCATATATGAAAATCAAGTAGAAATTGGCCAAAGATTTGAATGTAACACTTGAAACTATGAAACTGCTAGAAGAAACCATAGGAGAAATACTTCAGAAGATTGGTTGGCATAAAAATATTTTTGGATAATACTCTAAAAGCACAGGCAATAAAAACAAAAAAAGGCAAAAGGGATTCTAACAAACTAAAAAGTTTCTTTGCAGCAAAGAAAACAGTCAACAGAGTAAAAAGACATCTAAATTTTTTAATATAGCAAACTATTCATAGGACAAGGGATTAGTACCCAGAATAAATAAGGAACTCTAATAAAACAATAACAACAAAAAGATAATTTGAAAATAAACTATCAAGGATGTAATACCTCCAAGTAAGTTGTTGGTCAGAAAGGCCCATGAGGTTCCCAAAATAATACATACTATTGTCAATGTTCTTGGCTACCCATCATAACTACATGGTCAGACCATATTGCTGAAGATACTGCAAGCTTCAGTTGCTGAACAGTGAGAAATTCAGCTGGAAGTGGGGTGTAATTTTTCTCCCCTGCTGGATAGCAGTCATGGTACTAGAAAGGGCTATGCAGGCTATGGGAGGGGAAAGTCATAGACTATATTAACTAGCGCTGGACCTTGTAAGCTATATAACCAGCCAGAAGGCAAGATGTGCCCCCTGAGTGACATGTCTGTTATGGGAGTAAACAATTGCTCTCTGATTGAAGACCATTCTACAGAATAGAATTCATGCCTGGTACTGAAAACCAAGTTAAAAGTTTATGGCTGAGGAGATAATAGGCCCCAAGGGGGAAATGAATACTATTGTTTGGATAAATAATTAGGTTGGCCCATTAAATTTCCCTCTAAATATTTATGTTCATCCATATAAACTAATGCTGCTTTCATCTTTTGTCAGAGAAGCTTCTTTATGCAGATGGTGGTATCTGTTGTTACTTACACAAGATCTACATATTAGCTCCACATTCCAATATGGATGTTGGAAGAGGGAAAAGTTGACATCAAAATAAAAGCGAATGGGCTGGAGATATGGCTTAGCGGTTAAGCGCTTGCCTATGAAGCCTAAGGGCCCCAGTTCGAGGCTTGATTCCCCAGGACCCACGTTAGCCAGATGCACAAGGGGGCGCACACATCTGGAGTTTGTTTGCAGTGGCTGGAGGCCCTGGCGTGCCCATTCTCTCCCTCTCTCTCTCTCTCTCTCTCTCTCTCTCTCTCTCTCTCTCTCTCTCTCTGCCACTCTCAAATAAATAAACAAGAAAAAAAAATTAAATATATTTTTAAAAATTTTAAAAAAATAGAAGAGAAACTAGTTAGAAAGAAGAGATTCAATGGAAGAGGTATGGGGAAGGAGTACAAAAGAAAATAGTAATAGGAGAGGATTATAATTAACTGTATTATGTACATGTATGAAAATTGTGACTTGAAAACGTTTTTAAAAATGGGTTATTGCTCTCAATAGACATTTCTCAAATGAAGATATACAATATCCAAATATATAAAATATGTTCAACATCAATAATCATGAGGAAAATGGAAATTAAAACCACAGTGTGATGTCACCTTCCCCACTTAGAATGATTATTATCAAATAGAAAGAAAGCATAGTAACAATAATAAACCTGGTGAGACGGTGGAGAAAAGGGAGCTCTCACACACTGTTGGTAGGGGCATAAATTAATATAGCTATTGTTGAAGATATTATGGAATTCTTTTTAAAAATCTATAAAAAGAACTACCACACTATCTAGCAATCCCACTACAAGTATATATCCAAAAGGATGTATATCAACATGTTGAACAGAGACCTGCACTCCAAACTCAATAAGGCATCAAAACTAAATCTGTTGATCTCAAAGAAATAGAAGTCAGAAAGCAGGAAGAGGCTAGAAAAGATGGAGAGAGCTTGATGGAGATAGAGATACAGTTGAACAGGAGAAATAACTTCTAATATTCTGTAACACAGTAGGATAATTATGGATAATTAATTGTGTATTTCAAAATAGCTTGCAGCATGGATTTTGAATGTTCCTAACACAGAAATGAAAAGAGTTTGAAGTCATGGATATATCCATTATCTGACCTGACCATTGTTTATCATATCCATGCAAGAAAATATACCATATCCTGTCACATGTACAATTATGTGCCAATTAAATTTGTAATGTATATTTTACATTATCATGATTTCAAAACCTTCATTACTTCTTTGACTTACATTTTAAGAGTCAAGACAATATTAACATTCTTTTATCTAAGAATCTTCTCAAAGTGCCTCCTCCTTGCTGACAAACTTTATGTTGGGCTTTAAAGGGGCAAAATAAGAGTTTGCAAATAATTTAAGACTCAAAACCACTTCATCTAGCACAATTAAAATATGTTCTTGGTTGGTTTCATTTACATATTTGTATTAGTTCTCCACCTTGCTGATGGCTGCACTTAATTACTGCACTGACCCTCATTCATCAGCTGCAACCAATGCGCACAGTAAATGTGCATGGTCTCTCTCCCCAGGATAAAGTAGAATATTCCCGAGAGCAGTACTCTTATGTTTGAGAGGCTTCAGTGAGCATGAAACAAGAGGACAAAGCCCAGGGTCAGCAGCAGGCATTGGAAGGGAACTGTAAGTGGCTTACAATGAGCACAAACCCCCAGAGATGAATTCCCTTTCTACATGTAGGAGAATGTGCAAATGTAAACACTGTTCACTTTTATAACTTTCTGCATAATTGCAGAAAACAGAGGGAATGCTAATGATCCAGAAGTGGAAAAGTTCCAAACAAAAAGGAATGGAATTTTTTTAATGCAAAACTAAGGATTTGAGTGTCAATTTCTAACAAGATGTTAAAGTGGATTATGACTTTTATCAAGTAGGAATCCCAGCCACTTATTCAATATAAATCAAATTTCAGTCCTGGATACAGCCATAGTTCTACCTGACAAAGAGAACAATCTATCTATTACTATATTAAAAGCTACCTAACTCATTTATCCTTATTAACTCAGTTTATAATTCAAAAAGAGTTTAAACCCTCTCCGTGGTCTTTTCCTCTTGCTTTCCTCTTTGAGATAGACTCTATATTCAAAGGGTGCTGTGTTGCTCCTCTGTAGGAAGCTTGCTAAGTCCTATGGAAGTCCCCTACCCCCATTCTATAGTCTTTTCAACAGACACTGGATCCTACCTTCTCCAAGAGCAATAGTGGGCTCTATGGAGTGGAAGGGCTGCCACTGGAGACCAGGAAACCCTGTCCAGATAAGCCACACAGGAGCCCAAGGTCCAGGGCTTCTTCTCAGAGAGCCAGCATCAGTACTTGACTCAATTAATTCAAGGTAATATGTTTTCCTCAAATTTGGAAACATCCCCCACATCAAATTATTTTGCTCCCATCAGTTCTACTTGGTCCACCACCCCAGAAGTAAAAAACTACAGGCACAAAATAAGATGTGTGGGGAAGAGTAAAAGTACCCTGAAGTACCCTTAATGGCATGAGAATTCACAAAGTTCATTAAAGGGGTCACCCCTCTCTGTCAGTCTTCTTCTCTCCCTTCCTCTCTCTATCTCTCTCTCTCTCTTCCTTCTGTTTTATTTTTACAAGAAGCCAAATGAGAGTTCAAGAATAAAGTAAAGCTTAGCTTTGAAGTTATAATGTCCTGTTCTGGCACTATTAAGCCTATGGCCTATAATATTCATTACCTAATAAGCACACTGCTGTCTTTTATTCACATAGAAAAAATGTCTATTACTAGAAGCTCACAAAGTTTTAAAAGAGTAAGTTCTGTTGAACTAACCAGTGCTTTGTTAGAAAAGAAAAATCTGAGAAATTTTCAGTAAGAGAAAAATCTGAAAATATGGTAGAAAGTGTAAACATATGCCCTAATCATATGTGATGGTTAAGTTTGTGTCAACTTGATCTGTTTAGGAATCCACAGACATTCCTCATAAGTGGGTCTCTGAGGTTGCTTCCATGAAGGATTAACTAAAGAAGGAATCCTTCCCCAGGGTGAAAGCAGGGAGGGGAGGCTTTATCAAAAGAAGCTCTGGGAAGAAAGATGTTTTCCTCCCCTCCAACCTAGCTGCAGGTGCTGCTTGCTGCTTTCTAGTGTGGACAGAAGACCAACCTGCACTGAAGAGCAGTGTCTCTCCAGGACACCTCCAGGCCTTCAGGGCCAGATTGGGAGTGCTGAAGCATCCAGCCTTGTGGACTGAGCAGCTACCAGGTTCCTTGGCTCTCAGGCCTGAAATTTGCTGTTGTTCGACTGTTGTAAACTGATCCAATAAATTCCCTTTTAATACAATTCACTCTATCAGTTCTGTTCCTCCAGAAAACCCTGAGTAATATACCATACAAAGTTTTACATTTTCCAGTATTTCAGAGCTGGAACAGACATGAAGGAAAAAATATTTCTAGCCATTCACATGTGAAAAACTAGGCTTGAGGAGTTAAGTAACATGTTGTCTAGGTCAAAAAGGTGCAATAACAAGGCAACCTGGAGTTAGGGCTCTCCTTTTGTTATTGGGGTCTGGGGTCACATAAGTAAGACCATCAACTCACAGAAGGTGAGGCAAAGTTTTATTGGGAAAAAGAAAGAAAGAGAAAGAAAGAAAGAAAGAAAGAAAGAAAGAAAGAAAGAAAGAAAGAAAGAAAGAAAGAAAGAAAGAAAGAGGAAAGGAAAGGAAAGGAAAGGAAAGGAAAGGAAAGGAAAGGAAAGGAAAGGAAAGGAAAGGAAAGGAAAGGAAAGGAAAGGAAAGGAAAGGAAAGGAAAGGAAAGGAAAGGAAAGGAAAGGAAAGGAAAGGAAAGGAAAGGAAAGGAAAGGAAAGGAAAGGAAAGGAAAGGAAAGGAAAAAAGAAAATTAAAAGGAAATCTGGTACATCAGGTATGCTCCTCAGAGGTAATGTCAGGGGGACAGCAGCCCTGAACTGTTCAGTGTCAGCTTTTATTGGAAATAACCACATGGGAAAAAAAAACAACAGGATGAGAATTAAACCCTAAATCACAATTTATGTGTGACAGTTACAGCCATAGAAAGAAAAAAAGGAAAAAAAAAAAAAGAACTTGTAAACAGATCTTTTGGTCAGTTATAGGAAGGAAGGGCCACCTGGGGGATGTGAGGTAGGCCTGTGACCAGGAGTCCCACTTATCTTAAGGAGTTTGCCCAACAATGCAGGCTCCAGGAAATGTTATTCACCTCAGCAGAGCCTCTTGCTTACCTGTCATTAGCAGAGCCACCTGTTTGTCTAGCGTAAGCAGAGCCTCCTACAAGGAAGTGACTTCTGTATTTCTCTAGGTTAGGTATAAAGAAATGTAGAGAAATATAACGTTTTACTCTCTTTACACTTTCATAGCTGAGCACATGGTGTCTCTTGAAAGTGGCAGGGTCACAATTTTAGGAGTCAAAAGAAAATTTAGGAAGAGTTCCTTTTACACCAAAGCCCTTAATTTCTAGCACAGCAGATAACATTAGATGTTCAGCTGCTGCAAGACACTTTGGGCTCAAACCTTCAGATAAAGGAGTCATCTGTACAACATTCATCCTCAGCAGCTCGTTTCAGACACTATTTCAAATATAGGATAGTCACTTTCTCCTGAACAGCCTTTTCTCCTCAGGTGAACAGGTGTCTTCTTGATGACCTCCTTGGGGAAAAGGAAATCGATAGATGGGAAACAATGAAGAGCAACACATGCCTTGTTTCTCAAGTGGCTGTTCTTGCTTATATCCCTAACTGGGCTAGACTATAACCTAGTGTTACATTGGGGCTTTGGTCCCCCTAAAGGAACCCCCAACCTATACATGCACACAGTTATAGAGAATTTTTGCATCTAGATATGTATTTGAAAATAAAGTAGCAATCCCATGATGAAAACAGCATATTGAACATGTGACAAAATGCAACTTAACCTTTTTCTTATATTAGTCACACACACAAAAAAAATCTACTCAAGGGCTGGAAAGATAGCTTAGTGGCTAAGGCACTTGCCTGTGAAGCCTAAGGACCCATGTTCAACTTTCCAGATCCCACATAAGCCAGACACACAAAGGTGAGGCAAGCACAAGGTTACACATGCCCACTAGGTGGCAAAAGCATCTGGAGTTCAATTGCAGTGGCTGAGGCCCTGGCACAACAATTCCCACTCCCCGATCCCAAAAAAAAACTTCCTAGAACATATATAGGAAATGGTCCTCATCTCTGACTTTGGTGATAGTTTTTCTTTTGGCCATCATAACAAAAGCTTAGGAAACTGAAGCAAAAGTAACCAGAGAAACCACCAACTAGTGAATGCAATCTCTGAAGTGCAAGCAAATATCTACATGACAGCCCTGGTGTGCAGTTAATTGTTTAACCAAATAGAAATTAACACATAACCTGATTTTAAGTGGACAAAGGACCTAAATAGATGTCTTCTCTTTTGTTGTTGCTGTTTGTTGTTTACTTTTATTTATTTAATTGAGAGTGACAGATAGACAGAAAGAGGCAAATAGATAGAGAATGGGCATGCCAGGGCTTCAAGCCACTGCAAATGAACTCCAGATGCATGCGGCCCCTTGTGCATTTGGCCTTATGTAGGACCTGGGGAACTGAGCCTCAAACCACAGTCCTTAGGCTTCACAGGCAAGTGCTTAACCACTAAGCCATCTCTCCAGGCCTAAATAGATGTCTTCTCAAAGAACATCAAAATGACCAAGTACCCTAGAGACACCCATGATAAGAAACCATCACGTACAGTCAAATCAAAGCTAGTGCAATATTAAATTGGCACTTAGCAAGTTTCAGTGAGTGGGTGAAGAAGAGGGAACTCCTATGCACTATCAAAGGGATATAAGCTAGTATAGCCCCTAACGAAATCAGTATGAAGTTTCCTCAAAACATCAAAAACAGAAGTGTATGACATAGCAGTCCCTCTCCTGGGTACTCAGCGGAAGTGAAATCAAAGGACTAATGAGAGATCTAAAGTCATGTGCTGCATTGCAGCATAGCCAAGAATCACCAAAATGAGCAAACCCAAGTTTTATTGACAGAAAAATGGATAAAGTTTCATATGTGTGTGTGTATGTATGTATGTATACCAAAAGTAATATATTCTCATATGTGTGTGTGTGTGTGTGTGTGTGTATGTATGTTCTCATATACATATACTTTTCCTTAAAAGGAAAGATATAAGCCACTGCTAACAACTCAAGTGAACCAGAAGACATTGTGCTATATGAGATATGCCAGGACCAGAAGAAGAACACTGCATGATCTCATTTACATGTGGAATTCAAATATGCTGAGTCCACAGAAGCAAAGAGTGGAGTGATGGCCACCAGGGGGTGAGAGGTGGGGACATGGGAGGAACAGGCCAAGGAATCACACTTATGTGGCTGAAGAAATCTAGAGTTGTAACATGAAGCATGATAACCATGGTTAGAAATATTGGGTCATATACCAAAATTTGCCAAGAGGAATAGATTTCATGTGCCCTTACTACCCAAGAAAAGTAACTATATGAAGCATGCTACTTTGCTTGACTGTGATAAATACATAATACATACGTAGATTATATAATATGTATGATATATGTATGTATGTATATGTAATATTTATATGCACGTATATAGCAATCCCAAGAATTCCAGTAAAAGTAATGGGACCACAGAGAAATCTACAGAAGCATACTTCCTGGCTTTTGTGTCATCTTTCTCCAAATTGTAACAATGCTATGGCCAAAACAGACACAATTTCCAACTCCTCACTTTTGGTCCAAACTGTAAATGTATTCATTTTTCCATTTTCATTCCATCATGTAATTTTCTCTTAAGGCAGACAGGCATCTGAACCCAGAGCCAGGCCTACCTACAGTCACGGACACTGGTAACACACAAAGCCTATGGATATGGTACCAAATATTTTCCATATGGTAATTTAGTCCATGGCATGGCCATGTCTAATTTTTAATTTTATTAAATAGACTGTTTTATAACCCGAGTTTAATATTTAGATTATGAGGAAAATGTGTGACAACTTTGTCTAGGAAACTTCTTAATTCCTAATTTGATACCATTTATCTAATCCCTTTAGCTAGTGAACATTGCAGTTAGTAGTGCAAGACAGGCTCCAAAGATGTCTTCTGAAAGAAAAACTGTTCTTAATCTTGTGTATTACATATTGAACAGATCGAGGTAGTGCTTAAGCCAATGAACTTCACTACAGACCAGATGGATATATTTGAAATATACTAAAGTAAATTAGTTAGTGAATGTATATTTTTATATTTAATCCAAATGACTGCGACTACAGCCACATGGCAATAAAACAAATTGCCTGATTTGTTCAGAGATGTAAATAAAGTTTATTATCTTGTTAATGGGATTCTTTACCACTGAAGTATATCCATGTACCATATATGCTGAAATTTGAAATAGGACACATTCTAAGACCTCCAGTGGCTGTCTGAAACTTCAAGTGGTATCAACCCTATCCAATCTGTTATTTTTCTGTACATAAATATGTTTTAGAAAGTTTAATCCATAAATAAGGCATAATAAGTGGATAACAATAACTAATAATAAAATACACCTCCAACAACACACTGTAATA
Organism: Jaculus jaculus; assembly: GCF_020740685.1. Taxonomy (NCBI): domain Eukaryota; kingdom Metazoa; phylum Chordata; class Mammalia; order Rodentia; family Dipodidae; genus Jaculus; species Jaculus jaculus. The sequence continues at coordinate 117,546,284 of NC_059103.1, read as the reverse complement.
AACATACTACAAATACTCTGCAAAGTCTCTGTCTCTCTGTCTCTATGTCTCTGACTTTATCTATCTCCCAAAATTTTATTGTACTTCCATCGTTTCACTTGAGAGAAACACTAACACTTTATGGCTTCACTTTTACATGACTGGTGCCATTATCTGAATTGCCATCACCTGCATATGCTACACTTGTACTTCGGGCCATTAAGTAAAATGAGGGTTGCTTGAGTACAAACACGGGTGATATGACATCCAAGGTGGCTACTAAGTGGCTGATTGGACACGGGCTGAGCAAAGAGATGACTCAGGTTCCAGGCAGGATGGTGCAAGATTGTTTTATGCACGTATGTGCATGTCCATGTATGCATATTCATATGTGTGTCAGTTTGCATGCATGTGTGTACATGGGAAGGCCGGAGCTTGACATGTATCTCTATTTTTTTAATTAATTTACTTATTTATTTATTCGAGAGAGAAATAGACAAAAAGAGAGAGAGAGAGAGAATTGGCACACAGGGGTATCCAACCAATGTAAACTCATTCCAGACGCATGTGCCACATGGTGCATCTCGCTTATGTGGGGCCTGGCAAATTGAACCTGGGTCCTTTGGTTTGGTAGACAAGTGCCTTCAAGAGTCATTTCTATGGTTAAAGTGGAATCTACTTGTATTAGGATTTGGACAGCAAGAGGGAAGAAGGCCGAACCCCTAGTGACCTGAGTGCAGTTACAGAAACCAGAAGACACCTGGTTTGATGAGGCTTTGCTGAAAGGAAATAACATCACAGACCCTATGTTGTTTAAGGAGATTCAGTCACAATGGCTTTTATTCTACATAAGGTTTTATGAACTGGGAGTCCCTGCCCTGGGGTTCCTAGAGCCAGAGTCTCTGGGTAACTTAACTCAGGGGCTATGCTTTGGATAGCAATCATTGCACTGCACATGGGCATGGACTGAAATGTGTATTAGCCCAAGATTCTCAGAAACAGGATGCCAGTGAATCCTGGAGAGACAGACAACTGCTCAATAGCCAATTGATAACAAGAGGAGCCATCACACTGGGCACATACCCATGTCTCTGCTGGATTCGTACATGGTACTTGAAAGCAGGGCTAAGAGCAGCCCCTCTCTCCAAAGTGATTAAGCCATCAGGGCTCTTACAAGATGGGGGGTAGAAAAGGAATTGAGAGGAATGCTCAAAAGATTAACAGAAAAATGCAAGTAGGACCATCGTGTTTAGTTCACAGGCTTATGGAACAAGTAGTAACAATTACATGAGACTCAGCTATTGCTTTTTAACAATACAGGCAACTAAGCATTCCAGTTGACCACGGCTAGCTAAGCTCTGTAGAAATGAGGAAAGATGACTCAGAAAGCACATCTATCCAGTCTCTTTGTCAGGAGGGAAGAAAAATGGAGGAGAGAAGCACTCAAAGAAGCTTCAGTGTGAATTTTGGCATCCTCTTTTAATGCCCAAAGTAGCATTCTATAATTAAATGTCTGAGAAAGTATTTTGGAAAGGCCACTATTTTCTTTAATAATATCTGGTGGCTGAGGTCCATTCAAAGCACTTAATTAGTGATTATTGAAGCCATAAACATATTGTACACTTATTTCCTTCTCAAAATATTGTAAAACTGTGACCAAAGTGAATGCTCACCAAAATATTCAATAATTCTGAGCAAGAAGTTCTGCAAAATATTAGTACAAAAGAGGAAAAATTAATGGATAGTACTTTCCTTCATATTTTAGTATTCATTTTTGTTTAATCTTTCTGGTAATTCTGTTCTTCACTTAAGGCACCAACTATATCACAGTCATTTGAGAGGCACTAGGAGTACAAATATGAATGTGAAGCATGACCCTAACCCCTAAATTCAGATGCTCTGTCGACGTACAGAAAGATATGTACACATGATACATGGCCGGATTCTGTGCTGGTGCCACGTAGGGATATGGTGGACAAGTGCTTATCAGAGCTTAGGGACGAAGTGCTAAGGACACGGCTGATAAGCTGTCTTGAAGAGTGGGGGAGGAGTAAAAAGTCCTGGGTTTCAGACTTGGCATTCATGAGTTATCATGACATGAAGCAAATATAGGCAATGAACAAAGACAGCCCCAGTTCTAGAAGAAGGTAGCAGGCTTTATCTTCAAGTTTCCAGACTTCAGCCAAAGGTTAGACAGCCTTGTGGGTAAGCCAAGCCACTCATGAGACAGTAGTCAGGTTGGCCATGTTAACACTTTTCTGGACAGGTCCCTAGTGAAACTTCTTAAAATCCAAAGACATAAGCATGACATAGCAATCTTGGGATTTCTGCTTGGTGTGGCTACCCTGGTTTTGATCACAGTGTGGCATATAGTGCACATGTACAAGTTTAGTGACATGAGATTCATATTGAGAGGGAGTAGGCAGTTATGGTGACTGGGCCCCTGAAAGTAAAAAAGACAGGAAAGCCTGCACTTGCTAGAAATCAAAGATGATATGGTTTCTTATCTCTTGACTAGCTACCTAGATCTGTTTTCCACAAACAACCTGGGCCTCCTCCTAGGAGGGAGGTTTTTCCTAGGAAACATAGTGGTTGGTCAAGTTCAGCGCCCAGAACTTGCTGTCAGGGCTAGCTCCTTCCTGAGACAGCCCCTAGCCCTAACTAACCAGGGGCTCCTCGGGCTCACTTGAGCTGGAAGGCAGGGCCCACCATCATAAGGTTATAAATATAATTGCAAGGGGAGGACAGGCTTTCTGAGCTGCCTGATCACTTGGAAACTTTCAGCTGTTGGTGAGTTTTCCCAGGGCTGGACCTAGAGCCCAGGCTCAGCTGGTCTGAGCTAAGGGTAGAACCCCTAGCCCTTACTCTCCACATAGGCTCTTTATTCCCTCCAACTCCCCACATGGCAGGAGCTCTTTGAACTTTCTTTTTTTCTCTTTTCTTTCCATGGTTTCACCAGGCCCTCCTTGTGGAATTTCTAGCCACATGGGTGCTTTTCCTCAGCTCATTATTTCCCTAAATAAATGTAATAATTTAATAATTGCCCTTCTCAGTCTTTTTTTATTGAATTGTTTGATTAAAAGTAGACACAGACTTAGGGTTTAGGGTTCAAGGATTTTCCTGAACCTCAAGCGTTTCACTACAATATCCTGCTTCTATCACTTTCAAATGAGTTATATTTCCTTCGATATATTTGCTCATCTCTAAAAGAAAATTCATATATCTAGGTTGTAGCTCAGTGATTAAGCTCTTACCTACTATATTCAAGGCCCTAGGTTCTATCACAGGCACCAAAGAAGAAAAGAGATTAATTAATCAATGTAATAGAATTAGTGACACATGCTCCTTTGGTTGTAAGGCTGAATTAGCTACTATTGCATCATTAGTATTTCATATTTAAATAGTATGATAGATGTTACATGTTTAATGCAATAGAAGCTATCTGAACCCCAACCAGGTGAGTGTCACTTCTGCTTGGTCACAGTCTTTGCCACTGGGTGGTGGGCTTTTTTCTATTGGCTAAAATCTCACCTCCCTGCCATGCTGGCCAGTTTCCTGGTGCCCCACCTTCCTTCTACCTGGAGTTAACACTCCTTCTTCCCAGCAAGCCTGATAGCCAGTGCTGGGAAGTGTGTGTTATCTCACCGTGTCTTGGGAGATGAACAAATGCAAATAAGGGTGCATGTTATCTCTGCTGTTCAAATACATGTCACCTGCTGGGACTATAATTTTCTGATGGATTGGCTGTTTGCAATAATGATCCTTGACCTTACTTCTGCATTCTTTAGCTTTTCATCCTCTAAGGGGATTAATGTCACCTCACAGTCTTGGAGTAAAGCCAGGGCACACAGCAATGCCATTCTTCTAAACTACTCACATGCATTGGGGGGTGGAAACTGGATCCCAGGCAGCTGGTGTATGGCAAGCTGATGTGGGATAATCACAAACTGGGAGGGAAGAGGAAGTGCTTTAAGGATTCAATGGAGCGCAACTTCCAGAAACACAGAAAAAGTGGAGGCAATTAGGAAACTGGGGCTGACAAGCAGCTATCAGGACACAACTTTTCTTTTTAAACAAAAGCATTGAGCCAGCTAGGAAACAGTTATAAATATCAAAATACTTGCCAGATTACTGTGATCCCTAGTAATTAAAGCACATTTCCTATGTGCCCAGTTTAGCAAGGACTGTTAGACTACTGAGGGTGTTTTGGCTACAGGCTCATCCAGATCTTAATGCCTGCTCTTTGAGAGCTGGGCATATATTGTTCTACTCATTCCCTTTTCTTTTGTTTGTGGCATACAGAAATAGAGCCTTCCAGCCATCCTTCAGTCAGATTAAAGGAATAAAAGGACTTTAGCAATCACCAGAAAAAAAAGAACATAGGACATAATGTTAGTAAGTGAGACTGTTGGGTCAAACCATATATGCTCACGGGCTAAAAATCCAGGAAGTAATATGGTATGACAGAAAAGAGCCAGGCTTAGATTCAAATCCCAACACTCAACCATGTGAGAATTTGTTTTAGTGATCTGTAAAGTGGAGAGGAAGTCCCTCAGGCATGTCCAAAACTTATATGAAATAATATATGGAGTTCTCTTAATAGATATTTTAAGGGCTGGAGAGATGGCTTAGCAGTTAAGCGCTTGCCTGTGAAGCCTAAGGACCCCGGTTCGAGGCTCGGTTCCCCAGGTCCCACGATAGCCAGATGCACAAGGAGGCGCACACGTCTGGAGTTCGTTTGCAGAGGCTGGAAGCCCTGGCGCGCCCATTCTCTCTCTCTCTCCCTCTATCTGTCTTTCTCTCTGTGTCTGTCACTCTCAAATAAATAAATAAAAATTAAAAAAAATAGATATTTTAAAAACAAGTGGTTCCCTGCTCTGTGATGTCCTGAGGGAAACAGACCGGTAAGCAGGAGGACCTCAGCCTTGTTTATTAGGGAATTCCATTTTCATTTTTCTGGTTAATGAAATGACCATAATTTTGTCACTCCCCTTATGCATTCACTAGTAAACACTGTAATTGCTTTATCATCAGTCTCCTTCTGAGAGGATGTAAACTTGTAGATGGCTCACATTTATGCTATACATTTTGTTTTTATTATTTTAGAGACAGAGAGAGAGAGAGAATTGGCACACCAGGATCTCAGCCACTGCAATTGAACTCCAGACACTTGCACCACCTAGTGGGCATGTGCACCTGGCACTTGCCTCGCCTTTGCATATCTGGCTTATGTGGGATCTAGAAAGTTGAACATGGGTCCTTAGGCTTTGGAGGCTCTCTCCAGTCCATGCTATACATTTTTTTATTTTTATTTACTAATTTATTTTTTGGTTTTTCAAGGTAAGGTTTCACTCTAGCCCAGGCTGACCTAGAATTCACTTTGTAGTCTCAGGGTGGCCTCAAACTCACGGCGATCCTCCTACCTCTGCCTCCCAGGTGCTGGGATTAAAGGTACGTACCACTACACCTGGCTCATGCTATACATTTTTGAACAAAGTAACTTGTCCCTGCTGTCAGAAGGAGGAAAGAAAGATGGATGGCTGGTACACAAGTCTCCAAGGGTCTCTTCTACTACAGCAGCCTTATTTTGGGATGTTTTACATACTGATCTAACCATAGGATTTTACTCTTCACAGGATTTCATGGCTTTAAAATAAAGTTCAAGAGCTGGGTGTGGTGGCACATGCCTTTAATCCCAGCACCCAGGAGGCACAGGTAAGAGGATCACTGTGAGTTCAAAGCCACCCTGAGACTACATAGTGAATCCCAGGTCAGGCTGGCCTAGAGTGATACCCTACTTCAAAAAAACAAACAAACAAAAAAAGGTTTGAAAACCACCTTTGTATATAGTATATTATTTCTAGTCCAGGAAAACATTTGGACAAAAAAGATATAGTAAAGGGATTAAGTCCATCAATTAACAATGTTACCCCAGTTGTTTAGTCACCACAGGGCTAGAAACTGGTATATGATGTAGATTCAGTTCCCTGGCCCTTCTAGAAATGTCTCTGTGCTGAATTAACCCATGAAATGGTACAGCGTATAGGAAACATCTCACAGATACTGGATTTGGGGTTCTAAGACAATCACAGATCCAATGGTTCCCTAAGAGGTCTCTGTAGAATATAATGATGCCCATAGTTTTGATGTATTACCACTGAAAGATAAACAGTGAATTCAATACAGGAGAATGATGCATAGGGCAAAGTCTGAAGTAACAGGGAAGGCTTGCAAAGCCCTCTCCACTGGAATCACAGTGGACAGATTTAATTCCCAGCAATAAGTGTGTCAATAAATATGCAATGTTATCAATAAAGTTATTAGAGTCTAACTGCTATTTTTACTGAAAGATAGTCACATTGCATCCTCTCCCTAGTATCTATCAATATTCTAGATTTGCAGAAGGAAATCAGATGTTAGGAATAAACCTACCAACTTATATAAAATGTTTATTAGTTAGTGCTACAGTCAAGTTCAGCATTGCTGGTAGAAATCACCCAACTAAGAGCAGATTCTGGGAAAAACAGGTTTATTTTGGCTTACAGGCTTGAGGGGAAGCTCCATGATGGCAGGAGAAAATGATGGCATGAGCAGAGAGTGGACATCACCTTCTGGCCAACATAAGGTGGACCATAGCAACAGGAGAGTATGCCAAACACTGGCTTGGGGAAACTGGCTATAACACCCATAAGCCCGCCCCCAACAATACACTCCCTTCAGGAGGCGTTAATTCCCAAATCTCCATCAGCTGGGAACCTAGCATTCAGAAAGCCTAAGTCTATAGGGGTCACCTGAATTACACCACCACAGTTAGGATGACATGAGCCCTCCCAAAACCCAAGTTCCCAGCAACTAGCTAAGGGCCAATCTTATGACCACTCTACTCAATAAGACAACAGTCAGGAATATCACAACTGGAAAGTCAGTGATGTAAGAATGATATAAACATCAAGGTGTGAATCACTTTCAGTTACCTGCTTTACAAATTCATGTGCAACAGTTTAGCTACTATGGACACTACTCCAAGAAGAGCATGGGAAAGATTGGAAATAAGAGGAAGATTCTGAGATTAGTGACAGCTAATGCCACAAAATTTGAGTTTAAAAATTACATCAAGTAACATTTGAACAATAAAACAAAACAAAAAAAATGCATGGCCACTGAGTGTTTAACACCCATATTTTACAAGTAAGACATTGGACATCCAGAGAGAAGACTGATCCTAGACCCAAAGCTGCTTATGGGCAAGAGGCTGTGGTTTGTCCACAGCAGAGTCATTTCAATGCTCAGTCCTTAATGTGGCAATGTGGAGAGGTGATGGTTCCTTTAAGACGTGATTAGGCCATTAAGAAGTATGCCTCAGGGTGGAAGGGAATATCCAAAGACATTGCCCGCCCACAATGACTGCCTCTAGTTCTCACAGCTCATAACTCACAACTCCATGGTGAATACCAGCAATCCCACTGAGGAGGGCTGTCAGTGGAGTGGGGAAAGGGAGGAGGGAAAGGATGGTAGCAACACAGGATGTGCCCATACAAAGTTTCAACTTAATTAAAAAGATAAATAAAAAGAAAGATGAATGCCTTTCTTTTAAGAATGATTTTTCACTCTTAAGAGTTCTGGATTAGTTACTGGAGAGCGGTTTGTTTCAGTGCAAGGTTAGATTCTTGGTTCACCCCCTTTCTCTCTTGCCATGTGAATTCTTTTATACATATCAACGGCTGCTCTCATAGATATTCCTGCAGAAGATGCTGTAGACTTCTTGTTATGTAGAGGGCCCTCACCAGTGTCCAACTTATGACCTATAAGCAGCATACATCCCAGAATAACTTTGAATGTGACTGTGGTGGTTTGAATTAGGTGTCCCCCATTAATTCATGTGTTGTGAATGCTAGGTCCCAAGCTAGTGACAATGTGAGAATTGGAAGAGGTGTGTTGTTAGGGGGAGGGACCATGGGTATTACAGACAGCTTTCTCTTGCTTGCATCCAGCTTACATGCTGCAGTGTTCTACCCGCCATGGCAGACGTGATGTCCAGCCCCTGTTCCTGCCACCCCCTTCCCCGCCACCATGGACCTTCCACTTGAGACTGTAAGCCAAATTAAACCCTTTTCCTTCCACAAGCTGCTGTTGGTCAGGTGCATTGTACTGGCAATGAGAAAGTAACTACAACAGTGGCTAATCACATTTGTAAATCATGCCACAATATTAAAAGTTTTGGCAGAAGCGCCACATGTTCTCTCTCATATGTGGATCCTAGCTACAGATGACTGGGCTTCTGCGTGAGAATGAAAATACTTAGTAGCAGAGGCCAGTAAGTTGAAAAGGAGACATAAAGGGTGGAGAAAGGAAGGGAGGAGGATACTTAATAGGTTGATATTGTATATATGTAATTACAATGATTGTAATGGGGAGGTAATATGATGGAGAATGGAATTTCAAACGGGAAAGTGTGGGGGTGGGGAGGGAGGGAATTACCATGGGATATATTTTATAATCATGAAAAATGTTAATAAAAATTAAAAAAAAAAATAAATAAATAAATAATAAAAAAAAAGAAAAAAAAAGTTTTGGCAGGCCTCTTAGATTTTCAGCCTCCCAAATGAAGCTAAATAAACTTCCTTTATAAAGTATCTGTTCTCAGGCACTTTCAGATTTGAGGGTTTTTTTTAATTTATTTTTATATGCTTTTATTTTACTTATTTGAGAGAGAGAGAGAAGGGAGAGAGAATTGTATGCCAGGGCCTCCAGCCACTGCAAATGAACTCCAGACACATGTGCCACCTTGTGCATCTGGCTTATGTGGGTACTGGGGACTTGAACCTGGGTCCTTTGGCTTTGCAGACAAGTGCCTTCACCATTAAGCCATCTCTCCAGTTCTATATGTTTAGTTTTTACTTGTGTGTACATATCTGTGTAATGTGGTGTGGGGTGTGGTATATGGTGTATACACATGTGCCCTTGCAGTGAGCCATGCACTCCCCTGAAGCAGCAGGTTGGAGGGGAGGGATCTGAGGAGGTACAGAGTAGAACATCAGATGTCCTGTACCCTCAGTTTTCCCCTGTTAATATTTGAGCCTGAGTCTGTTACTGATACTGGAGCTTGCTATTTTTCATGAGCCCATGGCATTTCCTGGCCTCTGCTCCCCTTTGCAAGACTGGAGTTACAGGAATGCATGGCCACACCAGCTGTTTAAGTGAGTTCTGGAGATTCAAACTTGGGCAGTCTCGGGGTTCTTCAGGCCCTCATGCTTGCACAGGAAGCACCCTTAACCACTGAACCATCTCTCCAGCCCTTTGTAAAGTTTTATTTATTTGTTCATTCATTCCTTCATAAACTTATTGTCATGTGTGTGCAGGTAGGGAATGCCATCATCTCTTGCCACTACAAGGAATGCCTGATACTTACACCACTTTTTGCATCGGGTTTTACATGGGTGGCTGGGGAATTAAACCTGGGCCAGCAGACTTTGCAGGCAAGTGCCTTTGACATCTAAGACATCTCCCCAGCCCCTTCAGGCAGTTTTGTTATAGCAATGCAAAACAATGAAAACAGAGTGGAACCTAGTTGCCCAATTCATTGTAGCATGCTTTCTGCCTTCTCTGCAGTCCATTGGTCATATTCTGAAGTCCCCAAGGAAACTAGCTTTATATTTACATGGCTTAGAAGATGCTGTGGAGGAAACAGTTATGCTGGCCATAAAATTAATGAACCCATAAACACAGGAATATTTAAAAGCCCTACTAATGATATTAAGAAATGAGTTCCATAAATATTTTCATAGACAGAAACTGTGAGTGTTGCTATGACAAGATTATACTGGAAATGAGGAAAGGGCTGGGCCCCAGGCAAGTGCCCAATGCCAGCTGTAGTTAGGGGTACTTACCAGCAGGGTCCTCCATCCATGCAAAGTCTGACATTTGGATTTTCTCCACTCTCAAATTAGGCATTGATCTTCACAGATTTCTTTGTGGTTTTCAATCTTTCATCCATGTCTAAGCTGGATTAAGTCCTTGTGGACTGTTTCTAAAGGCTAGCTGGGAGAAAGAGGGGGAGCTCTTTACCCTAGGGGTTGGAGGAGGATGGAGAAGCTGGCCTCCAAATGGGATCTGTTGAGATCATCCTTCAACTTTTCACTTGCTCTCTTCACCCCTTAGTTTAGGAAAAACGTATTTCAGGAAATGAAGGGACAGCCCCAGACTTGTCCTTCACCTCTCAGGTGCACTCACTCCCCCTGGAGACAGGGGTGGGACTGTGTGGAAGACAGAGGGGTACTCCTGAAGTCCCTCTGTATAATAAGATAATAAGAGCTTGGCTGGGGAGAAGGCTCGGTGGTTAAAGCCCTTACTACACAAACATGACAACCTGAGTTCCTACCCCAGCACTCACATCAGATCCAAGCCTGGGGCATGCCTGTCATATCAGTGCTGGGGAGGCAAAGACAGGAGGATTCCAGGGCTTGTTCACTGGTTTGTCTAACCAAACCACTATGGGCTCAGCTCAGCCAGGGACCAACTCTCAGTAAATAAAGTGGGGAGTGGTTCAGGAAAGTTCCTCACATCAACCTGTGCCCTCCACACACGCTCACACACGCACATGTGCTCACACACATACGAGTATGCACACACACCACACACGATGTTAAGAGCTATGAAATATCATTTCAGTGTTGTGGGGGGAGGGAATAAGGACACGACTCCCAACTCTGGTGATGGATAATACATTTCCTTAAAGTTTCTCTGCCAACAAAAGTGATCACTGAAGCAAATCCAAGTTTGAGGATGACAAAAATGAGGTTCAAAATAGAGAAATAAATGGTTAATTTAAACTTCCCCCTTGGCCTTCTTGGCTTATATCCTCCAGCTTGAAATGAATATGGAATGCCAAAGAAAAAGGGGTGCACCATTGAGGAGTGACAAAAAAAACTGATTGAAAGATGGGCGCCTGTGTCCATCAAAACAATAACAAAGAAGGTAACTATTATAGATAAAAGACCTCATGCCTTGAAATTTGAGATCTGTGATAAAACAACCATGGAAAACTGTGGTACCACCCTGACTGCATGTGAAGCCTCCTCCTTGGTGTCTCACAGGCCTTTCATGAGTGGTGCACCTCATGGCCCACTGGCTCAGGCCTGCTTATGCAGCTCCCTTGAGGTCTCACCTTCTCCAAATGGGCTAATTAAAGATTTTCTCTCAAGATCACATTCCTTTGCTATAAGAAATCCTCCTCAGTGCAATTTACCTCCCCCCCCCCATACACACATATGCTATAGAGTGGAGGTATTGAAAATATGTTTCCCTAACTGCTGAAAAATGTTATTAAAATGCTCTTATGTTATAAAAAAGATCTAAAATAAGATAAATAAATAGAAATAACTTAAAATCCTCTTCTGTGAGCTGCATATGCTACCATTCTCTGGTCCCAACAACCTGAAGTTTGTGGGAGGATCAGAACAAGGCTCACACAGTGGTGGGCAGTTAATGGAGTCAGCCAGCCCTGGGGTGCTCTTGTCTCTCATGAGGCTGGGAAGGTGAGCCTGGTCTTTCCCCTTCCCAGAAGTTGTGACCTTTGTTCCAATGCCAGCCTAAGGATGAGACAGTGTTCCTTTCATCTTTAAATATATACGCTGGGTGTGTTAGACACTTGAGCTGTGATTAGTGAGCTACTGCGTCAACTTCTGCTTATTTTGAATGCCAGCCTCTTTCACGGTGTTCTGGATCTATGAAATTCCCAACTCAAGAATTCCTTCTTGGGCTGGAGAGATGGCTTAGCGGTTAAGCGCTTGCCTGTGAAGCCTAAGGACCCCGGTTCAAGGCTCGGTTCCCCAGGTCCCATGTTAGCCAGATGCACAAGGGGGCGCATGCGTCTGGAGTTCGTTTGCAGAGGCTGGAAGCCCTGGCGCGCCCATTCTCTCTCTCCCTCTATCTGTCTTTCTCTCTGTGTCTGTCGCTCTCAAATAAATAAATAAATAATTTAAAAAAAAAAAAAAAGAATTCCTTCTTCCACATGTCAGGCACATTGTTGAGTATGGCAAGACTGAGGGAGAGAGCCCTCATCGGACGTCCTTGTTTTTTTGTTTTGTCATTGTCGTCGGCAACTCCAATCCTAAAGTACATTTTCTTCTCTGTATGCTGCTGTCCCTGGGCACATCTGAGAAACCAGCTTTCTATTCCTGAATGGGCCTTATCTTGCTCTACCAAAAATATCTTTCTTGATGAGAATTTGGTCTGGAACTATAATTTTTTCTGTTTCCTTCCCCATCTGATACTGGATAGGAACAACAAAGTAGATTATGATCTTTTTTCTCCTTTCTTCTCTTCTTCTTCTTCTTCTTTTTTTTTCTTTTCACTGAATGAGACTTTCAAAACTATACAGATGGCAAAAGTTTAATTTTAGTATAATTAATCATTATGTGTGGGGGATTGATGTTTAGGGTTTTTAACCTATAAATATGAAAGTGGGTTCCTGTAAAAATGACTTTTATGTTTATTTATGAAAGAGCAAGATACTATCTTGGGGCAAAAGAGTAAGAAATATATTTCGCTGCTTTTATTTGCTTGGTTGGAAATGATGCCATGATAGTGGTTATCATATATGAATATTAAAAAGACTGCCTGGAAAGACATGTTGAAAATATGACCAGCTCAATTATTTTATCCTTTTAAGGAAAGTACAAGATATTGCTTCAGATTATGGGCTCTGGAGTTTGATGGGACTGGTTTTCAATATTAACTCATCTACCTACATACTATATGACTTAATGACTTTAAATTTTCTAATATATTTTCTTCAACTCTCATATATAGTTGTTAAGTTATCTCATCATGAGATGGACAGTATATAATAAACACCTAAAGATAAGATTTATGTAGCTACATAGCTTCATGAATAAAGAGCAGGCTTTGTGGCGTAATATGAGTTACACTCTTGTGATCTGCTTGCTTATCTTCCCACTGGCCATGAGGCTATATGGATTTTGGGTTTAGTTTATTAAATTGGCTGGATTTAGTAATGTAACACTCAGAGTCCTCTAGAGGAACAGAATCAATAGAAAACACACACACATATATATTGGATTTATTGAATTTACTTATACAATTAGAAGCTGGGTAGCTCCACAGTGGCATGATGGTGCGGCAGAGAAACTCATAGCCTTTCATTCCAAGAAGTTGAAAGCCTCCAAACAAGAGAGGCCAAAGATGCTTTACTTTTTACTCTATGCTTTACAGTTTTACTCTAAGACTGAAAGTCGGCATGCTCCTTGGAGTGTCCTTGGTGTGAGTCCACTTGGCAGGTTGAACAAACTAGTATTGAATGTCTATGGGTGATGGCAGCTTTAATGTAATGCTCTCTCTTAGGAAATATGGGGTTTCTTCATGGTGGCTGGATTTCTCTTATTCCATATTGTAAAATTTTTGTTGAAAACCTTAATATATGAACATATTACAAGTTGGTCATCTTCCCATCAGGTTACACTCTTACATTCCCTCTCTCTTGCCCCCATTCCACTGTGGGCCCTCCTTAGTGGTATTATTGGTAATCCTGTGGAGTCACAAATGAACCAGTCACTTTCTTGGAGGGGGGGTGCAATGCCTTGCTATTCTATGGCTCTTATATTCTTTCTGTCCCTTCTTCTGTCATGGCCCCTAAGCCTTAGAGGGTATGTTAAAAATCTCCTTAATGATGAGCTCCCTGCAGCCTCTAATTTTCCATTTTGATGAGTTTTGAGTCTCCTTGGTGTCTACAGCCATCTTCCAGGAGTAGGCTGTCAGGTTAGCTGTCAGAGCAACACTCATATATAATCTGCCACCTCTTCAGTAGTATTTCCTGAAGTCTGGAGAGTGCAATAGAGATGCTTTATCTTGTACTAGGCAGTCAGCTTTCTTTTCTTATCTTACTGGGGGTCTTGGGTCTTATAACTATTTGCTGCCATCTGTAAAGAGCGGATTCTCTAGATCAGAGTGAGAGTGGCATGGATCAGAGGAGATAAGCACTGACATTTAGACTTTTTTTTTAATTTTTTTTTATTTATTTGAGAGCGACAGACAGAGAGAAAGACAGATAGAGTGAGAGAGAGAGAATGGGCGAGCCAGGGCTTCCAGCCACTGCAAACGAACTCCAGACGCATGCGCCCCCTTGTGCATCTGGCTAACGTGGGACCTGGGGAACCGAGCCTCGAACCGGGGTCCTTAGGCTTCACAGGCAAGCGCTTAACCGCTAAGCCATCTCTCCAGCCCGACATTTAGACTTTTGATGGGCATCACCTCTACTTCTAGACAAAGAACAGTGGAAGCTTCCCTGTAGGGTCTATAACCTTCCAATCCATAGGTTTCTGACTTGGTTCTAAGTATGAGGCGTGAATTTGCTCTCACTGAGCAGGTTATCTCACAGCCTACATGCTACTGTTGCACCAGTGGATTCAGCTTGTCTGGATGGTTCATTGTGAACCTTGCAGGATCCACTATTTGTTAATACTTGTGGTGTTTTGAATTAGGTGACCCCTATAAACATATGTGTTATGAATGCTAGGTCCCCAGTTGATGGCAATTTGGGAGTTAGAGGATCTTAGAAGAGGTCTGTTGTAAGGGGTGGGTTCTTGGGTATCATAGTCAGATCTGCCATCATGGAGCTTCCCCTTGAGTTTGTACACCAAAATATATCCTTTCCTCCCATCAGCTGATTTTGGCTGGATATTTTCTGCCAGCAATAAGAAGCTGACTACAACAACACTGTTCATAACTTTTCACTCCCAGCAGTTCACACAGTGCTTTCTAGAATTGTGACCACTAGCCAACAGGGAGCCAGCTTAGCTCCAGCTCGCTCTCTCAGTGTCCGGCAGCTTTTACACTGTTATTGTACCTCGGACCCCAGCCTGTTGGATGGTGCCAACAACATTTAGGGAAGATCTCACTTGTTCTTCTGTGGTGAGTACTCTCTGGAAAGCCCCTCACCGATACACACAGACTGTGTGCCTGTCAATCAAATCGAGTTATCAAGGTTAACCATCAAAGTTCTGGAGAGATGGTTCAATGGGTGCTTACTGCACAAGCATGAGGGTCTGAGAAGGCTCAATGTGTCCTGAGGTCCATTTCCCAGCATCCATGTAAATAGCCCCTGTTCTGCAGTGAATGTAGCCTCTGTACTGCAGAGAATGGAGACAGAAGAATCATTGGGGCTCACTGGTCAGCCAACCTGACCAAAACTGGTAGTTCTAGGTTCAGTGGCTCTCTCTCAAGGAAACATGTGGATAAGTGATATAGTGGAGAGTGTTCTCCTAAAGAACACACATCTGTACCACACACACAACACATAAACCATACTCCACATACATACCACATATACTACACAAAAATATGCAAAAAATTCAAAAGTTAAACTTTTATAAAGGGATTAACCATCCCAAATAGAGTGCAAAACAAACCAGCTCTTTCACTTTTGCTGCTGTCTCTTTGAAGCCACTCTCACACCTTATTTTTTCTCTGTCTGTGGATGAATTTTGAGCAGGTATAATTGGGATGTTATTCAATAAGTCGTTATTAATGAAGTAACAATGTGATAATATTCAATAACCACATTAACCCCAAACTCACACCTGATTTTCATCACCATGCTAATTCAGGCCAGCTTTAGCATCATCTCCTGACTGGGGATCTAGGTGGTGCCCTACTTATTTCTCTATTTCCTGTCCTTGTTCTTCATTAAATGATGTGTGGGTGAAGGAAAGATTGAATCAGTACAAGTGTCCACCATCTCAATTCCAATTTGCTTGCTAAATTAGCTTTCAGCCTCTGCTTATTCCAGGCCACTTCCTCTGATGCCACCAATTCCCCCTAGTGATGGGTATAATTGTGTCTGTTCCAGCAAGGCAGAATAGACCTCTGGGCAAGGTCAAAGGCCATTCAGATGATGCAGGGATAATTGTGGCAGTGGGCAGAGGGCTGAGTGGACTCATGGCCATGTGTCACAGACAGGGCACACAACAAAACTTACAGGACCGTACAAAATGAAAGTTCAGGATCCTTGTTCAAAGGCTATTAAGGAGTATAAAACATCTACCTACCAGGCAGGATCATAATACAGAGGACTTCAGACCTTTCAAACCAATTCTGCAGTATGGTCTCAAAGCATGGCACCTGTGTCTGAGGGCATTCCAGGGCTGAGTCCCAGTGACAACACGCCACTGAGATGGGACACCTGACTTCTCAGAAACACAAAATGCAAGAAGTCAGGCCAGGTCACCACCACTTCACAGAGCCCCAAATGTGTTCTGGGCCTTGCTCACCAGGGTCTTGCATCAGAGCCTTCAAGTAAGCACAATTTTTGTTCTCCATGGCAAGGTCAAGGTGCAAAGCATAAAGAAGACACCTATCTCCAGAATTAGCAACACCCTTCTCTGCATAGTATATTCTATCTTGGTACAGGCCTAAAAATACCTTCCTAGATCCTAATAAGCTGTGAAGGGCTTCATTTTACACTGCTATGGTTTGGGGGCTCAGATTATTTCAAAAAGTTCAACTGATATGAAAAATATTAGTTTAGCAGCCTCTCTATGGTTCAAATGCTACACATTATACCTGAGAGTATGTAAATGTTGACAACTCAATTCTTCAAAATTTTCTCCTGAGCCAAGAGCCTTATTTAAATCTTTGTTGATTATCATAAAAGTTTAGCAAGTATAAAACTGAAAAGATATTTAATGTCTGAACATTATTTGTCACTAATGTTTAATGTCTATTAAAAAGAGAAAAAAGATGAGCCTAAAAATGTAAGAAAAACAGGAGTGCATACATTATTATATAATATTAGTGATAAACAATGTGATGCAATAAAAGGAGGCAACAAAATTAGAAAACAAAATTAGGTATATTTGGAAAGAAACAGACAGAAGACTGGAAGAAAATTTGTAAGAAAGTTACTGTAATTCTACTCTCCATCTCTCTCTTACTTTCTCCATTTTATGGTCCATTAATTTTCTTACATCATTTTTATTGTGTTGCCCAATTTTAGATTCTTTCCAGAGTATTTCATTTTATTTTCATAAGAAGAAACATTTTCTTTCTTGTATTAGTTTCTTCTTTAGCTTCCCAGATAGATGACGTACTTATGATAACAAGCAAAACCATACAAAGCTAAATTTTGCAAAAATTATTATCAGCTAAATGTGAAAAGAATAAAGGCTTTAACATCACTTAGTTACAGAAATACCCCAAATTCTTGGAAAATATCTCAAGTTTTGGAAAAATTTCCATTTCACATGAGACAAAAGGTATCAGCCATAGAAGACATTGTAGGAAAATGGGTGCTGAAGTAGAATCAGAATTAATTACAAGAAAACTGGAGCTAAATGAAGGTAACAAATCATAACTTACATTTAGCCAATTATAAAGTTGCCCTTGAGCTTCATAAAGATAGTGTTTACAGGCACACACAATTTATGTGATGAAAAGATCTTTCCCCCCAAATTGCAGTTTAGTTAACCCTTTAATGAAGAGCTTGAGACAGCTATTTGGCTCCAGTCACCCTCTGCTTAGTTCTCCTGTGTAGTCCATCAAGATTTAATTTTGATGAGTAAATAAAACTAAACCCAGAGACAAACTTAGCTACTAAACATCTGTAAACATCACAGTGATACAAATACATGCACGTAAAATCGTAGTGTCTCTTCTTGCTGTTCCTTTTAACATTGGGCTGAATGTGCTTAATATTTCTTTGCTGTACCTAGCACTTTTCTTGATGGTATATTATTAAGTTGCATGGTTAGAGGGTGTTGGAATATATGAGGAAGTTTTTTGAATAACCAATTAGTTTCTAATGCAATCAGTACTGTTTCTTGTAGCAGTTTACTGGATATTGCAGATATTACTCATAAGATATCTATCAATAGATGAGTAAGTAAATCTAATTATGAAATAAGTAAAAGACACATATATCTTGTTTATATGGTCAGAGGAAGTTTAGCACTTCTATAAGAAACAGGCTATTTTAGTAATGGTGTACACACAAAAATAAAATACCTTAAACAAGTCATTATAGTTCATACAAACACACATTTGAGCCCTTCTGTTTTTAAAGGAAAAAGTACAATACCATTGTACTATTTTTATTTCTAGAAAAAAAGAAAAAATGTAAAATAGATTATTTGATGGACATACTTTACTGATACATACATGCCGGTATAGATGCACAACAAAAAAAAAGTAAATAGTGCTAGTGTTGAAATTTCAGTATTTCTCTCTCTACAGACACTTTTTAAAAATTGTTCCTGTATTTTTTTTTTTCATTCCTTCTATCACAGTGTAAGCTTCATGGAAGCAGACCCTTGCTCTTTGAAACTTCCTTCTCATAATTATACTTTGTGTCATTTGGGTTTCTATCAAGTTTTTTTCTTCATTTAAAAAAAATGCATTCTTGGGCTGGAGAGATGGCTTAGCAGTTAAGTGATTGCCTATGAAGCCTAAGAACCCTGGTTCGAAGCTTGATTTCCCAGGACCCACATTAACCAGATGCACAAGGGGGCACACACATCTGGAGTTTGTTTGCAGTGGCTGAAGGCCCTGGTGCACCCATTCTCTCTCCCCCCCTCTCTCTCTCTTTCTCTGCCTCTTTCTATCTCTGTCTGTCACTCTCAAATGAATAAATAAAAATAAACAAAAAATAAATCCTTATAACAAAGCATAGCATCAAAAGAAAACTAGATAAATTGAATATCATAGACATATTAAGAAATGATTGCATCAAGGCCAGGCGTGGTGATGCATGCCTTTAATCCCAGCATTCGGGAGGCAGAGGTAGGAAGAGCACCATGAGTAAGACACAATGCAAAGCCCACGATGTCTGCTACTAAACTCAGAAGTTCTCTGCTCCTCGGCATAGGTAAATGTGTCGATATTCCTGAGAGTGTATTAGCATGAAGCCTTAGCACAATCTCACTCCTTTTGAGAAAGGGGAGTTCGTAAGCTTGTTGAGGCATCATTCTCAACTCTCCATCTTCCCTCACCTCTAGAAAATTACTAGCCTGCCCACCCTCTAGTTCTAAAAATCTTCCTATTCAAAATTCCATTTAAAGAAAGCAACACTAAGCCTTTCACGATTCTTCTACTTATCATGATGTTTTCAAAGTTTATGCACATCATAGAAGGTACCACTATTTCATTTCTTCCTATTGACAAAATATTCCATTGAATTGATATGTCACATTTGGCTATCTATTCATCAGTTGGTGAGCATCTGTGTTCTCTCCATTTTTTGAACTCTGAATATTCATGTCCAGGTATTTGTGTGAACTATTTTGCATGCATGGGTTTATATCTAAGAGTGGAATTATTGATTATTATAATTCTTGCGATTAAGCTAGGCGAGGAGCTGCCAGACTCTCTTTCAGAGCAGCCGAACCACTCTAGACTCCCCCCAGCAGTGTATGTGTTCCAGTATTTTCCACCTTTCCATTGGCTGTACTACTGAGCACACAATGATGTCTTTGGATTGTGTTTATTTTTCCCTCGATAACTGATGACATTGGCCATCTTTTCACAAACTTATGGACACTAGTTGTACATCTACTTTAGAGAAGTGTCTATTTAAATACTTAGCCCATGTTTGACACATGTGCATTTGTCCTTTTCTTACTGAGTTCTAAGACTTCTGTATATATTCTAGGGATGAGTCTCTTATCAAATATGTACTTTGAAATCATTGCTTCTACTATGTGGGTCATCTTTTCACTGTCCTGATTGTGTCCTTCAAGGCATAAAAGGTTTTTAAATCTTAATATTTTTATTGACAACCCCACACATACAGACTATATACCATACTCATAATCCCCTCCTACCATTCACTCTCCTTTGTCCCCTCCCTAGCCCCTCTCCACTGAGTCTCTAGTTTTTCCAACTAGTTTCTATTCTATTTTGATATAGCCTTTTTGTTTGTTTGGTTGGTTTATTTTTTCAATGTAGGGTTTCAATCTAGCTCAGGCTAACCTGGAATTCACTATGTAGTCTCAGTGTGACCTTGAACTCATGGCCATCCTCCTACCTCTGCTGTCTTACTTTTTAACTATATGACCTTCAGACATTCCTTTCACCTCTCTGAGTCTCAATAATCCATAGATCAAAAAACCTACATCACAGACATTGTGAGAGGCAAATGTGATGACATGGGTTAAAAGACTAGGTGAGTGATAAATTTCCATACAAGTGTAAGTGGTTACTGTTATTCATTCTACAACTCCAGGTCCTTCACAAGTCAGGTCCAACATGACCTGACTTACAATTTCCAGCTAAATCAAATATGGAAGCAGGGTTCTGAATTTCCACTGAAAATCATACCACCAAACAGATTGGATCTTCGTGTCACCCTGCCCACTCATTTCCTTTCCAAGATGGAAATCTACTTGTGAAACTCAATTCTAATTGGAAAGCTGTTCAGGAATGGATGAGAGGAAGTTGCTGAAATATCCTAGAAGTGTTACCATGAAGACATTGAATACTAATGAGCAACCTTACTTCTCCACAGGGACAGATCTGTCAGGCAGACTCAGTATCATCCCATCTTTAGCGTAAGAGGTGTTTACAAATACTCCCTCACAGTGCTATATTCTCCCAGTAACCTGCCTCCTGGCCTTGATATTTAGAAAAACCTCGACTTCACCACTCTTCATTTCGCACATTATTGTATAAGGTCACATTGCTAACTTTTCTCATCACTGTGTCAAAATATCTGACAGATGGGGCTGGAGATCATGTTCAGTGGTTAAGGCACCTGCCTGCAAACCCTAAGGACCAGGATTTGATTCCCCAGAATGCAAGTAAAGCCAGATGCTTAAGGTGGCGCTTGTGTCTGGAGTTCATTAGCCCTGGCATGCCCATCTTCTCTCTCTCTCTCTCTCTCTCTGCCTCTCTCTCTCTCTGCCTCTTTCTATCTTTCTCAAATAAGTATATGAATAAAAATATTTTTAAAAAATTATTGTTAAAAAATCTGAAAGAGGGCTGGAGAGATTGCTTAGCAGTTAAGGCACATGCCTGTGAAGCCTATTCTATTCTCCAGGTCCCACGTAAGCCAGATGCACATGGTGGTACATGCGTCTGGAGTTTGTTTGCAGTGGCTAGAGGCCCTGGCACACCCATTCTCATTCCTTCTCTCTCTCTCTCTCTCTCTCTCTCTCTCTCTCTCTCTCTCCTTCTCTCTGTCTCTAATAGATAAAAATAAAATCTTTTTAAAATTTTTAAATAAAAATCTGAAAGAATCCTCTTAAGGTAGGAGAGGTTTCTGTTGGCCCACAGTCTCAAGGGCTCATCCTGGCAGGCAAGGCGTGGTGGCTAAGGCAGCTGCATCTATGGCAATGGGAGCTTACAGTGTAGCTTGTTTACAGGGAACAAGATGGGGAAGCAGAACACTCAGTCTAGAACCAGAGGCAAGTATAACTTTAAAGGTCCACTCCTAGTGGCCAAGTCAGCCAGTTATGCGCCATGTTCAGAAGGTCACTAATTTCCCAAAACATCTCTCCCAGCTGCAGAAGAAGTGTTAGAACACACATGCCCTTGGGATGCATCTCACATTTAACCCATAACTTCCTGAAAGTGAACAGCTATATAAGATATCAAGAAAGCATACTTACTGGCATGCTGTAGGTTCAATATGATGGATAGCTTTGTTATTAAAACCTTAATGGTCTTTAAAGGGGCTTCTGTCATCATGAGTTTAAAATCAGTATTGACCTTGGCTTGCTATGTGACCTTCCAAAACTCTGACTCTTTCCATTCATTACTCTAAAAGTGCAGGGTAAATGACAGTTTTGATGTCTGAAAGTAATAACAGTGTGGTTAAATAAATTTTCCTCAGCACACTGAAATTTTTTCTCATACATTTCAAAAAGTTGGCTTGGTGCAATACAGACACTAAATAGGTTTTATAGGGCAGAGTTAAGAAATGACCTTCTATGTGGAGAAACACAAACAGTATCTGTATAAATTTTCACATCTGATCTCGCCTATTTCAGGAGAGAAAGAGAGGGGGGTAGATCACAGCATGGCAAGCCTCTGACTTCAAAGCCTCTTAGTTTCAACTGCTATTTGACTTGGAAAAACCATGGTCAGATGCCTAGGCTTAAAAAGAAAATCAAACAGCACTTAAAGTCCTGCTAACTACATTCCCTGGGTTTGAAAACCTGATTCTTTTCCAGAAAGGAAAGAATGGTCAGTGAAAGGAATACTACGTAATGAAATATTTTTAGCAAGTTTAGCAAGTTCTTTACTTTGTCAATGTGCCCTGAACCCTCCAGGTCTGCTCAGGCACCTCCTCGGTGAGATTCATCAAGGTCAATGTTCAGAATCAGGTCTGGAGGGCCAGGTGATCAGTTTAAATGCTAGCACTTGCATTTCTTGGCCATGGGACCTTGAGGACTTTATTGAAAATGTCTTAAACATCATTTTCTTCTACTGAGGTATTAAGATAATCCATTTAATTTGTAAAATTCATTTCAATGATTATGTATGTAACACTTTCAGCACATTAGCTCTCAAATACTGGGATAATCTTACTTTTTGTAAGCATTTATAAGCCTCTATTTAATTCATCACCTAACGCCACAGTTTAACTCTCAAATGTCCAAGTTCCACTTGTCTTGCAGCTATTCCTTATCTTCTACTTGCTGCAGGGACCCACCACCCATCACATGAATGGAGGAGACAGATGATATCACCCCTTCTTGCATGCATTCTGGACTGTCTGTTCACTGATGGAGGACTTCTGGAGAAAATATTACCTACCACTTTCCAAGGTCAACAGTGCAAAGTGCAGATGTCAGAGACAGCATTACCACTGTAGCAGCATTCCTCACACAGATGGGCTGGAAGCTGGATCAGTGGATCAGTAGCATTTACTGCTTCAGTATGAGGGAACCTCAGGCCAAACACCAGCCAGTCTGACTCCTCAGAATCTACATGCAAGGCTAGGCAAGGTTATGCACAACTGTAACACCAATCTTAGGAAGTGGGTAAGGACCAGAGAATTGCTAGGGGTTATTGGACAGCAGCTCCAAGTTGAGGAAGAGACCCCCGACTTGAGGAAATACATGGATAGCTGATAAGAGGACACCCCAATGTTCTCCTCTGGCCTCCACATGCACATGGGGTGCACACCTCTGCATGTACATATTATGCATGCATCATATATACCACCCCCCAACACACATGGAAGCACACATGACTACAGAGACAAAAGGCAGAAGTGCTGATGCTCTCGAGCATTTGTCAGAAACATCAACCTGTTTACTTTATATTGTGCTTTATTATAAAATATAATCACTGAAAACACATGTATGCTGACTATATCAGTAATTGTTTCTTTACTTTTATTTATAGTTTTGCTACCTGTATATAGATCACTAACTACTTTAACTGTACTTTTTATTTTGCATAGATATAATCCCATGTAATTCGTATCTGCCTGCTTTGTCTTGATTTGTCTTGGTATGCTTTAACTTTTCTTCCATGATGTCAAATACAGTCAGTATTCATTCATTCTTTTTTATTTTTTTTTTTTCTTTTTGGTTTTTCAAGGTAGGATCTCTAGCCCAGGCTGACCTGGAATTTACTATGTAGTCAGCACAGGGTGGCCTCAAACTCACAGTAATCCTCCTACCTCCCAAGTGCTGGGATTAAAGGCATGAGCTAACATATCTGGCTCATTCTTTCTTTCTTAAATAGTATCCCAATCTATGAATGACATGTTTTTCCATTCTACTTTTCATAATCTGTTTAGTTACAGTTTTGCTTATTTTAACATCTTTATTTTTATTTATTTACTTATTTATTTGAGAGAGAAAGACTGCATGATAAAGAGGCAGATACAGAGAAAGAAAATTGGTGTGCCAGGCCTCCAGCTGTTGCAAACAATCTCCAGACACATGCCACCTAGTGAATCTTGCTTACATGGGTCCAGAGAATTTGAACTGGAGTCCTTTGGCTTTTCAGGCAAGTGCATTAACTGTTAAGCCATCTCTCAAGCCCACTTTTGCTTATTTTAAATAATGCTTCTTTAATTATATCTGTACATGTATTTGGGTGTAAAAAAATCATATTGACATTCTAAAATTGAAAGGTAGAATTAAACCATGACAAAAAAAAAAAGCACTAGAAAATAAGACTCCTTAGCTGAAAGACATATCAGTTCAGGGGCTCAGCTAAAGAACAGGGAGAAAAAAAGACTGGGAAAACAAACACACTCCTAGCCAGGAGAATGGTCATGTTCCCATAGCCCCAAGGCTGGGCCAAAAGCTGAGGCACAATTCAGATAGGGCCAATCAGAGCCCACCTTGAGATGCAGTTATTTCTCCTGGCATGGAGCCTGAAATGAGTTATCCTGGAGCTTCTGTGCCTGTGTCAATAGCAACAAAAGAAAAGATGAAGGTCTGGAAAGATGGCTTAGGGATTAAGGCACTTGCCTGCCAAGCCTAAGAACTCATGCTCTAATCTCCAGGTCCCACATAAGCCAGATGCACAGCGATGCGAGCATGCAATGTCACAGATGTGCACAGGGGGTCACACACATCTAGAGTTTGTTCTCAGTGGCTGAAGATCCTGGAGTGCCCATTTTCTCCCTTCTCCCCCTTTTTCCCTCTCTCAAGATGGAAGGAAGGAAAAAGAGAAGAGATGATGAACACCCTAAAAATACCACTGGAGACCCTGGAGAAAGAAACCACAGACCTCTCTTGGACTACTCAGTCATTTGAGCAAATTGTTCTCCACTAACTTTGGAGGAATTTGAGGTAGTTGTGTTTTTGTTTTGTTTTTTCTCACTTGCAGAGAAAGCCCTAACTAAATATTCCTTCCCCCCTAGGCACTCCCAAATGCCTTCATCCAAGTCTTTAAAGACAAAAGGTGATCTCACACGTCGGAGAACTTTAGATCTTTCCCTGTTGCACATGTCTATATGGTGGGTCTTTGTTCTGGAATTTCTCACTCCCAAAAACCCTATAGCCTAGTGCTAGGAGCACCACTGGGAGCTCACTGGACATCTGCATTGAACTCCTCCTCTACAGGAAGTCCCAGCTGACCCACAATCAGTTAGCAAGGCTTTGCATTCCTCTCTCTCTCTGGCTCATTTCATGGACTCCTCCACTTAATATATTGTTTTAATTAACATTCGAAATTAAACTCCCAGAGAGCAGTGATTGCACGGGAGAGCTCCTGATCACTTTTGGAATGTTATCACGTTCAAAGTGAAGAAATGATTGTCAATTTCAACTATTTCTCCTTTTAAGATTCAGGTTCATCCTAACATTCCAAGTTGGTATTAGTTGGTAAAATGCTTACCTTGCAAGCACAAGGACCTAAATTCAGATCCCCAGCATCTATATAAAAGCTAATAAATGTAATAACAGCATATCCCTGTAATCCCAGTTCTGGGGAGGGAGACAGAGAATTCCCCAGGGTTTGGTGGCTAGCTAGACTAGCCAAATTAGTGAGCCCCGGGTACAGTATGAGATTTTATCTCAAAAAAAAAAAAAAAAAAAAACTAAGGCTGGAGAGATGGCTCAGCAGCTAAGACATCTGACTGCAAAGGCTTGCCAGAGCCCGCTTCCCCAGTACCCACCCAAAGCCAGATACACAGTGGCACACGCATCTGTAGTTTGTTTGCAGTGACTGGAGGCTGTGGCATGCTCCTTCTCTCTCTCTCTCTCTCTCTCTCTCTCTCTCTCCTTCTCCCGCTGCTTCCAAATAAATAAATAAAACCATTTCAAAAAAACTAAGGTAGAGAGCAATTAAGGAAGCCTCTGATATCCTTTGACCTCTACACACATACACATTTGCACACACACATACTGGCACACACATGATGCATACCACAGACATACACATATATACATACAAAAAAATAGATTTTAAGATGAGGAGGAAAACTGACTTATTGGACCTTCTCAGCCCAATCCCATTGAGTTCCTCAATGCCCTGTCTTTTTCAGGTGTAACACACGGGGCTCTGGGCTTTGGGCTCAGCAGGACACTATTTATCACATGTCTGATTATTTTTCACGTAGAGAAAATTTGCTCTCATTTGAAACATTTTCCTCAAGCTTAATTCTGTTCCCTATTCCTTTTCCTTTGCAGGAGTCATATTTTAAAGAAACTCATAGACTTTAGGTTCAAATATTTCTTTTTATTATTTGCTCTGCCTGGCTCCTCATATCACCCCTCCCAAACTACACACACATAGCATTAACGTGGAGCTTACTGTCTGGTTGTAAAGCTGGCCCACAGAGACGCTTCATTTCATCTTACAATACTTTGAGCATGTGTTTATAACACATAGTTGATGCCAGATGCTTATGACAACCTTCAGTTCAAGATCTTCTGAAAATGTCAGGATATCTAATGCCCAGGTCCTGTTTCCTCATGACACCAATTAGCCATGGCAAAGTCATCACCGCAACCATCCTCTCAAAGCTGGCCCATGGCACTTCACCTCCCACTTGGAGGCATATGCAGGACATAAATAGCTACAAGAGGGCCACAGTGCCTTCTCCAGCTAAGACTGTCCTATACGCAGCACACTGATGTGTCCTCCCAAGCATAAATAGTTCAGAATATTGGATTTCAAAGGAACTATAAGGCATGGTTACTAGTAAGCAGGTGACCAATGACACTTCCATAGCTGCCACAGGGTCAACAACGGCCAAGACCAGAAACCCCCAATGCCTCGGCATTGCAAAAGAAGAGAGCAAAGGCAGGAACACGTGAGGATGCACTGTCAAGGTCAAATGCTAGTTCTATGGCTGTATACAGGCTCAGGGCCCTCCTCTCCAAGCATCAAGGCCACACATTAGCTCTCCTGCATGTCTGAGGACATAAGTTGAGGATAATCCTCTCTCTTTGATGGAGGCCTCATATATGCTACACCTTTTCACTCTGCATCTTATCACACACCACATTATTTTTGTCAATAGTTTTTACCTTAACAAAATTTCTGCATAGTCTCCTGACATCCTGATTGTCCAAAAAATACTGCCCCAAGTCCATCCCCAACAATAAATGGGAAATTGTTATTTTCATTATTGTTAATTTATGATTTTAAACAGCTGATTGTACTTGGGCTGGAGAGATGGCTTATCAGTTAAGTGCTTGCCTGTGAAGCCTAAGGACCCCAGTTCAAGGCTTAATTCTCCAGGACCCATGTTAGCCAGATGCACAAAGGGGAGCACACGTCTGGAGTTTGTTTGCAGTGGCTGGAAGCCCTGGCGCACCCATTCTCCCTCTCTCTCTCTCTCTCTCTCTCTCTCTCTCTCTCTCTCTCCCTGCCTCTTTCTCTCTCTGTCACTCTCAAATAAATAAATGAAAATGAAAAAACTTAAAAATAAAATGAAATGAAATAAAAAGCTGATTGTACTTATAATAACAATGGTTATTTTTAAGCATTTTATTGACAACTTCCATAAATGTAAACAATATACCATGATCATGATCTCTTCCCAATTATTGCTGTTTTAACACAGTAGTTTAAAGCAATGACTATCAATAAGTTGTCGGCAGGTGCTGCTTGCAGGGGATTCACATCCAGGAGCTGGAATCTCAAGGGCTCAAACTGGACCGTGTTTTACAGTGATGCTGAGTATTATTAAGTTGTAACTTCTCTAGGTGGTTAGTTGGTTTCTTTATGTCACTGTGACTTGTTTCCAACAATAAATATCCCCCAAATTAGCATATAGAAGCTATTGATTTCTTAAGTCTAGGGCCCAAAACAGGACACAGCATCCCTTTGACTAAATTTTGTAGATCAAGCAGCTACTATACACAGCATCAACAATTCACCTCCTAATGCAAGAAATGACATAGAATTTGGAAGCCATGTTTTCAACTTGCTTGGGTTAGTCAGCATTCCATTGACTGTAACAAAACGCATGGGACAATCAACCTGTATGGAGAAAGGGTTTATTTTTGCTCACGGCGCTGGAGGTTTCAGTCCGTAGTTGGCTGGTCCCTTTGCGTTTTGTGCTGTGGGAAAGTAGAGCACTAAGGAAGGGCACACGGGGTAGACAGAGCTGCTTGCCCCGTGGCAGCGACACGAAACGGGGGAGGAATCGGCCAGGGTCCTCCCAGCTCTTCCAGAGCTAGCCCCCGAGACTTAATGTCTCTCACCAGACTTTACCTCTTACAAGCTCTACCATCACCCAATAGTACCAAGTTGGCCACCAGTCTTTAACACATAGCCCTTGGGGGAACATTTAAGACCTAAACTGAAGCTGTACTTATGTGAAATAGAATTAAGTGGGTTTCATCATAGATTTTCTTTAAAACATATTATGTATTCATATATTTATTTGAGAAAGAAAGGTGTGTGCGTGTGTGTGTGTGTATGTATATGTATATGTATATGTGTATATATATCTATGTATGTATATGTATATGTGTGTGTACACACACACACACACACACACACACACACACATATATATATATATATATATATATGTATATGTATATATGGAGAGAGAGAGAGAATAGGTGTGCAAGGGCCTCCAGCCACTGTAAACAAACTCCAGAAGCATGTGCCACCTTGTGCATCTGACTTGTGTGCATACTGGGGAATTGAACCTGGGTCTTTCTTTAGGCTTCACAGCCAAGTGCCTTAATCACTAAACCATCTCTCCAGCCCTCATCATAGATTTTCTTAATTGGTGTTTCTGAAGCTTCAGGATGAACATTTAGATTTAACATATCCTCCTAAATTCCCTTAAGCAGACCAAATTTTGACTGATATGTCACCATGGCACGTCCTACTTTAAATTAAAATTTCTTCCTCTCCTTTATTTTCTTAGCCAGGGATGGTTAGCACTATCCCACAAGCACCTGTTTCATTTGCTGAAGGGGAAAGGGTTAAGTGGATCATCCTGTGCTTGAATTCCTCCAGACCAGGGGCAGAACAAAGTACAAGAGAACTTGGAAAGTGCTGAGCAAAGACAGGGCAGGTGCTAATCCTAAAGTCATCCTGAACATACAGTCAGTGAGCAGCTGCACCTCTCACGGAAAATGTCACCCGGCTTCTACCTGCAGTTCCCTCGAAATGTACCGCACTGCCCTGCAAATGTCAAGTTGGAGCAATTATTTCAGTAGGGTGTGTGTAAGCTGTGTGCCCCTATGCTAAATGCTGCATGCAGCTAGTTTATTCAGGTGGAGAGGGAAAGTGAGACAGCAGGCAGGAGTAGGCATTGGGCCTGCTATCTCCATGGACAGCTAGAGCCAAATCAGAGTGGGAAGCTGTTGGGGGGGGGGGGAGCACAAAACACACACATCTAGAGCTGTCCTGCCATAGATCAGAGGGCTGGGACAATGGTTAAGGATGTTTGGGGTAGGGTTAATTCATACAGCTCTCAAGAGCCAATGTGGTTTCCAACAGCCCAAGAGCAGGTATCAGCCACTGTAAGTCAGGTCCATGCGCAGGGAAATAGCATAATAATAATAATAATAATAATAATAATAATAATAATAAAGATGCAATATGCCAGAACTCACATGAGTACCCTGGCTTAATTGAAGCAAGTCAGATCAAAGTCAGATTTGGACATGAGACTTTGTAATTGTTTCACAGCCCACATGGAACCTTCCTTTTCTTCTTGGAGGTGCTGACTGCCTGCCTGGAAAACGTGTGTTCTTTCTTCTGCTGCTGAAGAAAGCAGCTTCTTAGCAACAGAAGACTTAACTTTTGGCGAACTTGTGGCATGATTTCCAGATGCAAGCTGGCTTGACCCCAAGCAGCCCGCGCCACGGTGCAGAGTGAACACACACACGAAGGCCGGAGGGGTGTCCTTGCCTGTCTGGAAGACCTTGGCTCCGAGGACTACTTTGATGTCATCTCTTCTGGTTTATTGTGTGGCATTTTCTTTTACAAGCAGCGGAAACATCCGGGCAATTTCTTCCAGCTGGCTCCGCACTGTTAGATGGAGTTCGGGATAGAGGTTTGGCAGAGGCCATGCTCCACTTTGCCAGTGATAACACGTGCACGGGCTGTATTTCTCAGTGTTCTTCACTTTGCCCAGCACGTGCCCCAGCCAGCTCTGTACTACCCCAATGACCTTCTGACATTGATTTCCATGCGTGCTCATCGGAAGATGATTTTGCCAGACAACTAACAGGCCTTGATGACAGTGCGCCACCTACTGTGGAAACAGTCACTGTGTCTGAGCCCTACGCAGGAGGTGGCATGGGGGAGTCCCAATTATTCCAGTTACATTTTTTGATCCATAAATAAATTACTAAATGAATACCATTGCCCTCCATGAAGACCTGTTTTTTCTAGGCCATTTCTATTTAAGGAAGCTAAGGCCGTAGTGTTGAGATAGATACATTTCTGAAGATCCCAGGAATACAGTGAGTGGAATGAGGAGGGATTCTCATTCTCCATTTCACATGGCAGTTCCGCACTAGAAACACTGCAAGTGTTTCTTAATGTGCATGTGTCTGTATCTGCTGCTACCCGCACTTTATCACAACTGCCTTGCCCTTTGAACTGAGGTCTTCTAACTTCACAAGGGGTTCAGGTGGTCAAAGAGGGACATAACGGGAACTGGGGAGGTGACTCAGAGTTTAAAATCACTTCCTTGCAAAGCCTGATAGTCTGAGTTCAGTCCTCCAGTATTCACATAAAACCCGTCATAGAATTAGATTGTGAAACTAAATTTTACTATTTTAGAGCAGAGCATAGAAACTGGAAGCTAACTGGTCATATTTATTATATAGATGTAGATGTGTAGATATAGGCCAATATAAAGCTATTAGCAAATCTTCAATATGTCATTAGGATGTATACGTATTTTGTGTGGTTACGACAAAATTTGAATTATCTGTTACATATATAGGAAATCTATCATAATATACTACTTTTAATGTAGGCAGTTAATATTTAGTTTGTTCCTCATAAAAAATGTTGAACAATTTGCCTACATTTTAAAAATCTTATATCTCATGTGACAGTGTAGATATTCTCCTTCTTTCACGAAAATTCAGCCACTGTGGGCTCTCACGCTGCACAGCAGCATGAGCTACAGTGAGTAACCAGTACTCCTGTAGATGGGGAAGTCCTGTCCAGTTTGCCTTAGACCCACCACGAGCTGTTGCTGGCTTCTCACCACTGGGACCCAGTGTCATCTACCACTGTATTTCAAATTACACTCAATTACTCTCAAGCATTTGTATTGGGTTTCAAATTGCCTTCCTAGAGAGACTGAAAGCTACAAAACAGAAACAATGTCATTGACCCTTGTTCATCCAGTATATACATATTCACAAATGAACTTGAGCTAAATGAGTCTAGGGAAGGATGACTCCGATCTTCCTTCAGCAACATACTTGGTTATGAGTGATGTGTCTTCTAGCATGGTAGAAAGTTGTACCCCAGTCACCAATA
Organism: Jaculus jaculus; assembly: GCF_020740685.1. NCBI lineage: Eukaryota > Metazoa > Chordata > Mammalia > Rodentia > Dipodidae > Jaculus > Jaculus jaculus. The sequence continues at coordinate 117,514,907 of NC_059103.1, read as the reverse complement.
ACAACCACCGCCATGATTCTGGAGCAAAGCTATCTGTACCGGCAGATTTGTTTCTCTCTTTCTCTCTCTCAATCCCCCCCCCCCAAGAAGTATATGTTCCTTTGTTCCTTTATGAGTAAATTTTAACTACTTATTCTGGCCAATAAAGCCTCTCTTTTCATACCTCTCTTCCCCAGGTCCTTGCCCAAGTTGAGCCCTATGCACTTCTGTGGAATGCCATATCTAATGAGAGTTTGGGGGTTTCTTATCAATATACCAATACATCGATACACCAACAAATTCAGGGTACTCTGGATTCTTGTCTTATTAATGTAAAGAATTAAATCCATAGATCAGAGGGTAAGTCTTAGAGAGACTTACTAGGTTATGAGGACATGGGAGAAAATACAGAGAGCTCCTGCCGTGGGGAAGGCAGGAGGGGATTGGGAGCCCACCAGGGGTGTATTCAGCCCCCCCCCCCCAACCCATGGGCTGAGACTAACTGGGCTTACAAGAGCAGAGATCTGCAAGTTCAGGAGATGTGAAAAGCCAACAAGAGGCCTTGCCCACCTGACAAGGACCTATTTATAATCTTATTGTGATGCGCTTGACCCTCCACTCAGGTGAGCGAGAGAGGGGATTGGTCTGGGCTCCAGGGCTGGCTCAGAAGTAGGGAATGTGGGAGTTGATTGGATTACATGCTCAACTCTGATTCTGAGCAAGCAGGCAGGCCCCTGTGCCCTTTTGGGGCACTCTCTTCTGACAGGCTACCTCATTCCTCCTTTTGATTGGCACACAGAGGATTGTAGTCATACAGTTTTTTTTTTAGTTAATTTTATTTATTTGCTTAGTTGAGACAGAAGGAGAAAGAAAAAGATAAGAGTTTGTGCCATGGCTTCTAGCCAGTGTAAATGAATTCCAGACGCATATGCCACCTTGTGTATCTGCCTTATGTGGGTACAGGGGAATCAAACTTGGGTCCTTAGGCTTCACAGCCAAGAGCCATCTCTCCAGCCCTAGTCATACTTTTTAAAAATTAATTAATTTATTTTCAATTGATAGGGAGAGAGAGAGCATGGGCATGTCAGACCCTCCAGCAACTGCAGACAAACTGCAGACACATGTGCCACCCTGTGCATCTGGCTGCACATGGGTACAAGGGAAATCAAACCTGTGTCCTTTGGCTTCGCCTGCAAGCACCCTAACCACTAAACCCTGTTTCCAGCCCTAGTCATACAGTTTTAATGTCACCTCCTTGGATGACCTTCCTTTATCACCACATCTTCTAAAACCCAACTACTACCAGAAATCACCCGTATATTCTCTAGGTCTTGTCTGTTTGTCCCCGTGGGACATGCACTTCATTCTCAGCACCCTGTGACTTGGGATGTCTTGGGGACATGGCACATAGCAAGTCCTCAGGTGCAAGTTGTGAAACATCTGAACAAATAAACAAGATGCTTATTGGCCAAAGAGATCAGAGGGTGTGATAAGCCTAGAAACAGGACTAAAAGAAGCAAGAAAAGAAAACTCAGGAAAATAAACCCAACAGTCCTGAGAATACAAGCAGGAGAGGGGGATGTGGCTCTGCTCCAGGCTGGGAAGTCTTGAGAAGGCCAGTGGGGGAGGGGGCTCCGCTCCAGGCTGGGCAATGCTGAGAATACATGTGGGGAGGGGTCTCTGCTCACCTGCCTGCCCTGCTCACTTCTGCTGACCAGCTTCAAGCTCAGCAGAGCTTGAAAGGCAGGGCAGGGACAGGAAGCAGCTTCAACTGCTCCCTTCCGCACCTCTGTACCTGTCCCTTTTCTGGGATGTCTCCCCAGGACTGATCCCACCAGCTGCTGGGCCAGCGTCCTTCCTGAAAGGACAGTTTGCTCAAGCTTTGGTGGAGGTGAGAGGGGGGAGTGAACCAGCCTGTAGCCACAGTGCTTGCTCACTTCCTCCTCTCCAGCTGGGCCCATCACTGGCATCTGTCTCTCATGAGGGAGCCTGATACTGGCATGTACAAAGCTTCAAAAGCAAAGTGTGTAGTCCACAGTGACCTGAGGGAGACACCCCTGCTCTGCTCTGTGATGCCTTGGTGCATTCAAACCTCACAGCGACACTTCTCCGATGAACAAACCAATGCTCAGAGGATGAGCGACCTGCACAAAGGGAAGAAAAGCCAGAGAAAAGGCATGGGCAGCTGGTCCTAAATGCTTTGCCGTGTCATTGCTCCCAAATGAGAACAACTACATGTCTGCCTTTCTTGCCTTTGAGTCACTCCACTCATTCCTTTTTTCTTCCATTATTGAATGGGAGGTAAATAACCCCGTATATCTATCATCTAATTTTCCCTAGTGAAGGCCACCAGAAATTCCAAAGAAAAGGAGTAATCTCTGCACATGTTTAGCTTTATCCATGGTGGAAATTGTGGAGGTTACTTTTTGGCTGTCTACTTTTTGAAGACTCCCTCCTTGCCTACTTTGTGCCTCCTCCCCCCGCCCCCGCCCTCCGCACCCTCAAAAGTAAAGAAAAAAGATCTTTCCATGCTCTAAATCAAGTGTCTTCTACCTGATGCACACTTTCTGTGCCCTGCTGCCCCCTGGTGGCTAAAGTAAACATGGCCTGGGCTCCAATAGGTGTGTGATTTTTTATTTTTAAGATCCCAGAGACTACAAACATGCTCTCACAGGATCCAGAATATCCAAATTTAAGGCAAAACCAGCAGTCATAGGATGGTTTAAGATAACTGATCTGAATTTTTTGCAGGGCACACAAGTAGCCATGTCCTTTCTGCCCAACAACCCAGGATTAGAATGTGGGTTCAAAACCTCTAGATGAGACATTTCCAAATGAAATGGGCGTCCTTTCTTAGGTTCTGGTGTTAAAGCACATTGCTTCTCTTGGCAATGGTCAGAAACTACAACAGGGCTGTAAAGCGCAGAGAGCTGACCTGGTGACTGATGTGGGCTCCATGGGCAGTGCCCTGTTTTATGTGTCACAAATGGAGGGTAAATCAGCTAGCAGATTATTGCTGCAATGACAAATAATGAAGAAACGGCTGCCTTCTCAGGAAGCCTGCATCTTCTCCCACATTTGAATGTTAAGATAGTAACTTTGAAAGAACATGGAGAGTGGTCTTCTAGAAGGCCTTTGTCACAGGGAGTAACAGATGCATTTGTGTTTCTAAGACCCTCTTGTTCATTCACTGTGACTCATCGTGGAAGCCGTGTATCAGACCCTTCAATTCAAAAGTCACGTGTGCATGTACAAGGCATGAGAATGACTGGACTAACCCATCATTCAGTTCTTATTCATGGAATCCACCAGTTGTGATGATTCACAGAGACAACGAAATCAGCCTAGTGCATGGGGCCAGACCTCAGTGCTTACAGAATCAGCACTGGCAAGAATCTGACCTGGATACAATTCAAAGTTGCTTTCACATGGACTTTCTTGCCAAATCCACAAACATTGCACAGGTTACAGAGGATGATCGATACAAAAGGGAGATGTCTTCTTATGTCTAACCCCCACCCCCAGAGCACAGCCAAAACTCAGTGGCCAAAGATGGAGCCAAACTCAAATGTGACAAGAAGCTCTGAATGTCACCTAAATTCTTGGACTTAAGTAGCATGCAGTAGCTGAGGGATAACCTGAGACTGTTTCTCTTGAAGAAAAGTATTTCAAGTAAAGATTTATGTGAAGGTGGTCTGGAGGGAGGGTAGGTGGTTCTGGGGACACAAAAGTTACATGCGGACCAGAGAGATGGATTAGCGGTTAAGCACTTTCCTGTGAAGCTTGAGGACCCCGGTTCGAGGCTCAATTCCCCAGGACCCACGTTAGCCAGATGCACAAGGGGGCGCACGCATCTGGAGTTCGTTTGCAGTGGCTGGCGCGCCCATTCTCTGTCTCTCTCTATCTGCCTCTTTCTCTCTGTGTCTGTTGTTCTCAAATAAATAAATAAATAAATATTTAAAACAATTTTAAGAAAAGTTACATACAATACATGTTCTCAGCTAAAAGCTCCCTGAATCTATAGATGAACGCTGCTTCTTTTGCTGCCCAAGGTAGCCATGTGACAAAGTCCCTGATGAGGAGGAATAGAAACCTCTGGTGAAGGCACCCTTTCCAACACAGAGAAATGCCTCATTAGGAAAACAGAACAGCCTTCGAGTCTCCTTCATCCTTTTACTCACAGCTATAGAAGTGCTGCAGCCATGTTTTGGCTCTAGATCAGCAGCATGGACATGAAGGCTTTATACCATCCTTGTGGCATGTGTAGTGCTGATCTACCAACAATTAACAGTACCTTGCTTTGATCAATTCTGGTGAACCTTGGCGCTTACAGAGCAAAGTGACCTGAGCAGTCATGTTGTCCATACAATGCTTCCTGTGTTACCCCATGCCTAGCACCTTCTCTGAAACATCAGAGTATTTAGATAACTTCCTATCCCATGGTCACAAATGAAACTTTGTTACAAATAAACAATATATTTTAAAATGTTTACTCCATGCGTCTAAATGAATTTCAGTCAAGCAACTATGAATAAATCTATCAGCCAGGAATGGTGGTGCATGTCTTTAATCCCAGCACTCGGAAGGCAGAGGTAGGAGGATTGATGTGAGTTTGAGGCCACCCTAAGACTACAGAGTGAATTCCAGGTCAGCCTGGGCTAGACTGAGACCCTACCTTGGAAAACCAAAAACAACAACAAAAAATCTATCAAGTACATAATTCTTATGTATGTTTGTTTAATAAAATTTATAAAGGGAATATGTGAAATAGAAATTGTAGCTATTTGAGGAGTTAGTTTCTGTTAAAAATATCATCCTTGCCTCACTAAATCTTTTCCAATTAAATCAAATTCTTTGGAGTTCATGTACCCCTGGTGTATAATTTCAACATATTTTCTTCACCTGCAGTGAGGATGAGCACTTTGGGGAAGTGTTGGGGTTACATATTTTATTCTGTGCTTGAAAATGACATTGTAATAAAAACTCAAGAGAATTGAATCCATAATTTATGCTTTTAACAGGTACCACCTGCAAGATGGAAGCCCCACAGCCCCCCCCCCACACACACCCCATCCATGGGTCCTTCCAGGTTTCACCACAAACAAGGACTCTGGGAACCAAGGAATTTTGATTTGAGGCGCATAGGCATGTGACTTAATCACAATAAAGAAAGGAACGTCTACCCACATGTAAAAGTCAGAAACAATTAAAGGATTTCACAGTGACATTCTCCATGAAATTACATATTCATGAGTCACAAAGCATTGGTTCAGACACCTGTCCTGTGCCCCCATTTCCTCTTCATCCTTACATAAGTGTTGTGCATATTTGCACCTGAGTAGGATGTTAAATATTTTTTCCTGTGCAGGCAAGAAAAGGGTTGCTGCAAACAGCATTGGAGATGTTAGCCGGTCGTTTGCAGGGCTGTACAAGTTTAGTCTTCCCATAGACTGGACAACGTTCCTCAAAATACACCCCACCCTCCTCAGACAGACTAATGAGAACCTGGGTCATCGGCCATCTATACCAAAAGTGAGCTACCTAAATGATTGCCACCCATATCACATTTCAATGAGTGACAAGATGTGGTCATTTCTTCCTTCATCCATTCATTCATTCAGTAAGTTCAGCTCCTCTTAAGCACTAGAGGATGAAAAAAAAAAAAAAAACTAACAAGGGCCTGAGAACATGGCTTAGTGGGTAAAAGTACTTGCTGTGCAAAAATAAGGATTTAAGTTCAATCCCAAGAACCCATGTAAAAGTCAGGGTATGGTCATGCACACATGTAAGTAAAACCAGTGCAATGTGGAGTGGAAACAGGAGGCTCTCTGGGACTCCCTGATCAGCCACTCTAACTGAAAAACAGCATGAACTCCAGCTTCAATGACAGTCAGACTCTGGAATTTGGTGGAAAAGCAATAAAGAGGAGTGTCCACTTCCTTCTCTGGCCTCGGCATATGTGCATGTCTGCACACACGTGGCACATGCATGTGCATACACTACATGCACATATAAACACATACCTCATATGTTACACACACCTGCCAATTTCTTTTAACAAGGCAGTTGTCCCTGTACTCAGTAAACATGGAACCCCCACATATGCTGACCTTCTGACATAGGCCCCAGTGTCCTATGAGACCTTAATGATAGCTGCAAAATGCTGAGCAGGCCTTTCTGCTGCACATGATACAAGCTAGCCATGTACAACCTCTCACCTAAAGAGGACAGACTTGTGACTGGAGATCAGATGTTCACCACCACCAGTCTTGATAAAAGGAAGCCAACCTGTCCGTCACCATCACCAGCCCTGCCCCCAGGAGACATGAAGAACAGAAAGGGAGACAATAGGAGGAGTCAGGCATTCAGCTGTGACCGCAAGTGAGCAGGACTCTATCTCCTCTCTGTCCTTCTTGTGAACAGGAAAAGTTGCTTCCTCCCTACACGTGTCAAATAAGAAGACACTAGGTAAAGCTTCATGTGAAAAATGTATATCATTAAAAGAAGATGTGGGCACCTAATTCTCACTCCTTTGGGGGGGGGTGCCATCTTTGAAAACAGAGTCTCACTCTGTAGCCCAGGCTGGTCAAGAACTCACTTTGTGGGCTGGAGAGATGGCTTAGCAGTTAAGCGCTTGCCTGTGAAGCCTAAGGACCCCGGTTCGAGGCTCGGTTCCCCAGGTCCCACGTTAGCCAGATGCACAAGGGGGCGCATGCATCTGGAGTTCGTTTGCAGAGGCTAGAAGCCCTGGCACACCCATTCTCTCTCTCCCCCTCTATCTGTCTTTCTCTCTGTGTCTGTTGCTCTCAAATAAATAAATTTAAAAAAATAAATTAAAAAAAAAAAAGAACTCACTTTGTAGTCCTGGCTGGATAGCACTCATGGTGATACTTCTGCCTCAGCCTTCCAAATGTTAGAAATACAGAAGTGAGTCACCACATTTGGCTTAATTCCCTCTTCAAATATCTACTTGTGCAGGGCACTTGAGGTTGCTGTCTGTGGCTATCTATGTATGGTCAAACTGAGTAAAAAGAAGACTGGCAGTGAGGTAACCTACATACCCACATGGCTGTCCATGAGACACTACAACAGTATCTGTTAGAAGAAGGCAACTAGTTAGCGAAGGGTCCCCAGAGGTCTACACATGCCTTGAGAACTGAGAAGCTTGGACCAGGCCAACCAGAAGCTCAGCGTGGTGGTGTGTGGTAAAGACTCAGCTCCCAAGAAAGGTGAACAAAGGCCTAGTGAGAAAGTTGGCAGTTGAATAGCTGTCATGAATTACATACAGGGCTCTATAGCTTATCAGTAGCTCCCCAGAAGTCATAAAATAAGAGTATAAGAATTCATAGTCCAACTAATTTTCAAATGGATAATTGCTTTTTATAGTCATTAATTCTTCTTTACTACCCCAACACAAGTAAAACAGAACCCAGACAAAGGAGGAGGAGAAAGGTTAGGCTAAGCTCTCCCCCCACTTTCAAAGCCTGTGCTGCAGAGATAATAGCATGTCTGACTGCATTAGAAATGAAAGCCAAGATTTTAACTGGACTTGGCTAGAACAGTGACCAGAGACCTGTGGGATTTGCTCATATCATTATAACACAAGGTATGCAGCTGAAAGTAGTAACTGAAAAACATTAAACATTTCACATTTGTTACACACCAAGTTCAATGGAAAGGAAGATAGTCTGTGATTAAAATGTGTTCTTTTGGGCTGGAGGGATGGCTTTGCGGTTAAGACACTTGCTTGCAAAGCCAAAGGACCCAGGTTCAATTCCCCAGGACCCACATTAGCCAGATGCACAAGGGGGCACAAGTGTCTGGAATTCACTTGCAGTGGTTGGAAGCCTGGCACACCCATTCTCACTCTCTCTCTCTCTCTTTCTCTCTCATAATATATAAATAAATAATAAAAGGTATTTTTTCATTGAGTGCCATTGAAAAAATAAGGTAAATCCCCCCATCCTCCCCAACATACCATGTTGAAAATAAAAATGAAGGCTGGAGAGATTGATCAGTGGTTAAGGGGCTTGCCTGCAAAGCGTAATGATCCCAGTTCTATTCCCCATACCCACATCAAGCCAGATTCACAAAGTGACACATGCATCTAGAGGTTGTTTGCTGTGGGTAGAGGCCTTGGCTTGCCCATTCTCCCTCTCTCTCTCTCTCTCTCTCTCTCTCTCTCTCTCTCTCTCTCTCTCTCTCTATTGCTCTCTGTCTCTCCTCTCTATCTCTCTGCTTTCAAATAAATGCATAAATAAAATATTGAAAGGAAAATGAAAAGTGGCAATCTGCATACTGAAGGCTCTGGGAAACTCTATAGGACAGATTATTTAATTGTGCTTAAATGAATTTTTTTATCCTATATGTATATCTGTGTATGTGTGTGTGTTTGTGGGTGTATGGGTATGTGTGTCCACATGAATGTGTGTCCTGACATACCTTGCAGGATGTTAATGTTACATGGAAGGCAGATTGGGAATTACATGCTAGAAAAAGTACTACTTTGTATGGTGTATGATGCAGGGATATCAGGCCATAGCTAAAAGAGATTATCTATGATAGCCATATCTTCAAATTTTATTACTACACTATCATCATATTTAGTGAAAGTGATTTTGAAAGTATTATCATTCAAAAAATACTAATAACTAATCCTTATTTGTTGCTATATGTCTTCTAGAACTTTTAATAACTAACTTAAATGCATTATCATTTTTACTCTTCCCAGGAGCCTTCCAAAGTAGGTACCACTTATATCCCCAGATTACAGCTGGAAAGATGGAAGCCTGGACTACATGGCTATGGAAAAATCTAAACCTGGGCCTGTCAGAGCAGAGCTCAGTTCTGTACCCTTAGGATATATTACTCTGTATTCACATTTTTCTTTCTACATGCTTATGGGAAAAATATCCAAACTGTGACTCTAATATTACCCATGGCCACAATGAATAATCATTCATAACTATGAATCTTGTGGCAATTAAAATGATCCTGCCTTTTCTAACCAGCATTTGTAGGTTAAATAACAATGTCAGGGTCTGGGTAGTGAGTGTAGTAATGATTTGAAATTGATATGAACTACAAGAGAAAGGTCAAAGGGAGGCTGAGCAGCTGTACACTGTGGAAATGTAAGGTTCCTCTGAGTGGCATATTCCATGAGTCTCTGTGTGTGCTGAGGGGGTGGGGTGGGCACAAAGAATATTTATCTTCAGTATACCCAGAGTATGAGAAAATTGGTTGCAGATGGCTCGCAGCTGTGACGAATACCTTTGTTTCATTTGAACCTTGTTATAAATCTGTTCCTTAAACTACCTGCTCCAATGACTTTTAATTTAGAGGATATTGGCTAAGTCCCTGTATATGACCCTCATATATCATCATAAAAGTGGTGAGGTGGCTTGGGCCAGAAACCTCTGGGAAAGTCCCTAGTTTTATCGAAAGGCCGGGTTACCTCAGGCACTTTGGGGAGCTCGAGCAAAGGCTTTTATTAATTATCAACATTGTAAGGAGAAATCAATTTTTACAATGGGTGGACTTGAGGGGTAAGAATTCCCTCTGAGTAATTTTTTTTTTCTAAAAAACGCTATTTTAGAATTAGTGGAGTTTTTAGGATTGCATATTAAAAATGAAAATATTCTGTAGGCTAGGTTTGGACTAAAGCGGCAAAGATTCAGGGAACTAGATTTTCTCTAGAAAGGCTCCTTAAGGATTACTGAGCAGATGTTCACAGGCTCACTTGCTGGGGGGATTAAGTTGATGATAATCAGAGAGCACTTTGTCTCACAAATTAATGTTGCTCATCTTTGGAATGTAAAACATTTTTCAACTATGTGTCTGGTCCATAAGTTTTCATGGAGTCCTATGGAGTAACATACTTTAAAAGGGAAAAGTTTTTAACATTGGGAGGTGTGCTAAGTTCTTTACTACTAGTTTTTTCTTTCATATTATTGAAATTTCAAGGGTCCCTGTATACCAAGTCCTTGAAAGGTAAAAGCTCTGCACGAGAAGCCATCTTATGACCCCTCAAAAGTCTTAGAAGACAACATAAATAGACCTGTGCCATCTGAAGTTGGTCCAGACATCATTCCTTCTCAAAGAACCTCCCTGGAAGTTAGTAGGCACTGCACACCCTTGAAATGGGCCATTATACTGATCTAGAAAAACACTGTGCATGGATCATTGGAAATGCTCCTAGCACTCATAAGCATCCAAACAAAAAGCAGAGATCATCTTGAAGCCTCACCAGTGAGGAGAAGCCAGGGAACAACAAGATAGCCAACGGGGTCAGCACCCCACCTCCACCCCACCGCTTACAAGCACAGACTTTCCTCAGCACTTACAAGCAAAACAATAATAATAATAATAATAATAATCAATATTTTTCAGAGAGATCTGCAAGATTTTTAATAAAGTGTGGAAGTCTGCAACAATTAAAAAGAATACCACATACCATGGGGCACTGTCCTTCCAATACAAATCAACTGGTACATTCATGACCCACAGAAGGCCTGCACTGTTCTGAGCCCATCAAAATTTTGACACAGAGGACAGAGGAAGACAAAAGGAATGGAACAGCAATACAGAGGAAGGACTACCTTGAAAGAGGAGGGAGCTCAGTGGAATAGGGTAGAGGAGAGGATAACATCATGGGAGCATAACCAAATAATGATATATTCATATATTAAAGTGCCCAATAAAATTTTTTTTAAAGTTAAAGAAAATTTTAAAAGTAAAAAAACTTTTTGGCAGTATAAATATTTTCCAGAAGGAAAAACATCTATGTTATATTACTAGATTCACTGAATGCCTATTTTTAGAAGCATCCATCCATTCAAGCAGAAAAGAACAACAAAAGATGCTTGGTTTTACTAAATAAAATTTCCTCAATAGTTTAATTTTTGTTTATGCTACATAACAAGTTATTCTATTTTATGATCAAACTGATTGTTTGGTGATTGAAATTGTTTATGTAGATAAATATATTTAAGTATTTTATTGAAACTCATAACAAATAAGAATTTTACTTGTTACCCAACTTATAATGACTATTTAAGAATTATTTAGTTATGTTTTGGGAAAAAGTATTGTCATCCATCAATTCAACACAAAGTATTATTACATGTTTTTATTATAATGTAAAAAAGTTAGCTAAGATGTGGCAGAAAAATGACACAAATGTATTGGGACAGCATTTTTCAAATTTTAATGTACCTATAAATTGCCCAAGATTCTTCTTAAAATGCATATTCTGAGTCAGCAGGCCAAGTAGGTGAGTTATAAAAGTTGAACTAAAATACAGTGATAACAAATACTGAA